>NC_136273.1:105198324-105773324 GCF_964187855.1 Myxine glutinosa
GCGTTTGTGAACACTGAGGGGTATGTGGCACAACAGGTGTTCAATTGTGATGAGACAGGCCTCTTCTGGAAAAAGATGCCAAGGAGGACCTACATAACGAAGGAAGAGAAGTCTGTACCAGGCCATAAGCCAATGAAAGATAGGCTTACTCTCTTGTTGTGTGCTAATGCTAGTGGAGACTGCAAGATAAAGCCTTTGCTTGTGTACCACTCAGAGAATCCACATGTGTTCAAAAAGAACAATGTGATTAAGAGCAAGCTTAATGTTATGTGGAGGGCAAACGTGAAAGCATGGGCTACCAGGCAGTTCTTCACTGAGTGGATTCATGAGGAGTTTGCCCCTTCGGTGAAGGCTTATCTTGAGGAGAAGAATCTACCCCTGAAGGCTCTTCTTGTGATGGACAATGCTCCTGCTCATCCTCCAGGCTTGGAAGAAGATTTGGAGGAAGAATACAGCTTCATCAAGGTGAAGTTCCTGCCCCCCAATACCACTCCTCTCGTCCAGCCCATGGACCAGCAAGTCATCTCAAATTTCAAGAAGTTGTACACCAAGGCTATGTTCCAGAGATGCTTTGAGGTGACAAACGAGACTGAACTGACCCTCAGAGACTTTTGGAAGGATCATTATAATATCCTCCATTGCCTAAGAATCATTGACAAAGCATGGAGGGAAGTGTCTCTGAGGACAATGAACTCTGCCTGGAAGAAACTCTGGCCTGATTGTGTTGCAGGGAGAGATTTTGAAGGCTTTGAAGAACCTATTGTGCCTGCTATTGTAGCATTAGGTCAGTCCATGGGCTTGGAGGTGAGTGAAGAGGATGTGGAGGAGTTAGTGGAGGATCACAACAAGGAACTCACCACAGAAGAACTTCAGCACCTCCACAAGATGCAGCAAGAAGTGGCAGTGGAAATTTCTTCAGAGGAGGAAGAGGGAGCTTGTGGTAACATTTCCAGTGCTGAAATTAAAGAACTGTGCTTCCATTGGTCTAAAACACAGGCCATTGTTGAAAAGTGGCACCCTAATAAAGCAGTGGTTAACAGGAGCATTAACTTGTTCAGTGACAATGTGATTGACCACTTCAGAAAAATTAAGAAAAGTCGCCAACACCAGGCAACTTTGGAGAGGTGGTTCTCTAAAGAAAGCAAGCCTAGTGAGCCCCAACCCTCTACAAGTGGTGTTAAGAGACAAAGAGAGCAAACACCAGAAGCACAGTCAGCTGATGTTAGCTTGGAAGGTGCCTCACCTTCCAAGCAATAAAACCCTCTCCCTCCTTCCTCCTCTCCAGCTTCCACATGCACCATCAGAACTCTCCACTGAGGTAAATGCAGTTATTTTCATGTCAGTACATTTATTTCTTGTTTTTATTATTATTATTATTTGATATTTAGGGCATTTACTCATCTTATTTTACCTTGAATCATGTGTATTTGCAGTTAACAGTGTCTTGATAATGGGTTTTTGGGGTCCAGGAACGGATTAATTCACTTTCCATTATTTCTTATGAGGAAAATAGTTTCTAATCCCGAACTTTTCCCAATCCGAACTGCCGCTGGAACGAATTAAATTCTGATTTAGAGGTCCAACTGTATATATATATGTATGTATGTATGTATGTATGTATGTATGTATGTATGTATGTATGTATGTATGTGTGTATGTATATATATATATATATATATATATATTGTTTGGCTCTAGGTGGTGAAGTTTCCACTCCATCATATTTACATGATCAGAGTCACCGATTCGGTTTGTGTTTATGCTGATGTTTAATTTATCATGTGAACGTAAATTGTTATAATCACCAGTGAAGTGTTTTATTTATGGTGATATTGAGTTAGTGTGTGTGCGTGTGTCAACTCCATATGCGGGTTTCTTATTGCTTTTTTCTTCTGTCTTTCATAATGCTAAAAAAGGAATCAAAGCAGCAATTGTTTCTGGACGATTATCAATTTGTAGATTAAAGCCTCCCTCCCCCGACCGCATTTTCATCCCATTGTATCGGGGGCACTGGGACTCAATTATTTTCACAGACCAACTAAACTTGACACTTCTGACTTACTAAAATCAGACTCCCAGTTTAGTCAATCACCTTCGTAGCTCTATTGCAAGGCTCCGAAGGAAAACAAACAAAAGAGAAAAACAAATGTGAATCAATCTGTCAACGGAACCCGATAAAGATCATATGTGTATGTATCGTATATGACAGGTAGGTGGTTATGACCTGTCTCTCAGCAGAGAGGTGACCCCATCTCGACGGTCATGCCACAGGGCGTGCAAGAATCCGAGTGCCGCACAGTGTAGCACGGGAGGAACGTACTTCGCCCCGCCACCTTTGCCGCTGACAAGTGCCAACACTGCAGGAACGCAACTCCACTTACCAACACTCACACCCTGCACACGCGCATCACAATACGACGATTTGAGCAAATGCAACCAGCTCCAAAAACAGAACAAAAAAAAGAGAAAAAAAAGCAAACAGTGGCCAATATAGAAAACAAAATTACAGAGAACCAGAACACTGACGTCGCCCGATATGCCTCTGCCCACATTATTACATCATGAAACATACTTGTACCAAGTTTGATTTAAATTCCCACAGCTGTTGTCAAGTATCACATTTTTACCTGGCATGGTTTTTTTTTTTTTTTTTTTTTTAAATACAAGATCGAGGCTCGTGAAAGAGCTAACATTAATCACACAAAAAGACAAACCGACACACAAAACACAAAAAACAAGGGGAGCGGCAGACAAGATGGGGAGAGAGGGGGAAGGACACAAACACAACATTTGAGAGCAGGGACATCGGGAGGACTTGGGGGGAGGTGGGAGAGGAATAAAACATATGAACACTGCAAGGACTCTGGGGTGAATTACCGGGGGCAGAAAAGATCAAGGTTTTCGATGGGGGAAGATAAGAGATGGTGGTGAACAGCTGTTTTAAAAACCTGGAGGGAGGAGTGGGATTGAAGGGAGTGGGGGAGTTTGTTCCAGAGGCGGGAGAAAAGGGGAATGAAAGAGTGAAGGTGAGCAGAGAGCCTAGACTTTGGCAGTTTAACCATAAGAGGGTTGCAGGCAGATCTTGTGCGACCTGAAGGAATATTGGGGGGACAGAGCACAGAGAGAGCTGGGGGAGCAAGGCCGGAGAGGAGTCGGTAGAAGACAGAAAGACCACCAACCTGCCTGCGGTGAGTGAGTGAAAGGCCCTCGGAGTTGACTACATCGCAGGAGATTCCAATAATTCTGAAAGCTTTGGTTTCAACAGCGTGAAGCCGAGCAAGGTGTGAGGCAGGAGCACCAGCCCAGAGGGGGGAACAGTATTCCATTGAGCTGCGGATGAAAGCCTTGTATGTGGTGAGGAGCTCAGGTGTGCCAAGGAAGGACTTCGCACGACGGAGGATGCCCAGTCGGCGACTGGCTTTGGAGGCCAGCTTGGAAATGTGGTTTTCCCAAGAAAGATCATGGCAGATAGTGAGACCCAAAAGCTTGAGCGACAGAACTTCTTGGAGAGGATTGTTGAGAAAGTAGATGGGAGGGTTGTCCAGTCGGTCCTTTCGGAGAGACATTGTAAGAGTGTGAGATTTATCAGGATTGAAAGACATGTTCCACTTGTTTGACCAGTCTGATTTTCTCCAGGTCTGCAGAGAGTGAGGAGGCTGCAGACTGCCGATCTGAGGGATGAGGAATGGAGTGGCAGATAGTGGAGTCATCAGCAAAGGGCAAAGAGCTTTGACCTTTTTTGATTGATTTGACCATGATTTTTGACCTTTGACACCAAAATCTAATCATCGTTGCATCATAACATGTACTTACACCAAGTTTGGTCGAAATCCCATCACTGGTTCACAAGTTAACTCAGTAACAGAATTTTTATCTAAAGAAACCTCTGTCAATGTGATCCCAAATCGAATCAGTTCATTGCTACATCATACACACAGCGCCTTAAGAAAGTATTCACTCCCCTTGACTTTAGCATTTTGTTGTGTTCCATCCTGAATTTAAAATGGATTAAATGGAGATTTTTTTTGTCACTGATCTACCCCATAATGTCAATGCAGATTTTTATTTTTTATTTTCAAAATAATTCAAGACGAAAAGGTGAAATGTCTTGTGTCAATAAGTATTCAACCCCTTTGCTGCAACACGACAAGTTGAGCTCAGGTGCATCCAATTTCCTTTCATCATCCTTGAGATGTCTCCACAACTTGAATGGAGTACACCTGTGGCCATGGTTAACAAAGAAACCCACCTTTCTATACAAGGTGACACAGTGAACTCCATCATTTGGAAAAGGAAAGAATATGGAACAACCCAGACTCTTCCGAGAGCTGTCTGTTTGACCAAACTAAACAACCGGGTAAGATGGACCTTGGTCAGGGAGGTGACCAAGAACCCAATGACCATTCTGACAGAAATAGAGTTGCTTGGCTGAGATGGGAGATCCTGCCAGGGCAACAGTCTCTGCAGCACTTCACAAATCTCAGCTTTATGGGAGTGCCCAAACGGAAGCCACTCCTGAGAAAAAGGCACATGACGGCACGCCTAGAATTTGCAAAAAGGCATGAGAAAGACAGCATGAGGCAAAATATTCTGTGGACCGATGAGACGAAATTTGTACTCTTTGGCCTGAATGCAAAGCGCTACATCGGGCAGAAACCTTGTACAGCTAGGTCATCACCCATCTAACAGCATCCCGACCGTGAAGCATGGTTGTGGCAGCATGCGAAGGGAATGCTTTTTAGAAGCATGGACTGGGAGACTTATATGGATAGAGGGAAAGATGAATGGAGCCAAATACGGACAAATGCTTGAGGAGAACCTGCGACAGAATTAAAAAGACTTCAGACTGTGGCAAAGATTTACGTTCCAACAGGACAATGATCCCAAGCACACAGCCAAAGTAACACTGGAATGGCTTCAGAATAAGAACGTGAAAGTCCTTGAGTTGTCCAGCCAAACCCAGACTTGAATCCCAATGAGAATCTGCGGAAAGACTTGAAGATTGATGTTGACTGACGCTCCCCATCCAACTTGATTGAGCTTGAGCAAATCTGAAAGGAAGAAAATCGAGATGTGCAAAGCTGATACAGGCATACCCAAGAAGACTCGAAGCTGTAATCACTGCCAAAGGCGCTTCTACAACACAACAACAACAGGCATTTTAAGGCCATTTCCCCTGCAAGAGCGGGGGTTAGCCTTGCGGTCCCCATGACAATGTTCTCCATTTTGCCCTATTTTCTGCATCTCTCCTTGTTAACCACCTTGCCCGCATTTCTTCTTCGACCATCTTTAGCCAATCAAAGCAGCAATTGTTTCTGGATGATTATCAATTTGTAGATTAAAGCCTCCCTCCCACGACCGCATTTTCGTCCCATTGTATCGGGGGCACTGGGACTCAATTATTTTCACAGACCAACTCAACTTGACACTTCTGACTTACTAAAATCAGACTCTCAGTTTAGTCAATCACGTTCGTAGCTCTATTGCAAGGCTCCGAAGGAAAACAAACAAAAGAGAAAACAAACAAAACAGGTCTGGTGCTCCTGCCTCACACCTAGCTCGTCTTCACGCTGTTGAAACCAAAGCGTTCAGAATCATTGGAATCTCCCGCGATGAAGCTAACTCCAAGGGCCTTTCACTCACTCACCGCAGGCAGGTTTGGTGGTCTTTCCGTCTTCCACCGACTCCTCTCTGGCCTTGCCCCCCCAGCTCTCTCTGGGCTCTGTTCCCCAAATATTCCTACAGGTCGCACAAGATCTGCCTGCAACCCTCTTATGGTTAAACTGCCAAAATCAAGACTTTCTGCTCACCTTCACTCCTTCATTCCTCTTTTCTCCCGCCTCTGGAACAAACTCCCTCACTCTCTTCTATCCCACTCCACCCTCCAGGTCTTTAAAACAGCTGTTCACCACCATCTCTTATCCTCCCCCATCCAAAACCTTGATCTTTTCTACCCCAACTAATTTCGGTCCCCTTGTGTTTTATACCTCTCCCCCCCCCCTCCCCCTTCCCACGCCTCCTCCCCCCAAGCCCTCTCCCTCCCACACTTCTCCCTGCTCTCAAATGTTGTGGTTGTGTGCTTCCCCTTCTCTCCCCATCTTGTCTTCCGCTCCCTCTTTTTGTATATTTTGTTTGTCTGGTTGATTTGTTTGTGAAATAAATGTTAGCTCTTCCACGGGCCTCGATTCAGTATACAAAAAAAAAGAAAAAAAAGTCTTTCTCGGTCTTCCCCGTCCTCTACTTCCTTCTACATTCATTCCCATCACTCTTTTCAACCAGTCACTTTCATCCTTCCTCAACACATGACCAAACCATCTCAACCTGTTTCTCTTCACAGCATCCATCACAGGCTTGAATTTCGCAATTCATCATTTGTCTTCCTCTCTCTCAACGATACTCCGCACATCCACCGAACCGTTCGCATTTCCACCCTTTCCAGCCTTCGTTGCTGCTCTACGTTCATTACCCATGTCTCACTCCCATAAATCATAACACTTCTCACACATGCAGCATACACCTTTCCCTTCAGCTTCAATGACACTCCCCTCCTCGTCAGCACGCCACTCAGTTCCCGAAACTTCTTCCATGCACATCTCACTCGAGCAACCGTTGCCGAGTCTGATCCACCTTCTCCATTCAGCATGTCTCCAAGGCAACAAAATGTTTTCACACCTTCCAGCTTCACGCCGTCTCCAAGATCCAACTCAACATTTCCTCCATCTGCAGCTCCCTCTGTGCACACCTTACACTTGAATGTAGCTGCCACACTGGTTAATGACCCTCTCAAACCACTACATTTTTGATGAACCCACTCAGCGCACATTGTACATTGAATGGAATTCACTCCGACACCCTTCCTGCACACAGCACACGGCCACTTCCCAGTTCTTTCCCCCTCACCACATGTTTTACCACTTGCCATCACCTTTGTTTTTCCGATATTCACCTTCAGACCTTTTGTCTCCATACATTCCTTCCACTTGTTCATCTTCTCCTTCAGTCCATCCATACTTCCTGCAATCAACACCAGATCATCTGCATACAACAACTCCCACGGTAAACCCTCCTTTACGTTCTAAGCCAGCACCTCAATGACAGCTACAAATAGTAGTGGACTTAGTACCAACCCCTGATGCACTCCCACCTTCACCTCAAACTCACCACTGTTCCGGTCCTTCGTCCTTACAGCTGTGCGCGCTCTTTTGTACATTGCCATCACTACTCTGATCAACCATTCCTCCACTCCTAACTTCCTAAATGCCCGTGTCACTACTTCATGTGGAACCCTATCGAATGCTTTCTCCAGATCAACAAACCCAAGAAACAACTTCTTCCTCTTCTCCATATACTTCTCCTGCAACTGCCTCACAATAAAAGGCGCGTCTGTCGTTCCTCTTCCTGGCATTAATCCAAACTGCATTTCGTCAATCTTCACTTTCTTCCTTATCCTCCTCTCCAACACCCTTTCCAATACCTTCATTCCATGTTCCAATAACTTTATCGCTCAATACGAGCCACAGTCCAGAGGGTCACCTTTCCCCTTGTATAAAGGGACGGGGGTACTCAGTTCCCAATCCACTGGAATGCGGCCTTCTTTCACCACCAGATTGCAGATCTTTGTCATTCTCTTCACACCCCAATTTCCCGCTGCCTTCAACATATCTCCCACAACTCCGGTCGGCCCTCCCACTTTTCTACCCTTCATTGCTTTTATCGCTTCCTCAACTTCCTTCTCGGTTATCTTCTCTGCCGGTCCTAAAACTGGGTTACTCTCTATGTTGCCATCCCATTCATTCTCTGTATTCAACAGCATTTCCATATATCTCTTCCATCTTCCTTTAATTCCATCTGGGTCCACAACGATTTGTCCCACTTCATCCTTCAAGCAACTCACCCCCATCACATCACACCTCTCTTTCCCTATCTGCTTTGCAATCCTGAATACCGCTCTCTGACCCTCTTCCGAATCCAAGCGCTCTCTGAACATTTTCCTACATGCCTCCTGTGCCTTTGCTACCTCTTTCTTTGCAGCATTCTTGGCTGCCTTATAACTTTCATGCTCTGCCTTTTCTGCCACCATACCCTTCGCCTTCTGCCACTCCTTGAACTTCTTCCTCTTCTCGTCAATCTTCTTTCCAACTACATCATCCCACCACCATGTTTCCGAGTGCCTCGGTGGTCCTTTTGTCCATCCACATACCTCACCAACGGCTCCCAACAGACTATCTTTCATTGACATCCAACCACTTTCAAGCTCAACCACATCATCCTCCACCATACTCAGCCTCTCTTTTAATGCCTCCCTCACTGTCACCTCTTTCAACCTCCACACCTTCATTCTCGGTTGGTACTTCACCCGCCGAGCTCTCCTCGCACCTTTCACCCTTATGTCGCAGACAACCAAGTGGTGCTGTGAAACAGCCTCCTCCTCCGGGATCACCTTTGTGTCCCGGAGGTGCCCCCTATCTCGCCTACGCACCAGCAGGTAGTCAACGGTTGTCGTCGACCCACCTGACGTGTATGTAACAAGCTTATTATCCTCTTTCTGGAACTGAGTATTACAAATCAACAAATCAGCTCCATCAGCAAACTCCAAAATCCTTTCACCTTCTCCATTTCTCACACCATATCCGTAACCTCCATGAACTCCCTCAAAACCGTCCATACTCCTTCCCACATGTCCATTTAGGTCTCCTCCTACCACAACAACTTCCTCATCTTTCACGTTTTCCATCAGCTTCTCGATAGCACACCAGAACTTGTCCTTCTCTTCATCGCTCCGACCAACCTGCGGAGCATATCCCGAGATGATGTTCACCAAGATCTTTCCAGTCATCATTTTCACCATCATCAACCTTTCACTCACTCTAGTCACACTCACCACACTGTCTACAAACTCCTCAGAAAACAGGACACCAACACCATTCACGTCCTCCGGGCACCCTTGCCAAACAAACTTGTATTTCTGTCCCTGCCTACCCTTCACCATTCTCACACCACTTCCCTTCCATCTCGTCTCCTGCACACAACATATGTCCACTCTTCTTCTAACCAATACTTCCACCACTTCTCTTGATATCCCTGTCATTGTCCCGACATTCCATGTCCCAAATCTCTGAAACCGATCTCCACGTCGGGCATCAGACGTTTCGTCGTCATAAATGGAATGATTTCCACCCTTGCTTCGATCGGGTTCCCCACCTTGAGTTTTGACGAGAGGGAGTGGGGTCCCCCCCACGGGGTACTTCGGGCTGTACCCTGCCCATATGTAGTCGTAATTGTCATGGTTCTCTTTTTGAGGCAATGTTTTTATGGCCGGATGCCCTTCCTGATGCCAACCCTTTTAGTCGCCTCTAACGACACGCAGGTACCTATTTGAAACCGGGGTACACACCGGGATATTGATTCAGGGGGTTGAATTCAGGGGGCGCTTCTACGAGGTATTGATTCAGAGGGTTGAATACTTCATATTACATCATTAAACTTTCTTCTTCTCTTACATCATTAAACATCGGAAAATTAGATATTTCTGTATTTCATTCTTATTATCTTATAATAATTTATATTTGAAATATTCAACTTTGACATTATCTTACTAGAATTCACCAAATGTCCATCTGTCTGTTCGAAGGTACCGTAAAAACTGCTGAACCGATCGCAAAGATATTTTGGGTGGGTAATCCTGGGACCCCTGGGAGTAAAATAGGCTATTTAGTTTTCCTAATTTCAGCTTTGGCTCCAGCATTCTCAGGTTTGGACTCCCGCATAACATTCGCATTCGCATAACTTTCATTGTGACGATGTTCTCATTGTGACGATGTTGTGACGATGTATGTGTTCACGGTAGTGTTTGACGTGATGGTGTGAACGTAATTTCGTAATGTTTTTCGTTTCTTAATCCTTTAATGAACGTTTTATGTTTAATAAACGTTTAATGCCCTCCGATGTACGGGGCCGCACTACACTGGACGGGCCAGCGTGTACCTTGCCCTTCGCCGTCATGCTCGGGTAAACCGCTGAGCCCCATCCGTGATGGGTACTGGGGCTTGAGACAGTGTCCCACGAACGAGGAATTCCCAGTAAGCGCGCGTCATCAGCTCGCGTTGATCAAGTCCCTGCCCTTTGTACACACCGCCCGTCGCCGCACAAACATCACAATGAAACACAATCACAATTCACATATTCGTGAAATTCGAGAAAAGGAACTTTTATCAGAAATTTCGTCTATCCTGAAAAAGAGGTACAGAATCATTCAATTATTTTCCCTAAAGAAAAGCGTACAGTTGATATCATGATTTGAAACACGATGGAATAATATTTACCGATATGAACAGTGATGTGGCTTTTATTGAAATTCTAAAGATAGTGCTTTGATTTTGATGATTTACGTGTGATATGATTTGACGGATGTTTATATGAATCGTTTAAAATAAAAAAATGTCTGCCTTCAATTTCTGATAGTTTGCCTTTTCATTTCGGCTTCCCAATTGAAGCCCCGCCCATAGGGCGGGTGCCGTTGCTAGTGGGGTATTATAATGTGTAGATCAGTGACAAAAAAACAACTCATTTTATCCATTTTAATTTCAGGCTGTAACAACAAAATGTGAAAAAGATCCAAGGGGAGAAAATCAAACAAAAAACAAAAATACCTATTTTGGGGGGGGGGGGGGGGGGGAAACCCCCCACATCATATATCTCCTCAGACCCCAATTTTTATAATGCCTTGGACAAACATTGGTATATCACGGGTGATGAAGGTTGTGGTCAAGCTTCATTGAAATCGTGTGTGTAGTTTCAGAGAAAAGAGCAAATATCTACCTTGGGGGGGGGGGGCAACCCCTCCCCCCCCCCCCTGCCATAGACCTGTTTCGGGTCCCATTTTTTTTCCTAATGCTGTGAACAAACCTTGTAGTCTAGTAGGAAGACTAGGTCCCCCTGCACCCCCCGGAGATATACTTCTAATCAGTGTTTCTAGATTGGAAAAAATGTGTAGAAAATGACTAGCTATGGCCCCAAGCTGAAAAAATGTCCCACATACCATTTTTATGCAAATTACTGCTGCCATTATCAAAAAAACGATTTTTGACATATCTCAGCCAATATTGCAGATAATTGAAAAATGAAGGTGTCTAGACCCATGTTTTGAAGGGCATACATAGATCATGATAGAACTATTCATAACATGATTACATGTGTCTATGGTATACTAGTATGCATATTAATGCTGTAATTACAAAATAATCAGTTTTACAAATGATAAGGATACGTTAATACTGCAGATAACTTAACATGGTACATAAGGGGTCTAAACCCAGGTATTTTCAAGGTTAAATGTCAACAAGATGCTCCTGAGTCTTGCATAGGGGCGGGACATTGGCAGTAACATTGGTACCACTCAACTTTTCTTCCCACCATTGACTTTGTATTGCGAGAGATTTTCACTTGCTTATTTAAAGGTTTCTCACCCAGCCCACGTAAAATCTACCAACTCCTGCTGTTAACTCCCAAACATATTTTTTTATGTTATCCAATCACAGTGCAGAAATGACAGACTAGAGATCCAAATTAGTGCTGCTATAGCTGCCATTTTACATTTCCATCCATGTAACATGCGCGCTCGCGCGCTCGTATCAATTGGTAATGTCGCGCGCTCGTATCAATTGGTAACGTTGATGTTATTGAATACCTCAGTTGAAAGTTCAGTCTTCCATTCCATCTGTGTGTTGTTCTTGGTATTCATCCTCCAATCTAGCCAGGTAAGATGCTAACTATAATGTTACTCACACTCTTGACTTCAGTTTCTGCATGAAATCATAAACAGGCAGAATAACAGCTGAGCCAGCTAGCACCATGTTAGCTAACGTTAAAGCTAGCCTCATCTATGTACAGTATGTTCCTAATGTCGGTGTAACTTAAACTTTTGTTAATGCCAAACATGAGACATATCTGTTGACTTCTGTATATGAATTGAACCAGAAAGAGGCACGACAGCTGAGCTAGCTACAGTAACTTAGCACAATGTTTCATTGGCCTAGATAGCTAACGTTAGTGTGGAAGAATTTAGATGTTTTAGCTATTAGCACTTTTGATGCCACTAAACATGGTTTAGTCAGCTAAAAAGTACCCTAGTGTAGAACATGACTCAGAACCTCTGTTACCTCACTGAAAACTCAGAGCCTCCTTTCACAGGCACTTTTAACATCATTCGTGATTTCTTATTTGTCATTTAACAGTGATGGTAGACATCGACAGCAAGCATGCCCAAAAGAAAACGGAGTGTAGAACCTGCAGCCCAAAGCTCTCCTCCTACATGCATCCTTCATGTACCATCCATGTCTGATCATGGGGATTTCACGCCCCTCCGTAAAATTAAAGGATCTGCTTCAGAAAAACTGCAACTGCTTCAAAAGATCCGGGATAGACGTCTCAACCAACCGCATGACTCCCCATGTCGTATGCAATCAGTATGTGATCAGATCCCGGCAACTCTTCCTGATGACCTAGAAAGAGTAGGATATCACAGCAAGTGTTATAAGCACTTTGTCCGCCACTTTCATCGTCTGGGAGATGATACAGAACCAGGGCCATCAACCTCATCATGGCATCACTCTCCTCGTAAACCAGGAGGTTCTGCTGAACCCATCTTCCCGCCAGAGTGTATATTTTGTGAGAAAGTTGAGACCAAAGATGCTCATCGCAATACTGAGAGGCCTACAACCTTCCCATCCTTTAAAAACAAAGAAAATGCATGGGAGCAAATCGAAACACGGGCTGAGAAAATGGGTCTCTATCGACTCCATCGAAAGGTGAAAAACAAAGACCTCTTTGCATGTGAGGCCAAACACCATCCGTCATGTTTTAAAGCTTTCCGCACAGCATTCTACAACAATGAGCGTGCGATTCACAGAGCCGAAGCACCAAAGGAGCAGGCTTGCATGTCAGCCGCCCATGAAAAGGCATTCAACTCAGTACTGGAACACATTCAAACCCAGGTCATCCAGCAGAATAAAGTTCTACAGCTTTCTTCCTTGCGCTTGCTCTATGTCGAGGAACTGAAACTGAATGGATATGAGAACTCAAATTATCGGTCAGAGAAACTACTGAAACGCCTACAGAATGACCCAATCAAGGAGCATATCCACTTCACGAAGGTTGATCATGACAAATGTGATGTCATTTCTTTCTGGCTTGTGCACAGCTCAAACATAACAGTTTCCAATGCTCTCGCACGAGCATTCACACTCGGAAGCACAAACAAGAACCAAAATGTTGCCCTCCAACTTCGCCAGGGTATTCTACAGGCTTTCAGAGAGTGTAAAGACCAACCATGGCCACCAACAGCTGAAGACATGGAGCTCAATCCTGAAGACATCCTACCTCCAGACCTTGTCCGCTTTCTCAGCGTGCTAATGACTGGCAAGGAGGGCATCGAGACAGAAAAGGTGAAGCGTCTGGTCTTCTCCATTGGACAAGATCTGTGCCGTGCAGTGTCAGATGGAAAATGGAAGTTACCAAAGCACATTCTCCTCTGTGTGACTGTAAGGCACCTGTTCCGAAGCAAACAGCTCACCACAATACTACACAGGCTTGGACACTCTGAGAGCTACGATTTCGCCTTGGAGTTGGAAACTGCTCTCGCCAAGGTCCTGGATGAAGTCTCAACTTATCGTACACCACAAATTGTGACAGGAGAGGGCAACCTTGTATTCCACTGTGAGTGGGACAACTTGAATAAAACCACTACCAGTGTGCACGGCAGCAACATTGTAAACAGTGCTGGAGGAATCATGGTGCAGGAGGTCAAGCCCGGGTTCGAGAGCAGCAAGGACCGAATGCTACCTACCATCAATAGGTCACAACAGCGTAGCCTGAAGGTCGACACACCAAAAACTCTCCCACCCTTGCACTTTACTCGCGTTGGCCCGAAGTTCCCTGAAGGCTCATCATTCACACCGCCAGCAGAGAATGACACAGTCTATGCCACTACGATGCAAGAGTACTACATCTGGCTCTTCATCAGATACATCGGAAGCTGTGGCCTGCAGCCTGTGCCTGGGCTAGGGGGTTTCACCTCTGCAACTGGTTCTCCCCCACCCAGCAAATCAACAGTCGACTACTGCACGCCTATCCACCAACCGATCACAGACAACACAGTTGTTCGTGAGCTACTGAAGCGTTCCGAGGCAGCAACTGCTGAGGTGGGTCAGAGATGGGTCCTGAATACATTTGATCTGGGTGTCTGCATGAAAGCCCTTCCCATCATCTGGCGCTGGCCAAATGAATTTGCTAGTCATGTAGTAACGATTGGACCCTTCCACACATCCATGAACTACATCGGGATGCTCACTGGACACAAGATGCGTGGTTCTGGATATGCAGAGATTCTCTTTGAGGCACAACTAGTAACAAGTGGATCTCTCAAAGGTGTTCTCAGTGGAAAGGCCTACGCAAAGTCCCTCTTTTGATTATTTTGTAAATAAAGCACTAATTAGCATACTAGTATACCATAGACACATGTAATCATGTTATGAATAGTTCTATCATGATCTATGCCCTTCAAAACATGGGTCTAGACACCTTCATTTTTCAATTATCTGCAATATTGGCTGAGATATGTCAAAAATCGTTTTTTTGATAATGGCAGCAGTAATTTGCATAAAAATGGTATGTGGGACATTTTTTCAGCTTGGGGCCATAGCTAGTCATTTTCTACACATTTTTTCCAATCTAGAAACACTGATTAGAAGTATATCTCCGGGGGGTGCAGGGGGACCTAGTCTTCCTACTAGACTATTGGTAAAACATGGGCGATGAAGGTGGTGATCAAGCTTCATCAGAATTGCATGTGTAGTTTTTGAGAAGAAACCAAATACCTATTTTGGGGGGGCCACCCCCCGCCCTCCCAAAGACCACCTTCGATCCAGATTTTTAAACGCCATGAACAAACTTTGGTACATCATGGGTGATGAACGGAACGTTGTGGTTAAGTTTCATCGGAATTGTATGGAAAGTTTCTGAGAAGAAAGCAAATACCTATTTTTGGGGATAGCCCCACTCACCCTTCCCCTCCCCCCACCCCCCCCCCCCCCCCCTCCACAGCCCGCCTTAGACCCAGTTGTTTTTTTTAATGCCGTGAACAAACTCAGGTACATCATGGGCGATGAAGGTTGTGGTCAAGCTTCATCAGAATTGCATGTGTAGTTTTTGAATAGAAAGCAAATACCTATTTTGGGGGGCAACCCTCCCCCCTCCCCCCCCCCCCCCAATAGACATAGCCTGAGACCCCGATTTTTTTTAATTGCTGGGAGCAAACGTTGATACATCACGGGTGATGAATGGAACGTTGTGGTCAAGTTTCCTCAAAATATTGTGTGTAGTTTGAAAGGAAAAAGCAAATTCCTATTTTGGGGGTCAAGCCTGGATCCACTTTGACCCCTGGGTTGACCCCTAGTTTCAGAGGAAAAAGCAAATTCCTATTTTGGGGGTTAAGCTTGGATCCACTTTGCCCCCGGTTGACCCCTTTAAACCCTGACTTTTTTTATGCCGTGAACAAACTTTAGTCACAACATACCAAATATCATTTGAGCCAGGTTTCGTCACACAATCCCATCAGTAGTTTCGGAGAAAAGAAGTTGCAAGTGTTTACAGACCGACGACGCGCTATCACGTAAGCTCCCCGGAACAACGTTCCAGGTGTGCTAAAAACGGGAAATCTTCAACAATCCTCGTGCTGATGCAAAAGACCAAATATATGATCTCGCGGGTGTGGTTTTATAATCTGAACTCCAGTCTCATGGGTTTGTTTTGAGTGGATGTTCAATGCTGCATCCAATCACGTTTTGGTGTAACGAACTCAATGGGCTGAAATTCAGATGATGGAGAGCGGTATTTGGTGGCAGATCAAATCAACTCTGAGTCGTGCGTCTTTTGCGCACATGCCTGTGTGTGTGTGTGCAGGGAATAGCGATGCATTGCAGAATCAGAATGTTCAACTGAAAAAGATCAAGGTGGTTTACCCGTGGAAAACTACGATCAAGTTGGTTATTTCCGACGCCCCCAGACTCCCCCGCGTACCAGTTCATCATCTAAGAACCTGCTTGGTGGAAAATCCTTTTTGCGGTCCAAATTAGGACATTAATCGGACAGCAGGTTAGAAAGCAATTCAAGCAGGAATGAAGCGAGAATGTATCACAGACCTCCAAAAATCCAACAAGACAGCGTGCAGTAGTCCTGCACTACTGCACTATTAAAGTTTACAGCTACCAAAAACAGTGCACCAAAATGTTTATGTTATTCGTTCTGGAAGTCATACATCAACTCCTTCCTACTTTTCATTTCTGATTCTCGATATGTAACTAATGGGTTAAAAAAAAAAGGAAACGGTGAACATAAGGGCAGAAGAACTAAGAGTTAATATTATGATATGAAAGAAAAGTTTAAGTCCAACTCACCTTCTCCGTCACATTGGCCACCTCTGTTTCTCCCACAGTACCGACACTCTGACAACTCTTGCCATCATTTTCTCCACCAGTATCTCCAGCACGCAAGTCGAGAAAAAGTTCAATCAGACCGGGCTGGGTTTCCACGGAAACGGCCATGAACTCCAAGATGGTCGCTTTCATACGAGTATCCTGCAAGTCCCACATCACGAGTGAACACAGTTAATCACAAACATTGCACGATGAGCACCGAACTGGCAGTGGGCATGCCTAAGATCTATGAACAAGCCTCATACACGTTGACAATTCAATTACTGTGGATTCATGTGAGCTGTGTTACAGTGATGGCCTGGTCAATACAAGACTGCACCTCAGTGGGTTCGAGGAGGCGAGCAACGAAAGCATCGCGGATGGCAGAAGCTTTATGGCCGAGACAAGCCGTCACCGACATGGGGGCTGCCTGAAATGGACAAAAAGAAAGAAAAGAGTTAAATTTACATGCTGACAAAGGTGTGACATCTCCTTGTGAATGGGTAGTCCTGAACTGGATCGTCCACAGGGAGATACAGAAAATGATGTGGAAACCACAAACCATAGAAGGTGGGCAATCTTGGTGAAAAGTGTGATAAGGCAGATTATAAATGTCTTCACGTGAAGGAAAGTGAGAATGGGTTGAGGTGTACAAAGTATTTGGTGAACATCAGGGGTGAGGTCACTTGGGTGGGGCTAACCGTGGAGAGCCGCTTGAGCAACAGGATAGCCATTCGGGGCAATCCAGGGTCAAAGCGATGGTGAACATACTGTGCCAAGACAGCTAACACGCTGCAAGCCTGCACACCTGTAAACGACAGGTACACAACACCGGCATTATTTTACCTTCCTGATGTCCAAGATTAAATGTGTGAGTGTTGCCAATTCTCTTGCAAAACTCAACTCAACTAAACCTCCAATCAACACATCAAAAAACTATAACAGCACTCAGTGGAGAGCATACCTCCACCTGGTTGGCCATTTCATTCAATGGTGAAGAATCACTTAAAAAATTAGACTAGCTGGAACCGGATCCGGATCTTCACCAACATTGAATCGATTCTTCCTCGTCAGACACCCAACCGGTCCAACAAGTTTCGTCCAAATCAATCCATAAATGTTTGAAATATCCTGCTATGTATCGTTTTTGGCCCTATCTCCCAATGGTGAAGAAGCACTTAAATATTTTTTACCCGGATCTGAATCCGGATCTTCACCAAAATCAAATCATTTCGTCCTTGTCACATACGCAACATCTCTCCTGAATTTCGTCCAAATCCGTCGACAACCTTTTGAGATATTTTGTTCACAAACGGACAGACAGACAAACGGACAGACAGGGGTGAAAACATTTGGTGGTGGAGTTAACTAGAACACCACTCAGTAGCGTTCATACCTGCGCCAGGCTGAACAGTTTATGTTTTCTATTCGACTGATAGGCCAGATATGGATCTGGACATGAACCAAAATCTAATTGGCTTGTTCTTGTAATCTAACCAACTCATACACCTGCGTTTTTAAACGAATTTTGAAAACTAAGTCGAGGGCCATACAAGAGCTAACACATAGAGCATGAAATAAACCATATCGACTTTCAGGAAAGAAAACGGAATTTGAAGGAGGTTGATTTGGGGTGTTTTAACAGGGGTAAAAAAGATCAAGGTTTTGGACACAACAACAACAGGCATTTTAAGGCAATTTTCCCTGCGAGAGCGGTTTTGGATGGGGGAAGATAAGAGATGATGGTGAACAGCTGTTTTAAAGACCTGGAGGTAGGAGTAGGATTGAAAAGAGTGAGAGTTTGTTTCAGAAGAGGGAGAAAAGAGGAATGAGAGTGAAGGTGAGCAGAGAGTCTTGATTTTGGCACTTTCACCAGAAGAGGGTTGCTGGCAGATCTTGTGCGACCTGTAGGAATATTTGGGGGACACAGCACACACAGGGCTTGGCTAGGCCGGAGAGGAGTCGGTAGAAGACATAAAGACCAGCAACCTGTCTGCGGTGAGTAGGTGAAAGGCCCTCGGAGGTAGCTTCATCGCGGGAGATTCCAATGATTCTGAAAGCTTTGGTTTCAACAGCGTGAAGCCGAGCTAGGTGTGAGGAAGGAGCATCAGCCCAGAGGGGAGCGCAGTATTCCATTGAGCTATGGATGAAAGCCTTGGATGTGGTGAGGAGCTCAGGTGCGCAAAGGAAGTACTTTGCACGACGGAAAATGCCCAGTCGGCTTTGGAGGCCAGCTTGGAAATGTGGTTTCCCAGGAAAGATCATGGCAGAAAGTGAGACCCAAAAGCTTGAGTGACAGAACTTATTGGAGAGGATTGTTGACAAAGTAGATGGGAGGGTTGTCCAGACGGTCTTTTCGGAGAGACATAATAAGAGTGTAAGATTTGTCAGGATGGAAAGACATGTTCCAGTTGTTTGACCAGTCTGATTTTGCTCAGATCTGCAGAGTGAAGCGGATGCTGACTGCGATCTGAGGGTTGAGATATGGAGCGGCAGAGAGTGGATTCATCAGCAAAGAGATAGACAGGATTTTCCAGAGTCGTAGAGATCATTGATGAAGATTAGAAAAAGCACAGAGCCCAGAACACTGCCTTGGGGAACTCCAGCCTGAACAGGAAGGGCAGACGAGAGAATTCCATTCAGGGCCACACTTTGACTGCAACAGGAGCCATGCGTGGAGATTTCCACAGATACCATAGGAGGAGGGTTTGGTGAGCAGAGCGGGGTGCCAGATCGTATCGAAGGCACATGATATGTCAAGGGAGACAGCTCTGATTTCCTGTTTGACATTGAGGACCTCCATCCATTGTTGAGACAGCAGAAGCAACATGTCCAGAGTAGAATGACCTGGTCTGAATCAGATTTGATGATCCGAGTTCAAGCTATTGGATTAGGGGAATTATTTGATGTCAGAAGTGATGATGGATTCCATGACCTTGCTGATGATTGGGATCAGGCTGATTGGTCTGGAGTTGCAAGGATATGTTTTTGCAACTTTTTATGTAAAGCGGTAATGTTATGTTGGCTGATTTCCAAGATGCTGGCAGATGACTGAGAAAAAGAGAGGGTCAAGAGAATAGAGACAGGGTGTGAAAGAGCGGCAGAGCAGGATTTTAGGAACGGTGGGCTGATGTCGTCAGGTCCAGTTGCAGAATCAGAGTCGAGGTTTGACAGAAACTTCTCCACCTTGTCAGGAGCGAAGGACACAGAGTCCAGGAGCAGTTGGGTTCGACTGGGTAAGGTGGGTACAAAGAGGGATGGGTTTGGGACACAAGATTTTGAGGCAAACGGAGTTGAGGCATTCGGCTTTTTCACGTGCGGTGTCAGCTGTTTGGCCGTTTCAGGTAAGGGATGGAATGGAAGGGGAACAAATACCAGAAACAGATTTGACCAGACGCCACCAGTATTTGGAGGAGGGAGACAGGTTTGAGAGTTGTTATGACTCCTATGCTGTGATGTACGGTTTGAGAGCTATGATGTTGTTATGTATGTTTGAGATGATGTTCCATTGACTGAGATCCGGGTCTGGAAATTGACGGATTGTGTCAGTCCCAATGAGTTACAGAATTCCTTTGCCGGGGAGCCATGGCTGGTGTGAGGTACCCACACGCAGCCAGCTGGCATGATGATAGTTGAAGTTGCCACATATGAGGAAGAGAGAGTTGGGATGAGTGGATAGAGGTTGGTTCATGTTGTGGGACAGCGAAATGTAAATGGAGTCGTCACTGTTTGGAGGACGGTACAGAACACATATAAACAAAAGGTGGGAGCGAAGGGGAGGCCGTAGCCAGAGGTACTCATGGGGTTTGGGAGATGTGAGAGCAGTTCAGGGGCAGTGAGAAACTGAATTATTGATGTAAAGTGCAACTCCGCCACCAGGGAGTGGTTCAGGCCTATCAAATCGGAGGAGACAATAACTGGGAAGAGACACGAATGGAGTCAGGGCACATCTTTGGGAGGAAGGATTCTGTTGAACAGATGATGTCTGTTGAAAGTGTTTTCATTATGTGCAGTAATAACAGCCGTATTTACACAGCTGGTGAAACATCCCGCGAAGCTAGCTTGTTGTGCTGCTAAAATACGGCCGCAAAAGCTGTGAAAACGCAAAGCACAGCGTCGCGAATGTAGAAGCTGGTTATGCGCGCGGCTCGTAAAAAAATGGGTTTATAAGCGTGTCATGCTGGGGGCTTGTGAAAAAAAAAAAAATTGCGCTCGCGAAAAACCATGAATAGCAATTTATCAACCGTGAATAACATTGAACACATGAATAGAGAGACCACTAATTGCGGGGTCTGACTGCATATATGTATTTATGGAAATATCTCAATAATATTTTTACAATTCATTTTGTATTTTCCTAATTCCATTTGGTGTCGTTTTGTGATATTAGAGAAAACTTGGATTAATTTGCTAACTGTAGCTCCCTGTGCTAGCATGCGTCTGACAAGTTGTTGCAATCTATTGATAAGTTCAGTGCTGTGTGTGGTTGCTCTCTCAGTCCCAATTATTTCACCTGCATCCGCACCATGGAATAGCTTTTCAGGATTGTTGCCAAGTCAAAGAAAAGCATTCGTACAATGTGGAAACGAAAAGCATCTCGTTTATCAAATAATTTAGTGTAAAATTTATTATTATCGATATCGATTTGTCATATTATGAATTACCCACACCACCATATGTGCATCCACCTGCAGACTCTGACACACTAAGGCTATACCACAAGGACACTACAACAACATCCTTCAAAATATCTCTCGACCAATCAATGAAAACTGCAAAACACACATCCATACCCATATCACCATACACACAATCAATAATCTGGGCCCAAATAGTATCCTGGGCACTAAAACACCCTCCCATCGATGACACAGAGAAATTACTCTCCAGCTCTGATCGTGTTCACCTTTCACGCCTCCGCTGTGGACACCACCTACAGCTTTTACAGTACAAACATCGACTCGACAACACCTGCAAGCCAGGCCACCCCCACACACAACAAAACACATTATGGAAGACTGTGCGGTCCTAGGTTCACGAAAGCAAGAGCACAACATCTTAGATGCAAGGGATCTCTGGGTCATCTGCAGCAAATCTATTGGATATGTTCGTGCCGCAGGCCTGTTCAAGCAGAACTGGCCAGGGCTAATAAACGAAAACAAACAACAACAACATGCATTGTTGTATATAAACGAAAACGAAAACAACTGCGCGTTATAAAAGAACCTTTCTTCCCATGTTTAACTTCACTTTTCATAATCATCGAGACACACAGATAAACAGACGTGCAATGTGTGCAACATGCTGTCTTTTGATTAAACCCGTTAGCTAAGTGACGGATAGGTAT
The DNA here is from genome assembly GCF_964187855.1 of Myxine glutinosa. Taxonomy (NCBI): domain Eukaryota; kingdom Metazoa; phylum Chordata; class Myxini; order Myxiniformes; family Myxinidae; genus Myxine; species Myxine glutinosa. The sequence continues at coordinate 105,220,141 of NC_136273.1, forward strand.
GGCTAGTTGTAACTTATGTAAAAGTAAAAATGTCCTCATACTTTTGTTTTACGTGTGATAACAGTACAGGTTCCGTTGCGAGTCTTATATACAACAACAACAACAACATGCATTTTAAAGGCCATTTTCCTTGCTAGAGCGGGGGTTAGCCTTGCGGTCCCCATGACAATCTTCTCCATTTTGCCCTATTTTCTGCATCTCTCCTTGTTAACCCCCTTGCCCGCATTTCTTCATCCACCATCTTTGGCCAAGTCTTTCTCGGTCTTCCCCGTCTTCTACTTCCTTCTACATTCATTTCCATCACTCTTCTCAACCAGTCACTTTCATCCTTCCTCAACACATGACCAAACCATCTCAACCTGTTCCTCTTCACAGCATAAATCACAGGCTCTATTCCCATCATCTTTCGCAATTCATCATTTGTCTTCCTCTCTCTCAACGATACTCCGCAGATCCGTCGAACCATTCGCATTTCCACCCTTTCCAACCTTCGTTGCTGCTCTACGTTCATTACCCATGTCTCGCTCCCATAAATCATAACACTTCTCACACATGCAGCATACACCTTTCCCTTCAGCTTCAACGACACTCCCCTCATCATCAGCACGCCACTCAATTCCCGAAACTTCTTCCATGCACATCTCACTCGAGCAACCGTTGCCGAGTCTGATCCACCTTCTCCATTCAGCATGTCTCCGAGGTAGCAAAATGTTTTCACACCTTCCAGCTTCACACCGTCTCCAAGATCCAACTCAACATTTCCTCCATCTGCAGCTCCCTCTGTGCACACCTTACATTTGAATGTAGCTGCCACACTGGTTAATGACCCTCTCAGACCACTACATTTTTGATGAACCCACTCAGCGCACATTGTACACTGAATGGAGTTCACTCCGACACCCTTCCTACACACAGCACAGGGCCACTTCCCAGTTCTTTCCACCTCACCACATGCTTTACCACTTGCCATCACCTTCGTCTTTCCGATATTCACCTTCAGACCTTTTGTCTCCATACATTCCTTCCACGTGTTCATCTTTTCCTTCAGTCCATCCATACTTTCCGCAATCAACACCAGATCATCTGCATACAACAACTCCCACGGTAAACCCTCCTTTACGTTCTGAGCCAGCACCTCCATCACAGCGACAAATAGTAGTGGACTTAGTACCGACCCCTGATGCACTCCCACCTTCACCTCAAACTCACCACTATTCCCGTCCTTCGTCCTTACAGCTGTGCGCGCTCTTTTGTACATTGCCATCACTACTCTGATCAACCATTCCTCCACTCCTAACTTCCTCAATGCCCATGTCAATACTTTGCGTGGAACCCGATCGAATGCTTTCTCCAGATCAACAAACCCAAGAAACAACTTCTTCCTCTTCTCCATGTACTTCTCCTGCAACTGCCTCACAATGAAAAGCGCGTCTGTCGTTCCTCTTCCTGGCATAAATCCAAACTGCATTTCGTCGATCTTCACTTTCTTCCTTATCCTCCTCTCCAACACCCTTTCCAATACCTTCATTCCATGCTCCAATAACTTTATCGCTCGGTACGAGCCACACTCCAGAGGGTCACCTTTCCCCTTGTATAGAGGGACGAGGGTACTCAGTTCCCAATCCACTGGAATGCGGCCTTCAAAGTCTAAGTATGCTGTAGGAGTCTTATATGTCTAAGTCTAAGTAGTCTTATATGCTGTAGAAATATTTAACCTCATATAAAAGTGAATGTGCGAGCACCTTGAGGATGAATCAGCGCAAGCTCGAGTGCGCAAAGTGGTCCAGGGGGTTTCAGTCTGAGCGAATTGTTGGCCAGTGATAGTGCCAGCTTCACATGCTGCACCAATTGTATTCCTGGCCCTTCCAACGAGCTGCACATACAACACACTTGCGTATCACTTATTTGATGCTTGATATTTAAGAAAAATCAAACACAGGCAAATAGGAAGTATGATGTGCAAATTATCTCCTACTCTTTCTCCTTCTCCTCTCCCGCTCTTCACAGCATTACCTGGGTTGGACGGAAAGTGCAGCGTCAAGGGTACTTGGCCCAATGGCTGCTAGAGAGGCGAGCGTTGCTCCTGCCTCCGTGTGAAGAAGAGCATTCAAGCATAGTGAGTGCAGCCCTGTATCGCTGCACATGTGGGGAGTACATGAACCAAGTGTTTTGATAGTTTCCAATTTTGGCTAAATCTAAAGAAGGCTCTGTTGTAGCAAGCCCAATGGGACTGAAAGAAGCAACAGGGAGAGTGCAGTGCAGGTACCTTGTGTCATGTGATCCACAATTAAGGACATGATGAAGCAGATCCAAACAGATACGGCCTGTGGGATGGACACTGAGATGAGCTGGAATTCATCCAGAACAGGCCATCTACATATAATGTACACACCTGGCAATGGGGTAAATTCGTACAACGCTGTAACCGCTGATAAAGTTGCGACAAGTTGCGACTGATAAAGGATGTACTTCACCATTAGCAATAGGTCATTAATTGAAGTAGCAACAAATGTTGATATCAAATCGGACATTCAGGTTAAGGGTAACTAACATACGTCACAATGTTCAACACTCGTAAAATTGAACATTTATTTAAATTATTATCATTGCAGTGTATTATCATGTCCAACATGACGGTGTGGTAGTAGTAGTGGTGGTGGTAGTGGTAGTGGTGGTGGTGGTGGTGGTAGTGGTGGTGGTAGTGGTGGTGGGGGGGGGGGGGGGGGGTAGTGGTGGTGGTAGTAGTAGTAGTACCAGTATATAAATGTTGTTTCTGAGGCCAACCACTCAACAGACACTTGCTGACCTCATGCCTCACTCACGTTCACTCAATGTTTAGCTTTTATCTCAAAACCAGCATTTACATATGACTTGTGCATGAGCAAGACCCACTATACTCTAACCTCATTATTGTGTATCATATTGACATCTTTACCACGGTGTGTACCCCAGTTTAGAATAGGTGCACCATATCCCTGCGCATCGTAAGAGGTGACCAAGGGTTGGCGTCAGGAAGGGCATCCAGCCATAAAAACATTGCCTCAAACAGGGAACCATGATTGTCATGGGGCCCGCGAGGCTAACCACCGCTCTAGCGGGGAAAAATGGCCTTAAAACGATCATTCATTCATTCATTCATTCATATTGACATCTTTACATTAAACAAATGGAGAACCAATGAAAATCTGTTTATAATGTTGCGGTTTTGAAATAAAGGCTAATTTCCCCTCTTAGTTAGTTACACCACAACATGAAGCCTTGCGATAGCTCAGTTATTTCTTAGTAAATGTAAGCGTAGTCCTTTCCTGTGTTTAGTTTTGCGTTGAGTAGGCCAGTGAGATTAGGTGTTCTTTTGGCGCTTTGGTTTTGGTTTAGCGCTGAAATACCACGCGGCAGGCCTGAACAAGTTGACCAAGGCCGAAGGAAGGCGGGGCAGGAGGAGCCATCTGTAAGCACGAGCCGCCAATCAGGGATCGAGGGGAGTGGCTAACCACGACGACCAGAGGCGGGTTTGGAACATTCCAGTCGGGCCGGGGCGGGGCCATATAACCCTGCTCCGAGCCCCCCAGCACCTCAGTTGAGTAGAGAGTCCTGAGTTGAGTGGAGAGTCCTGAGTTGAGTGGAGAGTCCTGAGTTGAGAGTTCCGAGAGTCCAGAGTTCGGAGTTCGGAGGGAGACGGCAGAAAGTAAGAGAACGCGGCAGATCAGAACGGGGACCGCACGATAACGGACGGCATGAAAACGCAGAAGGAATTGAATTGCCGTTGTACACGAACTTGCCCCGTGCCCTGTTCCCCACGCTCTGCGCTGTATTAATCATGCGCTGTAAAGGACGACCCGCGCCGGGCCACAGACGTGCGATCTCCTCCTGCCTACCTTCGCCTGATACGTGCCATGAACATTGGAGAGCCACGCCGGGCGAGCTGCCCCGGGGCGACTGACGGCGAAGCGCGCAAACTTTTCTTCCTCCATCTCCCCGTGTATGTGAGTGGGCCCATTTGTCTGGGAATAAGTAAGACTGCCTAAGCTAAGCTCTGCTCTGTGTCCCTTTCCTTTCCTTTCATTCTGATCATTGTGCATAGTTTAAATAAATTCTGTTCTTCCTTCTGATTTGACCGTCCTGTCTCTTCCATCATTGGCTTCGCATGGTACGAATAAAACCGCTCGAATCGGGTTCCAATAAAAGTAACAGCACAACTCACGTGATACGCATTCCGCTCGGGCGTACTCAAGCGTGGCTCGTGCGAGGCTCGATCCCTGCTTTCATGGCAGCGTGGGTACCAAAGGTACGTGTGAATTTGTCCCGAAACCCTTTTTCACGTTTGCCCGGAAGTGGCGACTCGGTCTCGCGGACCCGAAGTCCCAGGGGGAAAAGGGGGTTTAATCTCCCCTTTTGTAACGGGAACGGGCTTCGGGGGATCCGCAACAATTTGGTGTCAGTGGAGTGGGATTTGAACCCTAAAAAATTTTTTGGACAAATTGGCCACAGCAAATTGGTGTTTGGGAGTGTGAGATAATTGGACTTGGAGTGCGCTTCACGTGCTCCAAATTACGAGTGGACGAAATTTAGTGTAAAAGCCAAATTAGGTTCGTACCATGGCTGGCCAAGGCGGTCAAATGCCGGTGGGAATAACGAATAAGGAAAAATTGATGCCCCAGGACCTGCAGGGAAAGTTGGTAGTGGAAGAAAGTGAAGAGGGTGCGGCAACTGGTAACGAAAATGGCAGCGCCTCACATGTGGCAGCGGCAGCCAAGCCCGCTGTGCGAGCCGCATTCGACATTGAATTGTTCCTAATCCAGATAAATGCAGAAATGGATGCCCAAACAGACGAACTTCAGGGAATAAATAATAACATGAATAAAATGCATGGAAAAATGGACGCCATGATAGACGAATCCAGGAGGGATATGAAAAAGGCGGGGGAGGACATTGGGCGCATGTTGAGCGAGAAGGTCGCGGTGGTACACGACGAGGTGACGCGGTGTGAGGAACGCACGGGGAGCGAGGTAGAGCGAAGGACAGCTAAATTGACCGGGGCTATGGAAATCACGACGTGGGGTGCAGAAGAGCCGACGATCGGCGAATTGCACAAATAAATTCTGGGGGCGCCGGCAAGGGTTGAGTTGGAAAAGAAAATGTCATGGGCTCCGGCGATCGTCGAAGAAAAAGAAATAATTGGGGCGGAAGAGACGGGAGAGCCAGGGAATAAATCGCGAGAGAAAGAAATGGAATCCGCACAAAGTCTGCATTTGCACCGTGATGCCGTGCTTACTAACGAAATTAAAAGTTTGCAGGTGCTGGCGAAAAAGCCGGGGAAGAAGGTCCCCGAGGTGAGTTTGTAAAATGGCGCGAATGTGTTTGGCGCGAACAGGTTTTCGGCGCGCTTGGGAGAAAGGCGAGACCCGGGCGTTCGCGGTTGGGCCATTGTGCGGTGTACGAGTGAGGGTGGCACAATTTGCGAAGGGCTCATTGTGCGGTGTACGAGGGCGACTGGTACGGAGTGTGAGAGGGAGTCCGTACCCGAGTATGTGAGAGAAAATAGTGTGTGCCGGAGGGTGCAGGAAAAGAGTGTGTTACGGAGTGTGGGCGAGAATGCACACCGGAGTATGAGCGGGAGTGCGCACCTGGGGGTGTGGAAAAAGAGTGTGCGATGATTGAGTGTGCGAAGGAGAAGTGCACACCCGAGAGTGTGGAAAAAGAGTGTGCGAGGACCGAGTGCATAGAAGAAAAGTGTGTACTGAAGTGTGTGAAAGGCGTGAGTGCGCCGAGGTGTGCAGGTACGAGTACAGAGTACGAGAGGGAATGCACACCGGACTGTGTGCGGAAAGTGTGTAACGGAGTGTATGGAAGGCACGGGGGCACTTGGGTGTGCGAGTGCGGAATGGGTCGCGAGTGGTGAGGACGCGGCTCAAGCATCGACACCGACCGGGGGGGTAGCGCCTAGCGGGACGGGTAGCAGACGCGAGCCCCCGGTGAGTTGTGTGCAGCAGGGACCGGAGAGAATCCGTGCCACGTCGGTCTCACAAGGACCGGCGTGCACGATTCGTACCGGCCCCCGCACTGTATGGTTGGTGCCGTGCCATGGCGGCAAAGGCAATCGGCGAGGTTCAAGTGGAGGTTGGAGTTTTCGGAGCCGCGCACCTTGGCGGGTGCGGTGCTCTGACCGTGGCCGGTTGGGTCATCATGCGTGGGACCGCGAGGCCTCCATAGCCATTAGCGGCCCTTGGGCCGCTAATGGCTGTGTGGGGCTGCTAATCATTGATGTCGGGCCAATAAAAAAGAAGTATAACGCCCCACAAAGTCATGTTATTGTTATATTATCATTTTCAGGTAAATAGACAGCATAATGTACACATAAAATAATGGATTGTTTAGAAACGAAACTTGAACTTTGGATAACGCTCAAAAATTTTTAGATCATTTGCAGAGCCCCCACCCCCTTCCTAACCCCGCATGCTTAACTACGAACCTTTAAGTTTCCAGATGGCGCTCTTCATGGAAATTGGCCACAAAGAAGACGATTATCGCAGCACGACGTCAGAAGCCGATAGAACAATACTTCCACAATTGAGTTGTGATTGTACATTGTGAAACACACACGAAGCAACAGCACATAGACTTGGATAACATTTTCACTCTTTCATGACATCCAGAACATTCTGCTTGTAGTTTCGCACTCGTATTCACTTTTATAATTTCACACTTTCACTTCCGGTTTCCGGTTCCTCGAGCTTGGTTGGCCGTTTTTAGACTCTGCCGATTTACCTCAAAGGTAAGTACTCCCAGTAGTTTTGTCGAGTTTTTGTTGTTGATTTTGCTGTCACTGTTTACTGCATGCTTCTGGCTTGGTTTGTTGTTTTTAAACTTGTGCAAATTTGTAAGTATTCATTAGATTTTTTGTGCTGCGTTTTTAGGCATACTTTTTCATAGTCAGAGTCCACATACATTGTTTTAAATATTGTCTTTTCTCCCGACCACCTTCAGCCTTTTTTCTTTCTTCCCAGTTCTGTTATTTCTCCTTTTTATTCCCTTTCAAATTCCCCCAACCATAACCCTTGTTCAGTCTAAAAAAATAAAAATAATAATAACATTTCTATTTTCCTCATCACCCCCAAACCTTTCACCAACAACGACCACCATACTTCCCCCCATTGTACTCGCACTTCCGGCCTCTCAATGTTTTGCCCTTTTCCACTCTGATCGTGAAGGTATTCACGAACCAGTTTAAAAACTCTTTTCTTCAAGCTTTTGCTTTGCTCTTCTCTCTTCTTCTTCGACCTCACCCTCAATAATAATAACTGATAATTTTTTATTTTAAAAGGCAACTGCTCCCGCCGTACCTACCAAATGCTGATACATACCTCCACGTCTTACCCTGACGGTCTTAATGGTGCCGTTTAAAATGTTTCAATTTCCTTTTTGCGTTGAATTCTCTATTCTATTATAATTGACTTCTTTTTCCTCTTCAAAAGTTTATTTTCAAAGAAATCCTTCAACCATACCAACACATACAGCTCTTCCTTTCGACATTTTCTAAACTCACCTTTATATCACCCAAACTCTTATGTTTTCAAACGTTTATCAGACTTAATTTCATGATCCCCATCTTACAATGGATGTTTGTATTTAATTTATCGTTCATTATGCAAAACACACCAGCGTCCCAATCCATGTCCCCTCCCTATACTCCTTCCCACCCCCATTCCATCACGACCTTCCCCTAACCCCTAACCCCTCCCCTTCAAATCCCCACTCTCAACCACATCCTCCTCAAAGTAGCCTCTTAACTCTTCCACAAAGCTGCCCTCCTACCCGCTTTCTCTCTTCCAACTCATTCCTCCACCTCCTCCAATCTTCTAATTCCCTCTGCCCCCCTCAAACACGACTCACTGTGCCTCATCCCTTCACCATCTAGCCCTTTGTCCTCCCCATCCTTCCCTTTCTCTTAGCTCTTCTGCAATCCCCGACACGCTGTCAACAGCTCTCCATACGTCCTCCTTTTCCTCATCTTACCCACCCATTCCCTCTCCTGTATCCAATGCTCCCCCTCCCCCTTCCTCAACGGTATGGAACTCAAACATCCGGGGCCTTCGCTCAAACCTGATTGATCTCTCAATACAGGTTGCTTCTGACAAACCAGACTTGATCTGCTTAACAAACTTTCCTCCTTCAATAATAATATTTATTGTCCCATATCCAGGGAAATTCTTTTTTGGTGACACAAGTGAGTTTAACCATCATAAAAAACATAAAACATCAACGAGAATAAGAAAACAAGATAAAAAATATGGAATTTGGACGAAACAGCAAAATGGCTAGGAATTGAATTTAGCACGTGAATTACACATGGTACAAATTACTTTTTCAAAATGTTCTTCTTCATTCGCCTCACACGAAAGCGTCTCACTGATGGCAGTTTTTCAATGTGTGGAAAAATAATTTACTAAGTCTGTTCAACAATTGACTTTCATCGGTTCATACCTGCATAGACTTCCTTTTTAATGCTCGCCAATTTACAGACTCCATACTGGTCGAAGGCCCACCCATTTTAAATGCCAGTGGAATGACCTTTCTCAATCGTGATTTATTCCACACATCGAGATAACTGCACCAGGAAACCAAATTAAATGATAAAACACGAATCAGTAAGGAATTGGTCAACATCCGCATCACGCGTGAGCTAACACCAAATGAATTCAACTTCCTGAGAAGATACAATCTTTGCATTGATATTTTCATCAAAGGATAACTTATCGTCTCTGTTATCATCCAACAAAAGATGTCCGATTCCTTCGTATCTCTCCCTGGTTACTCCCTCCTCTGGTATGATAGACCTGAGCCTCACCCTGGAGGTGGGGTTGCTATCTATCACAAACTCTGTTCCTCAATCTCATGGCACTGTCCTCACTCCACCACACCACCAGGAGTACCTCCAGCTTCGGCTTCCTCTTCGCTCCCACCTTCTGTTCATATGTGTGTCATACCATTCACAAAACAGTGATGACTCCATTTACATATTGCTGTCCGACAACATGGACCAACTTCTATCCACTCATCCCAACTCTCTCTTCCGCATATGTGGCAACTTCAACTGTCATCATGCCAGCTGGCTGGGCATAGGTACCTCTCACACCAGCCAATGCATCTCAGCAAAGGACTTCTGTGACTCACTGGGACAGGCACAATCTGTCAACTTCCCGACCCAGAGCATCTTCTCTTCTGGACTTGGTCATGACAAACTTCCCTGCAGATGTCTTCTCTTCTTCTTCTGCTCCAATCAGTTAATCTGATCATTTGCTTGTTAAAGTGGACATCTCTCTGGCCATTCTCAGAGATTCTCCTCAAGTGCTGACAAGCTGGCATTTCACTCAGGCCAACTGGCATTGTCTTCAAGCAGCCATCAATCATCTGGACTGGTCTCCCATCTCCACTGCTTCTGACAAACTCTTCCTGGGATTTCTTCCAAAGCAAACTAAACTGCTCTCTCTCATGCACAGATTTATCCCATCTCGTCTTCAGTTGTCATACCCTTCCTACCGTCCATGGTACACGGAATCTTGTGTGAGGCAGTTGTCCTGAAACAACTTGCATTTGCCTCATGGAAGGCAAATCCAACAGAAGGTAATCTCCGTTCCTTTCACAAAGCACGCAACAAGTGTGTGTCTACCCTCAGGAGAGCACAAAACAATATCTCTCCACTCTCAAGACTGAACTCTCAAACCTGTCTCCCTCCTCCAAATCCTGGTGGTGTCTGGTTTAATCTTTTTCTGGCGTTTGTTCCCCCTCCATCCCCTGCCTTACCTGAAACGGCTAAACAGCTGACAATGCACGTGAAAAAGCTGAATGTCTCAACTCTGTTTGCCTCAAAATCTTGTGTCCCAAACCCATCGCCCTCCGTACCCATCTTACCCAGTCGTACCCAGCTGCTATTTGACTCTGTGTCCTTCTCTCCCGAGAAGGTGGAGAAGTTTCTGTCAAACCGAGACTCTGATTCTGCAACTGGACCAGAGGGTATCAGCCCACGGGTCATAAAAACTTGTTCTTCCGCTCTATCTCACCCTCTCTCTGTTCTCTTCACCCTCTCTTTTGCTCAATGTCATCTGCCATCTGCTTAAAAATCAGCCAACATTACCGCTTTACACAAAAAAGGTGGAAAAAACAGATCCTTGCAACTACAGACCAATCAGCCTGCTCCCAATAATCCGCAAGGTCATGGAATCAATCATCGCTTCTGACATCAAATCCTTCCTTTTCTCGAATGGCTTGATCTCTGATCATCAATTTGGTTTCAGACCAGGTCATTCTACTCTGGACATGTTGCTTCTGCTGTCTCAACAATGGATGGAGGTCCTCAATGCCAAACAGGAAATCAGAGCTGTCTCCCTTGACATATCACATGCCTTCGATATGGTCTGGCACCACGCTCTGCTCACCAAACTCTCCTCCTATGGCATCCATGGAAACCTCCATGCATGGCTTGCGATTGTTAGTTGGAGATATGCTTTTTTCTGTCACACAGGCAGGTGTTAAACTAACTAAAAGGGGTAATGGATTATATCTTTCTCATAAATAAATGGAGAAATCGTTTGAAGAATTTGGAAAGAATACAACGTCAAATGTAGAACTTGCTAAATATTGTAAAAAAAATAAAAGTTGATAATGTGGTTATTTGTATGAGAGTTGAATTAACAGTTATCTAAAAATACAAAGAATATTATTATGAATTTAGAAGATTTAATGGGAAAGGTTCTCATTGGGTTTGTATTTATAATGGTCAGGAAAAAAATTATTTTGATAGTTATTGTCTTCCGCCACCTGATGAAGCAATCAACTTCTTACAGAATGGTGTTTATCAACCATTTCAAGTCCAAGAGTTTAATTCCAAATGTCATCTCTGTCATCTGACCCTCCTTATCGACTCCAAGACACTTTGTGAACTCCATATTTATTTTGCAATTTTGTAAGATTAATTTTTGGACGCCGAGGGAACCGGTAGTAAATGAACAGCCAACAGAAATGAACACTTGAAGGGTTAATGCTGAAATGTCATCTTGTCCTTGCTTCGCACGGTGAGTTAGTAATGGCTCAATGAACGTCACTGTTGATTCCATCCACAATTAGAAATCAAAAATGTCTTCTTGTTTTGGTTTGCTACAGTAGAAGTGTTCCTTCACATATTCTTGCCCCCAATTCTCCCTGATCATGTGACATCTAAGAACCAAAAATGAAAGTGTATTTCTGGAGGATGCGCACAATACAGAGAAGGCAAAATACCTATGGACAGCCGCTCATCTGGGTGAAGGTAGTTCCACTTCAAGAACCGTGGGAAAATCTCACGAAGGACGAATACGAAGCAAGGTCCAAGTCCTGATCCTTGGGCACTACTCAGCAAGCCCTACCAACAATTTAGCACATAAAACAAGTCAAGTGAGCATTTTCCCCAAAACGATCACTATCCTTCTCAATGCCATCCCACCAGTTTTACCCCTCGAACCTTCAGCTACATTTGATAAATTCAAAAACACACTCACCATTCGAGCTCTCACCTTTGCGAGTGCAGACACCAACTTAAGGAAAGACAAAGTGACCTTGAATTCACCCTGTGGACGTTCATATGACACCAGAAACTGTCCAAAGTTTCCAGGATGTAATCCTTCACCACTGTTCGGCACAACCAACCACACAACCACAAGACATACATCTTTGAACAGAAAAGTATCGGACACATATCACTGCCAATCCAAATATTATGTACATACTTAACATGCACAAATTATTCAGTTTCGCCAGTTTTAAAGTTCTTATTTAAACCAACTTGTGGCTCCTGATGCTGGGATCCCTGGTTCAAAACTCATACACAACGTCAATTTGTTCATTATCAACCAGCATCCATCATAATTCATGTAAAAGTGCACCAAAGTAACCAATGCCCTTGTCCGACATGCGATTCATGTACGGGTTCCACCATGTGCCTGAGATCGCTGTTGTGAAAAAGCAATGTAGTTGATCGGCTGCTCACATGGTTGGAGAATTTTACCGGAATATTGGTTTGTTGCAAGTTCTTGGGGCAAGCTACCGTAGAGGAGGGGAGAGGGAGGGGGGTGGGTACTTGCACGCATCTATGCTGTTCTTTTTGCGTCCTGTTTATCTGGCCTGGTGTTGGCTTAGCGGTTAGGGTGCCCGCTTGGGATCCGAGGATCCTGGGTTCGAATCCCGGTCGATCGCTGAATTAACGCCAGGGGGGTTGACTCAGCCTGTCATCCTTCAGAGGTCGGCAAATTGATTACCCGTTCACTGGTAATTCCCTGTGTGTGGCAAGAGGCGACTAACAGGGTTGGCGGCAGGAAGGGCATCCGGCCATAAAACATTGCTTCAAAAAGGGGACCACGGTGCCCGAAAAAGGCTAACCCCTGCTCTGCGGGGAAAATGGCCTCTAAAGGTGGTTTTTTATCTGCATTATGTCCTGATCCGTTTAGTGTACCAACTCTTCTGCAAGCCCAGACTATGTATACAAAAAGGTGGACCTATATATAGGTTTTGGGATCGACTGTTCCCCTGTTGTACATTTAAAAAAAAGTACGTGTAAAGTGGTTTGTAAATTTGGAGATTTTGAAAATTGGAAAATGTGAATAAAACGGACCTCAACAGGCGAGTGAGAGTGGTGGGGCAGGTCATGAAGGTAGGGAGAAATCCCGTGTGTTGCACATCAATCCAGACCTGCAGAGACAAGCACTTCATGACAGAATCTACTCATTTGCTGCATTTTTTCTTTTTTCACAAATTGCATTCCTGACATAGTCACACAAAACTCTTTAGTCTCCTTCACTTCACACAAAATTCACTGTTATGACATGGATTACATATCAGGAGCACCAAAATTTTTTTCCAGGGAGACAAAGAAGAAGAAATCAATGGGATAAAAAGGGGGTAGAGCCTTAGCACTGGAAGTCCATCCAGTTAGCAGTCTCAAACATGTAATTTACCCATAACATGCAAAGAGCACACACAAAGAGCATGACGTTGGCTTGGCCTCTTGTTGGCTTTTTTTCTGTGCATACCCTCTTGTTGGCCTTTTTTCTGTGCATACCCTCTTGTTGGCCTTTTTCTGTGCATACCCTCTTGTTGGCCTTTTTTACTGTGCATACCCTCTTGTCAGCCTTTTTTTTCTGTGTATACATAACATCTTGTTGGCCTTTTTTCTGTGCATACCATCTGGTTGGCCTTTTTTTTCTGTGCACACCTTGTTGGCCCTTTTACTGTGCATACCATCTTTTTTCTGTGCATACCATGTTGTTGGCCTTTTTTTTCTGTGCACACCTTGTTGGCCCTTTTACTGTGCATACCATCTTTTTTCTGTGCATACCATGTTGTTGGCCTTTTTTTTCTGTGCACACCTTGTTGGCCCTTTTACTGTGCATACCATCTTTTTCTGTGCATACCATGTTGTTGGCCTTTTTTTTCTGTGCATACCATGTTGTTGGTCTTTTTTTCTGTGCATACCATCTTGTTGGCCTTTTTTTTGTGCATGGCATCGCATTGGGTGTGTGGGTAAAAGGTGAATTAAATAAATACTCCTGTGGGAAATGCCAGCATGGCTTCAAAAATCTTGATAAGTGGGACTTAGAACTATAAATGTGGAAATAAATCTGTTTGCTAAGAAGGGTGAAAACTAAATACCCTTTGTTCTTGCTGTAGGCAGCAGTTAGTGCTTGCTACATATACTTCTTGGAATTAGCTTACATGCACTTTTACCAAAATGCATGTTTATGGACTTGTTCTGCTTAGTTGCCCGCAACCAAATCATTTATCAGATTTTGTGGCTTGGCATTTATCTGAAACCAAGAATGGTGAAGATGCAACCAGAAGCTGCTCTTTGCTGATAACCGAGGGATTTGTAATCCCACCTCGGAGCTTTTTCCATAAATATGAGGATTGAACCTGGCTGGGCCAGAGGCGAATTTGGTGTGCCAAGCAACCCTTTCCGCATGTGCGAATACGATAAATGGCCGTTTGAAATAAAGTGAAGCTCATTTGAACTTATTAGAGTAAATCTATTGCTTCCACAGGTGGCACATCGCGTTGGATGCGGCATGGCTTTGGATACGGAATCGCGTTGGGTGAGAAATCGCCTTTCCACTGCCCCTCCCCATCTCTCTCTTGCCACCACCTTCCCCCTCCTCCACTCCCACCCTCCCACTACCCTCCACACACCACCCCTCCCTCCCAAAGTGTACAGTATTGCGACATTTTGTGAGGTTTCGTTCTAACACCCTCCCCCCCCCCCCCCCCACTGTTTTCTCTCTTCCATCCTCCTCCGACCCATCCTCCCCCCCCCCCGTCATCCTCCCTTTCCCCTTCCCCATCCCCCTCCTCCTCCTCTCACCCTCCTACCTCCCCTCCTGTTTCTTCTCTTTACCCTCTCCCTCCTCCGCCTTCTCCCCTCCGCACCCTCCCTCTTCTGATTATTCCTGTCACGAAACGACTCTACATTGCCCGGAAACGCCAAACACTTTTGCTAGGTATATAATACATCATGGTTATACACCTGGGATCATTCCAATTGCACTGGGCCAGGGACTAAGACCCAGGCCTGAGGCCTGTCGATCTATGCTGCTTCATGGAATGGTGGCGCATTATTTTATTTGGGGTGGAGTTCGGCCAGATGAAAACTGAGCCATGTGTAATATGTGATATTTTCGATGTTCAAAAAGGGCGTACAACAAAAAGGGTGTGGGAAAACGCCACAAAACTTAAACCTGTTTTGTGGCATATCATAATATAAACATGCACCAAGTTTCAGTTGAATATGTTAAAGGGTGTGGAAAAAAGAAAGCCTGGAAAATCCCAGGTGGGACGGACAGATGGACAGACGGAGAGACGGAGAGCAAACCAATAGTCCCCTCAAGGTATGGGACCAATAGGGGTAGGGGACTATATCAATATTAGAAAGTGAGTAAAACTGATGGAAAGTTTGTCATTCACACAAACAAGGAAAGCAGAAAATAAACACGTCATTCACTAGTTGCAAAAACAGGACTGCGATTGTTAAAGGTACAGGCAAAGGAAGAGTCCTGGCATGGCAGCATACAGCTTTGGTGTGAAAATGACACCAGAGGTTATAAACTAGAAAGAAGCAAGACAGGTGACTCAAGTGAGGTCTCATATCTTTAACTTTACCCCATTTCTGACAAAAAAGAAAAGCTCCTGCTAATTTCATCATCTGTTTTTGCCCTATTTCCAAATAACACCACTTTTAATTTACATACACAAGCAACGGTACCCACCCTATGGGTGGGGCTTCAATTGGGAAGCCCAAATGAAAAGGAAAAATATCAGAAATTGAAGGTTTTTTTTATTTTAAATGATTCATATAAACATCCGTTGAATCATATTCACATGCAAATCATCAAAATATAATCAGTATCTTTAGAATTTCAATAAAAGCCACATCACTGTTCATATCGGTAAATATTATTCCATCGTGTTTCAAATCGTGATCGATGCACTATGATCGTGATGATCGTGGATCGTGAATCGTGATCGATAATCGTGTTCACAATCGCTATGTCGTATGTACTCCCGATACGGGTACCAAATTCCCGATACGTGTAACTGCACCAAATCAACAGTTAAAAGGATTTTGAGCCGATAGGTGTTCCGGCCTTGGCAAGATCGATGGAGACAGTGATCTGTTAGCGTATTCACCGCCCAAATAGCTATGTGGAATTCTCTCATGTAGAGATTAAACGTTACGGCTGTTACGGCCTTGGCAAGATCGATGGAGACAGCGTTTATTATACTTTTAATGAAGGACACTGTCTCAAGCCCCAGTCCCCATCACGGATGGGGCTCAGCGGTTTACCCAAGCCTGACGGCGAAGGGCAAGGTACACGCTGGCCCGTCCAGTGTAGCGCGTGCGGCCCCGGACATCGAAGGGCATTAAACGTTCATTAAACATTAAACTTTCATTAAACGTTCATTAAAGGAGGGATGGGCATGGTTTTGTTTTTCTCTCAGCGGTTCGTCGAATACGCTGCAATTATTTTCGTTCTCTGTTTCGTCCCAGTCGTTCACCCCATACCTTCTTGTTTAATATCTCTACTCAAAAAAAAACCCCAAAAAAGATTTCCTTCTCAGGTCTTATTCGTTTATTTGTTGTTCTTATTTGTTCGTTCGTTCTTCGTTCACGTTGTTCGCGATCACGTGGTTAGAAATGTATAATCTCTCCCCTGAACAACTATTTTCTCTCATATATTATAACACCTTTTTCTTCTCCTACAAAAGGATGCTTTCGTCTTGCTCACCAAATCTATTCATTCCAAAGAAAAAAAAAATACCATCTCTTACAGTTCCTCTTTTCTACATTCCCTAAACTCTCCAGAACTCCACCCCTCCTTCAGCGTCCTCAAACGTATTTTTGACTGGAAGGTCTCAAACTCATTTTGCAAAAAATGTTCGTTTCCCATGAATCGTACATTTTTCAAAATCCAATCTCACCCCTCCCCTCCAAATCTTCCCCATCCCCCCTTCCCTCCAAAACTTCCCCATCCCCCCTCCCCTCCAAATCCTCCCCATCACCCATCCCTTTGAAATCTCCCCCCTTGCCCCTTCCCTCCCCTCCCTCCTAAACTCCCCCCACACCCCTCCCCTCCGTGACTCTCCCTCGCTCCTCCCCTCCTAGACTCCCCTCTCACCCCTCCTCCTCAAAGCATCCTCCCTGCTTCTTCCCCCTTCCAACTTTCACCTTCATCTCCCCCAACCTTCTGCCTCGCTCTTCCCCCTCCTCAAATAACACCTCACTGTGCCTCACCCAATCTCCATCAAACCTTTTGTCTGCCCCATTCTTCCCTTTCTCCAAGCTATTCTGAAATCTCTGAAATCTCTGACACACCTTCAACAGGTCTCCCTACCTCTTCTTCCTCTTCCACATCTTACCCTACCCCCCCCCCCACCCCCCTGTTCTGTACCCGATGCTCCCCCTTCCTCTTCATTAACGGTATGGACCTCAAACATCCGGGGCCTTCGCTCAAACTTGACTGATCTCTCCATACAGGTTGCTTCTGATAAAACCAGATGTGATCTGCTTAACAGAAACTTTCTTCCTTCATGATGTCTCTGATGCCTTGGTATCTCTCCCAGGTTACTCCCTCCTCCGGTATGATAGACCTGAGCCTCGTCCTGGAGGTGGGGTTGCTATCTTTATAAAAAAAACTCTCTTCCTCACTCGCCCTCCACTGCCCTCTCCCCACCTCACCCCCAGGAATACCTATGGCTACGGCTTCCCCTTCGCTCCATCCTTTTGTTCATATGTGTGTTGTACCGTCCACCAAGCAGTGATGACTCCATCTACATCTCGCTGTCTGATAATATGGACCAACTTCTATCGACCCATCCCAACTCTCTCTTCCTCATATGTGGTGATTTCAATTGTCACCATGCCAGTTGGATGGGTGTGGGCACCTCTCTCACCAGCCACGGCTCTTCAGCAAAGGACTTCTGCGACTCACTGGGACTGACACAATCTGTCAATTTCCCGACCCGGATCTCAGTCAACGGAGCATCTTCTCTTCTGGACTTGGTTATGACTAACTTCCCTGAAAATGTTTGCTGCTCTTCTTCTGCTCCAATCGGCTCATCTGATCATGTGCTTGTCAAAGTGGACATCTCTCTAACCATTCTCAGAGAGCCTCCTCAGCGTCGACGAGTCTGGCAATTCACTCAGGCCAACTGGCACGGTCTTCAAGCAGCCATCAATCATCTGGACTGGTCTCCCATCTCTACCGCCTCTGACATCAACTCATCCTGGGAATTCTTTCAAAGTAAATTGCTCTCTCTCATGCACAGATTTATCCCATCTCGTCTTCAGTTGTCATACCCTTCCTCCCGTCCATGGTACACGGAATCTTGTGGTGAGGCTGTTGCCCTGAAACAACTTGCTTTCGTCTCCTGGAAAGCAAATCCAACGGAAGGAAATCTCATTTCCTTTCACAAAGCCCGAAACAAGTGTGTGTCCACCCTCAGGAGAGCCAGGAAACAATATCTCACCGTTCTCAAGACCGAACTCTCTTATCTGTCTCCCTCTTCCAAATCCTGGTGGCGTCTGGTCAAATCTGTTTCTGCTGTTTGTTCCCCCTCCATCCCCTCCCTCACCTCAAACGGCTTAACGGCTGACTCCGCACGTGAAAAAGCTGAATGCCTCAACTCTGTGTTTGCCTCTAAATCTTGTGTCCCAAACCCATCCCTCTCTGTACCCACAGTACCCAGTCATACCCAGCTGCTCCTGGACTCTGTGTCCTTTCCTCCTGACAAGGTGGAAAAGTTTCTGTCAACCCTCGACTCTGATTCTGCAACTGGTCCTGACGGCATCGGCCCACGGGTCCTAAAATCATGTTCTTCCGCTCTTTCACTCCCTCTTTCTGTTCTCTTCACCCTCTCTTTTGCTCAAGGTCATCTGCCATCTGCTTGGAAATCAGCCAACATCACTGCTTTGCACAAAAAAGGTGCAGAAACAGATCCTAGCAACTACAGACCAATCAGCCTTCTCCCAATTATCAGCAAAGTCATGGAATCCATCATTGCTTCAGATATGAAATCTTTCCTCTTCTCCAATGGCTTGATCTCTGATCATCAATTTGGTTTCAGACCTGGTCACTCTACTCTGGACATGCTGCTTCTGCTTTCTCAACAATGGATGGAGGTCCTTAACACCAAACAGGAAATTAGAGCTGTCTCCCTTGACATTTCACGTGCCTTCGATACGGTCTGGCACCCTGCTCTACTCACCAAACTCTCCTCCTTTGGTATCCATGGAAATCTCCAAGCATGGCTGGCGGACTTCCTCTCTGGTCGTAGTCAACGTGTGGCCCTGAATGGGTTTCTCTCATCTCCTCTTCCTGTTCAGGCTGGAGTTCCCCAAGGTAGTGTTCTGGGGCCTGTGCTTTTTCTGGTCTTCATCAATGATGACGACTCTACTCTCTGTCGCTCCATTCTTCATCCCTCAGATCGGCAGTCTGCAGCCTCCTCACTCTCTGCAGACCTGGACAAAATCACAGACTGGGCAAACAAATGGAACATGTCTTTCAATCCTGATAAATCTCACACTCTTACGATGTCTCTCCGAAAAGACCGACTGGACAACCCTCCCATCCACTTTCTGAATAATCCTCTCCAAGAAGTTCTGTCACTCAAGCTTTTGGGTCTCACTATTTGCCATGATCTTTCCTGGGAAAACCACATTTCAAATCTGGCCTCCAAATCCAGTCGCCGACTGGGCATCCTCCGTCGTGCGAAGTCCTTCCTTGGCACATCTGAGCTCCTCACCGCATACAAGGCTTTCATCCGCAGCTCTGTGGAATACTGCTCTCCCCTCTGGTCTGGTGCTCCTGCCTCACACCTAGCTCGTCTTCACGGTGTTGAAACCAAAGCGTTCAGAATCATTGGAATCTCCCGCGATGAAGCCAACTCCAAGGGCCTTTCACTCACTCACCGCAGGCAGGTTGGTGGTCTTTCCGTCTTCTACCGACTCCTCTCTGGCCTTGCCCCCCCCCCAGCTCTCTCTGGACTCTGTCCCCCAAATATTCCTACAGGTCGCACAAGATCTGCCTGCAACCCTCTTATGGTTAAACTGCCAAAATCAAGACTTTCTGCTCACCTTCACTCTTCATTCCTCTTTTCTCCCGCCTCTGGAACAAACTCCCTCCCTCTCTTCAATCCCACTCCACCCTCCAGGTCTTTAAAACAGCTGTTCACAAACATCTCTTATCCTCCCCCATCCAAAACCTTGATCTTTTATACCCCCGCTAATTTCGGTCCTCTTGTGTTTTATACCTCCCCCACCCCCCCCCCCCCCCTTCCCACACCTCCTCCCCCCAAGCCCTCTCCCTCCCACACTTCTCCCTGCTCTCAAATGTTGTGGTTGTGTGCTTCCCCTTCTCTCCCCATCTTGTCTTCCGCTCCCTCTTTTTGTATATTTTGTTTGTCTGGTTGATTTGTTTGTGAAATAAATGTTAGCAGTTAGCTCTTTCACGAGCCTCGATTCAGTATACAAAAAAAACAAAGAAAAAAAAAAGGATTACAAAAAGAAAAACATTATGAAATTACGTTCACACCGTCACGTCAAACACTACCATGAACAGATACATCGTCACAACATCGTCACAACATCGTCACAATGAGAACATCGTCACAATGGACGTTATGCGAACGTGAATGTTATGTGGGAGTCCAAACCTGAGAATACTGGACACCAAAGCTGAAATTGGAAAAACAAGCATGACGCCTAGGTCCCCCCGTCGGTGAAGTGATGTGAGTTGACAAAGTGGAAAACGCAAGGCTTGGATTTTGACGTGGCGACCCAATTTTCAATAGCGTTCTCCCTTGTGCGCAGATACACCTACACACCAGATTAGAAGTTAGTAGTTCGTTTATTTTTCAAGATATTTCGCTCACAAGGTTCAGACATATATATGGTGGCGGCCATCTTGGATTTTGACGTGGCGACCCAATTTTCAAGATCGTTATTCCTTATGCCCAGATACACCCAGACACTCGATTAGAAGTTGGTACTTCGCTTATTTTTCAAGATATTATGCTCACAAGGTTCAAACACACATGGTGCTGGCCATCTTGGATTTTGACGTAGCGACCCAATTTTCAATAGCGTTCTTCCTTATGCCTAGATAGACCCACACACCAGATTAGAAGTTGGTACTTCGCTTATTTTTCGAGATATTTTGCTCACAAGGTTCAGACATATATATGGTGGCGGCCATCTTGGATTTTGACGTGGCGACCCAATTTTCAAGAGCGTTCTTCTTTATGCCGAGATACACCCACACACCAAATTAGAAGTTGGTACTTCGCTTATTTTTCAAGATATTCATCTCACAAGGTTCAGACATACATGGCGGCGGCCATCTTGGATTTTGACGTGGCGACCCAATTTTCAATAGCGTTTTTCCTGATGCCGAGATACACCCACACACCAGATAAGAAGTTGGTACTTCGCTTATTTTTCAAGATATTCATCTCACAAGGTTCAGACATACATGGCGGTGGCCATCTTGGATTTTGACGTGGCGACCCAATTTTAAACAGCGTCCTTCCTTGTGCCGAGATACACGCACACGCCAGATTAGAAGTTGGTACTTCGCTTATTTTTCGAGATATTTCGCTCACAAGGTTCAGACATATTTGGCGGCCGTCTTGTATTTTGACGTGGCGACCCAATTTTCAATAGCGTTCTTCCTTATGCCGAGATACACCCACACACCAAATTATAAGTTGATACTTCACTTATTTTTCAACATATTCATCTCACAAGGTTCAGACATACATGGCGGCGGCCATCTTGGATTTTGACGTGGCGACCCAATTTTCAAGAGCGTTCTCTCCTTATGCCTAGATACACCCACACACCAGATTAGAAGTTGGTACTTCCCTTATTTTTCAAGATATTCATCTCACAAGGTTCAGACATACATGGCATCAGATATGCATGGCGGCGGCCATCTTGGATTTTGACGTGGGTTGCACCCACACACCAAATTCGAATGCGGTCCTTCGCTTACGCACGCCTGCACGCAAACACGCACGCACGGACGGACGGACGGACACACGGACGGAGGGGAAAACCATAGTCCCCCTTTCGTTCCGCTGTGCGACGGGGGACAACTAAATAGCCCATTTTACTCCTGGAGATCCCAGGATTACCCACACAAAATATCGTTTCGATCGGTTGAGCCGTTTTTGCGGTACCTTCGAACAGACGGACAGACATTTGGTGAATTATAGTAAGATTGTACCAGTAAGAGTCAGGCTAGCCCCACTCTTGCAGGGAAAATGGCCTTAAAATGCCTGTTGTTGTTGTTGTTGTTGTTGTTGTTTACCAGTAAGAGTCAGATCGCACTATGTAAACATTGCAAAGTACAACTGCAGATCCTCACCTTGTGTGGATTGTGTGGTGCCAGGGTTGCCAAACATGCCAAGCAGCTGGACACGACGCCGATTGGGGGCTTCGGCACACATGCCAACCTAGCATGTGATAACAGTACAAACACAAAGGTTTCATGGGATTCCCAGAGCACGCACGTGTCAAACATAGAGACGGGCAGAATGTGAGTTGAACAACAAGGCAATGAATGAATGAATGAATGAATGATCGTTTTAAGGTCATTTTCCCCGCTAGAGCGGGGGTTAGCCTTGCGGGCCCCATGACAATCATGGTTCCCTGTTTGAGGCAATGTTTTTATGGCCGGATGCCCTTCCTGACGCCAACCCTTGGTCACCTCTTCGATGCGCAGGGATACGGTGTACCTATTCTAAACCGGGGTACACACCGGGATCATTCATCCCAGCAAGCTGGTACTCAAATTTGCCGACCTCGGAAGGATGACAGGCTGAGTCAACCCCCCTGGTGTTAATTCAGCGATCGACCGGGATCCGAACCCAGGATCCTAGGATCCCAAGCCGGCACCCTAACCGCTAAGCCAACACCAGGCGAAAGGATCAAAATATCCTTTTCC
The DNA here is from genome assembly GCF_964187855.1 of Myxine glutinosa. Taxonomy (NCBI): domain Eukaryota; kingdom Metazoa; phylum Chordata; class Myxini; order Myxiniformes; family Myxinidae; genus Myxine; species Myxine glutinosa. Next base: position 105,242,664 of record NC_136273.1, read on the forward strand.
CTTTGAAAATGCATTCCGTTGTAGGACGATCCCAAATTGAGCACCTTAACTAGGAAAAAAGTAGAAACTAGAACAGCACTCAGTAGAGAGCATACCTCCACCAGGTTGGCCATATCACTCAATGGTGAAGAATCACTTTAAAAATTCTACTAGCTGGATCCGGATCTGGATCTTCACCAAAATCGAATCTGTTTGTCCTTGCCACACAAACCAAACCCTCCAACAAGTTCCGTCCAAATCCATCCACAACTTTTTGAGATATCCTGCTATATATAATTTTTGCCCTACCTCCCAATGGTGAAGAATCACTTTAAAAATTCTCGTAACTGGATCCGAATCCGGATCTTCACCAAAATCGAATCATTTCGTCAGTGTCACATACGCTACATCTCTGCCAAATTTCGTACGAATCCATGGACAACGTTTTGAGATATTTTGTTCACAGCGAAATGATGAGATAGCGAAATAGACAGATGGAGTCCATTACAATATCATGACCCCCGTTTTTTCCAAAAAGCATGCGCATAAACATCACCCAATGCCCATGAAAGCTCTGATGATAGAGCTGCTTTTGATGTGGTCTTGGTGGCCTCAATTGAATGTGCACTGCACAGCACGAGCGCAATATCGGCAACACAGTGTAATACGCTCCACTTCTCAAGACTGCCCAGGCTGAAAACAAACCGTCTGGGCAGTCAGATGGAACGGTGTAACACTCTATGTACCTTGTTCCCAGCCAATGATTGATCACAACCTGCATTGGCAAAGTGATGATTAAATCACTGATGAGAGTGATGTACTAAACTAACCAAAGTCACAATCACAAACTTCTGAACTACCTTCACGCTTACCTCTGCAGTAAAGGGTACAACCGGGAAGTGAGTGGGAGGAGGGCAACTGCAAGAGAACTGTCTGTACCAACCACCTTCCTCACCAGCTCAACAATTGGCATCACCCTTTCGCTTTGTTGCAGAATGTCTTGATAGTAATGAGCAGAAGAAGCACATTAGATTGACTCGTAATTACCCTGAATTTATTGCATGGTTGATTTCCAAAATAAAAAATAAAATAAAAAATACTTTATGTTCGTGGAACTCTTGCTCGGTAATCACCTGCCGTCGACACGACGTGGTGGGTGAACTCGAGCTCACAGGTGCAAAGCGTCCAGCCGCTGTAGGGAAAAGACCAGATGATTCTTTGATTCAAACTGGGTCCTGACCCAAGCAACACCCCCTCTGTGCCGGCTGGCATTCGCAAGTTCGTTTGTCCAGCACCTGCAGAGAGATGTGGAAAGAGGTGAACCAAAGTCCAAACACCAGGTGAAACAAACTCACTGGGATAGTTCTTGAGAAATAGTTTCACCAAGGCACAAGGCTTCGCCGAAACTCACCAGGCGGATACAGTTGGCGTGTTGCGCGAATGCGCCACACATTCTCATCCTCTGTCACGTCCATTCCTCGTGGACGAGTCATCACGCCTTCCGCAAAGCCCTCCAGCTGAGAGAAAAAGCTGTACACCTGATTGAGGAAAAGATAGAGGAATAATCAAATATGAGAGGGAGAAAAAAAATATCAAAATTAACAGGTATTGCGGTTTCGGAGGCAAGACTGACCCGCTTGGCAGTACTGCGGTTACAGACGAGGGAAGAGAGAAGGTGTAGCAGAGGGGTCAGCTGCAGAGGAAACCATGTACAGGCTGACTGGAGCAACACCCCCAACCCATCCACACGGTCCTGGAATCAAGACAAAACAAATTGTTTTTACGCACATTTATGACAATGCAATTATGACAATCCGACAAAAAGGTTGAAATTAATACTGAAAATTCGACAACTCACTGTATCCCAGAAATTCTCTGCCAGGTTGGGGTCCACCAGGACCTCACATGCCAAGTTCATCAAATGCTACAAAACACAAGTGGTTGCACCAGGTCAGCTCAGTGGACAACCTCAGGAGAACACGATCAAAGAGCATAAATTTGGGGGTGGACAAACCTTCGTATCACCCAGGGAGTTCTCGTCGAAGAGATTCAGAACACACGACAGGAAGTCGTAAATGCAGCCCCTTGCTGTGCGAGCTGTGCACTACACAAAGGAATCAAATCACTCAAACACCCAACTGGTCAACTGGGCAATGACAAGTTTGTTAATAATATTGCAATAACTGTCATGCAAGAAAGAGCAATAAGATGGTCCAGATGTGAAGAATGCCAAACCTGATTATTATTATTATTATATTATATTATATAACCTGAGGGAATAATAATAACAAGATTAAACAAGAACAGCACCCTTCCTCAACATCGCAACGTCCACCAATATGCGTCAGCCCACATTATTACATCATAATACATACTCGTACCAGGTTTGATTTTAAACCATTCAGCTGTTCTCAAGTGTCACATTGTTTTGCCTCACATGGCCTCTAGTCTTCGAAGCCACAATCTAATCAGTTCATCTTTGCATCACATGTACACTACCGGTCAAAAGTTTTGGAACATCTCAATTTTTACGGTTTTTATTGAAATTTACGCAGTTTAGTGTCTCAATGTACTCTGAAATTAAGCATAGAACAAATAAACAATTGGAGATAAAAAAGAAATCATAGAATCATTTTGTTTAGCAAAATTTAATTTAAATTTTTGACTCAGCAAAGCAGCCACCTTTTGCAGCTATAACCGCCGAACACACTCGTGGCATTCTTTCTCCAATGGAAATCAAATCTCGTTCGGGAAGTTCTTCCCAACACTGTTGCAGAAGTTCCCACAAATGTATTGCACTTGTAGGTTGCTTTGCTTTCACCCTTTTGTCCAGTTCATTCCAAACCAGCTCGAAGTGGTTTAAGTCTGGAGACTGTGCTGGCCATTCCATGATTTGAAGCCTACCGTCTTGTTCTTTTCCTCGAAGGTAATTTTGACATAGCCTGGAGGTGTGTTTAGGGTCATTATCTTGCTGTAGGATGAACCACTGATCAACAAGGCGTATACCAGGGGGTATTGCATGGCGCTGCAAAATGCTGTGGTAGCCTTTTTGGTGCAGGGTGCCAGTCACTCTGTGCAAGTCGCCGCATCTGGATCCAGCAAGAGCCCCAGACCATCACACTTCCTTCTCCATGTTCGATAGTTGGTGTCACACACTGAGGAACCATCCTTTCGCCTACTCGACGGCGTACAAAAACCCTGCGTGATGAACCAAAGAATTAAAATTTTGATTAATCGGTTCATAAGACCTTCTTCCAGTCTTCAGTCGTCCACTGGCGGTGCTTCATGGCCCAGGCAAGCCTCTTTTTCTTATTTTGCCGTCTTAGCAATGGCTTTCTTACTGCCACTCGACCTGTCAAACCTGCAGCTTGAAGTCTTCTCTTCACAGTTGAAACTGAGACTTGCTTACTTCGACCAGTGTTAAGCTGTGCTTGAAGCTGTTGTCCTATGAGCCGCCTATCACGCAAGCTGTTGACTCTCAGAAACTTGTCTTCTGATTTTGTTGTGGCTTTGGGTCTGCCAGACCTCTTTCTGTCAGAGTTTCCTCCAGTTTCCAATATACTACTTCCTGCAGTGCAATATTGTCCAAATAATGCTTCAGAGGGTGTAATAACAGTCTGTTCCAATACTGCTTTTACACAGACAGGGGGGTTGTAATCAAGTAATCAGCAGAGGTTGGGACACCTGTAGGAATTGTTTGCATCAACTTTCAAGGCTTAATTTACTTACATTGCTGCAGAACAGCTGTAAGTTTTTAGCCCATTACTTGTTCCCTGAAGAAGGCCTTTTTTTTTCAACAATATAACGACGCAATTTACATTATTTTCCCGTTTTTGCTGACCGAAACTTCTTTTTTTTTACCTCGAGCAGTTTACTGCTTACCTTTGTACCATTTCAGGTTATTCACTGGACATTAAACATTGAGGTGTTCTAAAACTTTTGAGCAGTAGTGTACTTATACCAAGTTTGGTTAAAATTCCATCACTGGTTTACACATTATCGCTGTAACAGAATTTGTACCGAGCAAATGGCCTTTGACATACAACAACAACAACAACAACAACAACAACAACAACAACAACAGGCATTTTAAGGCCATTTTCCCTGCAAGAGCGGGGGTTAGCATGACCTTTGACATGTTAACCCCATAATCTAGTCATATCATATTTGCATTATTATACATACTTCTACCAAGTTTGACTTGGATCCCTTCAGCCATTCTTAAGTTATCGCGGAAACGAGAACCCATCACGCCTCATACATAATGCCTCTGGTGACTTCGTTGGCGGAGGCACAAAAATAAAAACAAAGCAAACAAAAAAGAAAAGGGAGGAGAATTTAACAGGGAAGTACGGTACAACAAACTACAATCTAAAAGGGAAAGATAACATCGGTCTTGTGAGTTTATGAAAGCTGACATCAACGGAAAGAGAAAACGAGGAAACGTAATGATGTGAAATTCACGCTAACATTTGAAGTGCCAGAGAATCCAGGATCTTGTAGCAGGCCTGACAGGAAGTGCATCGTCTGCAGCTGGATTGCCGTTTTTCCGAGGTGCTGCGTCTGAGCCCGGCCCACGTCACCAAGTGCTGCGTGGCGTAACACCGCCCAGGCCAGAAGTACAGGGCCATGGGCAGGTACAATGCCCAGCCGAACCATCATCGAATCCAACTCCTTTGTAGGAATGACGAGGGAACAAATGGAAAAGCTAGACAAGACAGGAACCATTGAAAGAAAAAACCCAGACTGACAGACAAGATTCTCAACATTTGTCAAAAACTCCAAATGCAGATTTTGTAATGAATTCTGCACCTGCTTCTTCACTGCATTAGAATGAAGAGCTAGTCTTGCGACTGTGAGCTCATGTCGATCTGAATCAGTGGGCAGGTAGAACAACAGATGAAATCAACAGGACATTGACCGAGCGATGTTAACCACCATAGGAAACAAGGGGAAGCTGCGTTTTGGGTGTCACCCATTGCAAAAGCAATGAAGGGTTAATGTCTGGAACGTCAGCTTCTCCTTGCTTCTCACGGCAGGTAGCATACCTTGATCAATGTCTGTTCATTTCATCCTTTCATCACTATATTCTTTTGAGACCAACTTTGGGAACTTTCACACTAATACCTTGAATATCTGTTGGTCTTTGACCACCTGGTGCTCGTTCACACAATCCTGGCGGATGCATCGGAAGAGCAGGTTGAGGTCTATACCCCCGATCAAAATCAGAACGCAAAAGTACCTGAGGATAAAACACACATTTGTACATCCATGCTGCATTCCTTGGAACTAAACATTCACATAAATCACATGAATCACATGAATCCAACCAACTTAGGCAAGCAGAACTCAAGGCCCATATATTCAATTATCACCCTTCACAGTCTACCCGACGCGTTGTGCAAGGACTGGTGAAGCAGTAGAACCTGCCACGCCAAAGCGGACGTGGCAGAAGAGCTGGGCGAGGCAAAGAAGGTGTCTTGGGGCCATTTCAAAGTAGGTGAAAAATAGGAAGAGAAGCTCCAGTTGGAGACAGCACTCCCGTAGGCACTGGACCTGCATAAGGACACGTGTAATTACTGGCACACTCAATATCGCATCAAAAGTGATATATAAAGGTAGAGCATGGCGAATAAATAATAATCATAAAATAATAAAATAATTAATCAACAGACGAATAGAATACCTAAACCACCACCGTTTCACCCGAATCTGTAATTTAAAAACAAGACCAAAAGTCTAATAGCGGTGTACCCGGGCTTGTAAAATGTTATAAACCACAAACACATGATTAGCTTTTTAAACAGTTGCTAATGCTGTTTATAACATGAAACAAATATGGAGGAATCTAGACATCCATGAGGTAAGTTTTACTTGCAGAACTGAGTGAAGATCTACTGTAATCTATATACCCCACAAGGGTTGGAGGTGTGCTCCTTTACCAAGCAGCTAGCTCGCGCTTGCCAAGCCAGCCATTCCTGAAGGGTTTTGAATGCAGTGCTTGCTCGAATGCTTAAAGCACTTGGCGATCTCTCCACAAGAAACTTGGTAAATGAACACACACCCAATGTTATTGAGACCCGATCATAGAAAGACTGTAATCTATATACCCCAAAGAGGAATGACCCTTCCTGCCGCTCTCGAAGTGATCGGGTGTTTACGCCGTAATGACATCATATACGTAATGATGCAGCATGATGGCCAGACACAAAACTTCCGCTACTTTAATATACATAAGATATATATTTAACCTCCAGTAACATTGCAGTTACTACAAAGGGATTAGTGTTACGATTAGATTTAATATAATAATAACGTTACGTTATTATTACGAAAATTATATTCTTTTTAAAAAACCGAGGTGAATTCCTTACTTCCGCTTTTACACCGCTTCAATCCATCAACTTCCCATTCACGACATTGGGATTAAAGTGTAATGGTTCTATTTACGATAATATTATTATGACTACGACAACGATACCACTGCATTAAGAAACCTGGGTTTAATTTGTCTGAAGCGGACGGTGAGTCATAACGCCGATACACACCGTATTGTTGGAAGAGACGTAACGCCGATGCTTTCGATATTTGATGATCATTTTAGCAATCGGTTTGTTTGTGTTTCATGCTGAATGAAAAACGTAAGGGTGGAGCATGGCGATTGTGATATATGACAGGTTCGACAATATGTTCAGCATGAACGGCATATAAATCAAAATGGCGGTGCATGGAGAGTCAGCCGCAGCACCGCCGTAATGACATCAGACGTAATCACATCACCCTGTCATGTGACGAGATCCTCAACTGATAAATCAACAAATCAAAAATATCCTTTGCAGCGAAATCACATGGTCATTGTCATGTCCAAATATCAGCTTCCTAGCTCAAAAGGTGCCTGAGATAATGCCCAGAAGAGAAAGGAAATAAATAAGTACTTAATTTATCGATAATAATTAAATAACTCATCAAAAATACCATTTTCTTTTAAATCAAGCAGCCAAAAATAACAAATTTTAATCAAAAAACAAAAGATACCGTTTTTGACAAAGTACTTGCTCACAATTGTGCCAAAATTTCAGCTACCTAGCTCAAAGGATGGCTGAGATATCGCCCAGGAAAACAAGAAAGAAAACAAGAAAACAACCAGAGTGAAAATTGAGTACTCCCTTTCAGCGTGCGTCACTGCCGAGCCCCATTCGGTGCCTGGCAATGACGTTATGCAGCGCATGAAGATGGCAAAGGAAAGGAGCGGTGCACAAAAATAACCCCTCAGCAGTTACACACGATAGAGGAAGGTGCAGACTGGACGTTTGGGACGATTACACCTCACCACCACTTAATTAAAAACACCTAACCACCATATAATTAAAAAACACACCACCACATAATTAAAAACACACAACCACAAAATTAAAACACCTCACCACCACAAAATTAAAACACCTCACCACCACAAAATTAAAACACCTCACCACCACAAAATTAAAACACCTCACCACCACAAAATTAAAACACCTCACCACCACAAAATTAAAACACCTCACCACCACAAAATTAAAACACCTCACCACCACAAAATTAAAACACCTCACCACCACAAAATTAAAACACCTCACCACCACAAAATTAAAACACCTCACCACCACAAAATTAAAACACCTCACCACCACAAAATTAAAACACCTCACCACCACAAAATTAAAACACCTCACCACCACGTAATTAGAAACACCTCAACACCACGTAATTAGAAACACCTCACCACCACGTAATTAGAAACACCTCACCACCACGTAATTAGAAACACCTCACCACCACGTAATCAAAAACACCGCACCACCACGTAATTAAAAACACCTCACCACCACGTAATTAAAAACACCTCACCACCACGTAATTAAAAACACCTCACCACCATGTGATTAAAAACACCTCACCACCACGTAATTAAAAACACACCACCACGTGATTAAAAACACCTCACCACCACGTGATTAAAAACACCTCACCACCACGTGATTAAAAACACCTCACCACCACGTAAAAACACCTCACCACCACGTAAAAACCTCACCACCATGTAATTAAAAACTCACCACCATGTAATTAAAAAACACCTCACCACCACGTAATTAAAAAACCCCACCACCACGACATCACCAATTCATTAAAAACACCACCACCAATTAATGAAAAACACCTCACCACCAATTAATTTTTAAAAACCTCACCACCAATTAATTTTTAAAACGTCACCACCAATCTTACTATAATTCACCAAATGTCCGTCCGTCTGTCTGTCTGTCTGTCTCTTAGTCCGTTCGTTCAAAGGTACCGCAAAATCGGTTGAACCGATCGCAATTATATTTTGGGTGGGTAATCCTGGGATCTCCAGGAGTAAAATAGGCTATTTAGTTTTTCCAATTTCAGCTTTGGTCTCCAGCATTCTCAGGTTTGGACTCCCGCATGACATTCGCGTTCGCATAACGTTCATTGTAACGATGTTTCCATTGTGATGGCTAGCAACGGTACCCGCCCGACGGGCGGAGCTTCAATTGGGAGGCCCAAATGAAAAGGCTAAATATCAGAAATTGAAGGCTTTTTTTCTTTTAAACGATTTATATAAACATCCGTTAAATCTCAATCGATGCAGCCGTTTGTGCGGCACCCGGGAAAATAACGTCATGCGGGAGCAAGTATCAGCAGGATGTGGCAGTGTGGGAGTCCACGTTTCTGATCCTCCTTCATGCCGAAGTAGCCCACCAGAGTGGACATATGTTGTGTGCAAGAGACAAGATGGAAGGGAAGTGGTGTGAGAATGGTGAAGGGTAGGCAGGGACAGAAATACAAGTTTGTGTGGCAAGGGTGCCTGGAGGGCATGAATGGTGTTGGTGTCCTGTTTTCTGAGGAGTTTGTAGACAGTGTGGTGAGTGTGACTAGAGTGAGTGATAGGTTGATGTTGGTGAAAATGATGATTGGAAAGCTCTTGGTGAACGTCATCTCGGGATATACTCCGCAGGTTGGTCGGAGCGATGAAGAGAAGGACAAGTTCTGGTGTGCGATAGAGAAGCTGATGGAAAACGTGAAAGATGAGGAAGTTGTTGTGGTAGGAGGAGACCTAAATGGACATGTGGGAAGGAGTATGGACGGTTTTGAGGGAGTTCATGGGGTTTACGGATATGGTGTGAGAAATGGAGAAGGTGAAAGGATTTTGGAGTTTGCTGATGGAGCTGATTTGTTGATTTGTAATACTCAGTTCCAGAAAGGGGATAATAAGCTTGTTACATACACGTCAGGTGGGTCGACGACAACCGTTGACTACCTGATGGTGCATAGGCGAGATAGGGGGCACCTCCGGGACACAAAGGTGATCCCGGGGGAGGAGGCTGTTTCACAGCACCACTTGGTTGTCTGCGACATGAGGGTGAAATGTGCGAGGAGAGCTCGGCGGGTGAAGTACCAACCGAGAATGAAGGTGTGTCGGTTGAAAGAGGTGACAGTAGGGAGGCAATAAAAGAGATTCCGAGTAGGGTAGAGGATGATGTGGTTGAGCTTGAACGTGGTTGGATGTCAATGAAAGATAGTCTGTTGGAAGACCGTTGGTGAGATATGTGCATGGACAAAAGGACCACCGAGGCACTCGGAAACATGGTGGTGGGATGATGAAGTTGGAAAGAGGATTGACGAGAAGAGGAAGAAGTTCAAGGAGTGGCAGAAGGCAAAGGGCACAGGAGCAGAAAAATCAGAGCATGAAAGTTCTAAGGCAGCCAAGAAGGCTGCAAAGAAAGAGGGAGCAAAGGCGCAGGAGGCATGTAGGAAAATGTTCGGAGAACGCTTGGATTCGGAAGAGGGTCAGAGAGCGGTATTCAGGATTGCAAAGCAGATAGCGAAAGAGAGGTGTGATGTGATGCTTGAAGGATGAAGTGGGACAAATCGTTATGGATCCAGATGGAATTGAAGGAAGATGGAAAAGATATATGGAAATGCTGTTGAATACAGAGAATGAATGGGATGGCAACATAGAGAGTAACCCAGTTTTAGGACCTGCAGAGAAGATAACTGAGAAGGAAATTGAGGAAGCGATAAAAGCAATGAAGAGAAGAAAAGCGGGAGGGCCGACGGGAGTTGTGGGAGATATGTTGAAGGCAGCAGGAAGTTGGGGTGTGAAGAGAATTACAGAGATCTGTAATCTGGTGGTGAAAGAAGGCCGCACTCCAGTGGATTGGGCACTGAGTACCCTCGTCCCTCTATACAAGGGGAAAGGTGACCCTCTAGAATGTGGCTTGTACCGAGCGATAAAGTTATTGGAGCATGGAATGAAGGTATTGGAAAGGGTGTTGGAGAGGAGGATAAGGAAGAGTGTGAAGAGACGAAATGCAGTTTGGATTTATGCCAGGAAGAGGAACGACAGACGTTCTCTTTATTGTGAGGCAGTTGCAGGAGAAGTACATGGAGAAGAGGAAGAAGTTGTTTCTTGGGTTTGTTGATCTGGAGAAAGCAGTCGATAGGGTTCCACGCGAAGTATTGACATGGGCATTGAGGAAGTTAGAAGTGGAGGAATGGTTGATCAGAGTAGTGATGGCAATGTAGAAAAGAGCACGCACTGTTGTAAGGACGAAGGACGGGAATAGTGGTGAGTTTGAGGGGAAGGTGGGAGTGCATCAGGGGTTGGTACTAAGTCCACTACTATTTGTAGCTGTGATGGAGGTGCTGGCTCAGAACGTAAAGGAGGGTTTACCGTGGGAGTTGTTGTATGCAGATGATCTGGTGTTGATTGCAGAAAGTATGGATGGACTGAAGGAAAAGATGAACAAGTGGAAGGAATGTATGGAGACAAAAGGCCTGAAGGTGAATATAGGAAAGACGAAGGTGATGGCAAGTGGTAAAGCATGTGGTGAGGTGGAAAGAACTGGGTAGTGGCCATGTATTGTGTGCAGAAGGGTGTCGGAGTGAACTCCATTCAATGTACAATGTGCGCTGAGTGGGTTCATCAAAAATGTAGTGGTCTGAGGGGGGTCATAAACCAGTGTGGCAGATACATTCAAATGTAAGGTGTGCACAGAGGGAGCTGCAGATGGAGGAAATGTTGAGTTGGATCTTGGAGACGGCGTGAAGCTGGAAGGTGTGAAAACATTTTGCTCCCTCCATGCTGAATGGAGAAGGTGGATCAGACTCGGCAACGGTTGCAAGAGTGAGATGTGCATGGCAGGAGTTTCGGGAACTGAGTGGCGTGCTGATGAGGAGGGGAGTGTCGTTGAAGTTGAAGGGGAAGGGGAAGGTGTCTGCTGCATGTGTGAGAAGTGTTATGATTTATGGGAGCGAGACAAGGGTCATGATTGTAGAGCAGCAACGAAGGCTGGAAAGGGTGGAAATGCGAATGGTTCGGTGGATGTGCGGAGTATCGTTGAGAGAGAGGAAGACAAATGATGAATTGCGAAAGATGATGGGAATAGAGCCTGTGGTTGATGCTGTGAAGAGAACCAGGTTGAGATGGTTTGGTCATGTGTTGAGGAAGGATGAAAGTGACTGGTTGAGAAGAGTGATGGAAATGAATATAGAAGGAAGTAGAAGACGGGGAAGACCGAGAAAGACTTGGCTAAAGATGGTGGAAGAAGAAATGCGGGCAAGGGGGTTAACAAGGAGTGATGCAGAAAATAGGGCAAAATGGAGAAGATTGTCATGGGGACCGCAAGGCCAACCCCCGCTCTAGCAGGGAAAATGGCCTTAAAATGCATGTTGTTGTTGTGTTGTTGTAGTCCATTGTATAATTTACATAAACATAAATGCAAATTGCGCATGTGGAAAAAGTAAGTACACCCCTACATTTATCACTACTTCAAATACCTAAAATTAGAATCAGGTGCACCAGCTCAGGTGCAAATGATTAGAACATCGTTAGAGGATCTTGGAGGAACCTGTCTTATTTAAACCTCAGACATTGAGTTTGGTTTGCTCTTTGTTGTTGAAGTGTGCAGCGTCACCAGGCCTGGATCAAAAGAGCTCTCTGGGGCCTTCAGAAAGAAGGTTATAGATGCCTACGAGTCTGGGAAGGGATTTAAAAAGATCTCCAAACAATTTGAAATCAATCATTCCACTGTCCGGAAGATCATCTACAAGTGGAGAAGATTCCAAACAACTGCCAACTTGTTCAGGCCAGGCCGCCCCAGCAAGATTAGCCCGAGAGCAGACCGCAAGATGCTGAAAGAAGTCTCGAAGAACCCCAGAATGTCATCACGGGACCTACAGGTAGCTCTTGCCACTGTTGAAGTCAAAGTGCACGAGTCTACCATTAGAAAGAGGCTGCACAAATTTGATCTACATGGGAGGTGTGCCAGGAGGAAACCTTTGCTGTCCAGAAAAAACATCAGGGCAAGACTAAAGTTTGCCAATGAACACCTAGACAAAAGACCAGCACTTCTGGAACAATGTGCTAAGGAACAGATGAGTCAAAGGTAGAGAGAGCTATTTGGCCACAGCACAAGACATGTTTGGCGAAAACCAAAAACAGCATTTGACCACAAGAACCTGATGCCAACTGCAAAGTATGGTGGTGGAAATATTATGGTTTGGGGCAGCTTTGCTGCATCAAGGCCTGGGCAGCTCACCATCATATAATCCACTATGAATTCTTCATTGTACCAGATAAGAGGGTGCTTGAGGATGATGCGAGGCAATCTGTCGGAAATGTTGAAGCTCAACCGAAGGTGGACCTTCCAACATGACAATGACCCTAAACATACCAGTAAATCCACCAAGGAATGGCTGAAAAGAAAGAAATGGAGGGTTCTGGAATTGCCAAGTCAAATCCCGGATCTAAATCCCGTCGAGATGTTGTGGGGGGATTTGAAACGAGTTGTGCATGCAAGAAACCCCTCAAACATCACACAGCTGAAAGATTTCTGCATGGAGGAGTGGGCAAAAATTTCTCCCAGTCGATGCCAGAGATTGGTCGACAGTTATAAGAAACACCTACTTGAGGTTGTTTCTGCCAAAGGGGGCAATAACATCTATTAGAGCCAAGGGTGTACTTACGTGTGTGTGTGTATGTGTGTATGTGTGTATGTGTGTGTGTGTGTGTGTGTGTGTGTGTGTGTGTGTGTGTGTGTGTGTGTGTGTGTGTGTGTGTGTGTGTGTGTGTGTGTATATATATATATATATATATACATAAATATATGCAGACTTGGCATTTAATATCGAATATTGTTTTTGTGGGGGTGAACTTACTTTTCAAGATGTCTTAGAACCTAAAGTTCATTGGAATTATGTTGAAATTATTCTAGATTTTGTTAATGTGACCTTTAAAAGAAACAAAAACCACATTTGACATTTCGAAACAAATAAATTGATCCTTGAAAGTGATGTAAACTGATATCGAACTCAATTCATGGACAGTACTGTGTTAAGCTTCTGTACGTTTTCCAGAAGTATCTCTTTATTTTGCACATTAGCCAATTTTTTTTTTTAACAAAAACAAAAGTTAAATTACGACTGGGATTACGGACAGTAAAATTACAGTTCAGTACTTCGTGTAACCCCCACGAGCATTCAGGAGAGCATGTACACGTCGAGGCATGCTGTTCACGAGATTTGCCAAGGTTTGGACAGGAATCGCTTGCCATGCAGTGACAATAGCCTGCTGCAATTCACGCACAGAGGTCGGCTGCTGGTCCAAGTGGTCGATTTGACGCGTTATTTCTGCCCCCAAGTTCTCTATCGGATTCATATCCGGGGATATGGCAGGCCACTCCCTCTGCTCTACACCACGGTCAGCAAGAAAGTGTTGGATCATGCGAGCACGATGAGGCCGTGCATTGTCATCTTGGAAGACAAAGTTTCCTAGAAAGGCTGCACGAGCAAATGGAAGCAATGTTTCTTCCAGAATGGCCCTGCACTTGAACTGGTTCAGGTTTCCATTCAGAACAACCAGGTCAGTTTTGCCCCCTGCATGAAAAGCAGCCCAAACGGTCACCCCACCACCTCCAGCTTGGACTCTTGGCACTATACAATCTTCGTTGTAGGCTTCATGCACTTGTCTGCGCACTCCGACACGGCCATCTTGACGATAGACCAGAAATCTAGACTTGTCACTGAAGATCACGTGATTCCAGTGTCCTGGCTGCCATTGACGGTGCTCTCTGGCCCACTGCAATCGGCGCTGGCAGTGTTGTCTGGTCAGGCGTGGCTTTCTCAGCGGACGCCTGGCACGATAGCCTGCTTGAACCAGTCGTTGGTTGACTAGCCTTCTGGATACAGGCACATTTGTCAGTTGCTGCCACTCAGCCCTAAGCCGATTAGCTGACTTGGTACGGCCATTGCGGACTAACCGGTGCAGCTGGCGATCATCCCTCCTTGTGGTTCTGCGGGGACGTCCTGGCCTCGGTATTGGAGTAGGGACACCCCTCTGAGCATTTCGTTTCAGGATCTTTGACACCTGACCTTGAGTGATGCCATACTGCCGAGCAATAGCACGCTGTTTCATGCCGTAATTTCGTAAAGCCACCACTCCATGACAAACAGCATTGTCGAGTTGACGGACCATCTCCAGAGGAAGCAGCAATAACTTTTGGAGACGTGCAGCAGTTGTTTTCCACGAATACAGAACGCAACAACCCTTGTATACCCGACAGTGAAGCCAATCATCAAATGCACCTGTCCGCACATTTTGCCACGCCACTTGTGATATAATCCTGTTGTTGACTTCTTGCTGCGACAGACAATCAGTGACATGGTTCTTTTAACAAATAAATCACCAAAGTGTAAAAGAAACTCACCAGATTGATATACTGAGTTAAGAAAGTAAACCCAAGTCAAGAAAAAAAATATATTCCATATTAAATGCCAAGTGTGTGTGTATGTGTATGTGTATGTGTGTATATATATATATATATATATATATATATATATATATATATATATATATATATATATATATATATATATATATATATATATAGTAACGGTTTTGAGAAGTGTAACGAATTTGAGAAGTGTAACGGTTTTTGAGAAGTGTAACAATTTTGGAGGAAGTGTAACGAATGTAAAAAAGTATGGTTTTGTTATGTGTAACACCCTCGTAATGTAAATAATGGTCGCAGCCGTCCTCCTAGTTAATTCCATGAAGCTTACACGCAGGCCACGATATATCTTTTTAAATAGTGTATTTCCTTATTCTATGTAGGCTAAATATGTGTTTCCCACTAGATTGACTTTGCATTGTATCAAACAAAATAAGCGTAGGCCCTTTCAATTTCCCCAAACATCTCCGCTCTCCAAAGTTCCTTTCAAAAGGGGTGCGAGTGGTGTTCAATCCCGCAAGCCGCCATTGCCCATGTGCTAATCTCGGAGAAGAAAGGCGTGTCTCCACCTCGTCATAGAGGGGAGGAGTGAGCCAACCCCACTTGGCCAATCAGCACCGCGGTGAGCGACCCGGTAGGCGTGCCCTCGCAGACGGCGGCTTGATTCCGCCCGGGGTAATAAAAGCGACGGGAAGGGACTGCTTCAGCAGATGACCAGATGAGATGACCTGGGAGATGAGCGAAGAGGCGACACCAAGAGGAGCGGTGAGATGCGAAACGCTCCAAGCCAAAGAGGAGAGGTACTCGGAAAGGAAACCAGCTTTGGAGAGACGCGCTGAAAGGAGGGAGACGGCTCCACCAGAAGGAGAGGAGCAGGTGTGCCCGAGCCAGCGCGTGACGTCTACAGCATCGGCAGCGGATACGTGACGAAAGGTTTTCCCGCCAAAAACCGCGAGGAATTGAGAGCTGCTGCCTCCGACCCTGCCTCCCTCTCCAGCAATCCACCTCAAGCCCTACCTGCCTGCAATATCCCCCGTGTAAGTGTGAACGTCGTCTGTCCTACTCGTTGTCTTGGGGTTAAGTAAAATGAATAGAATAAGCTAACGATGCACTGTGTGACTGCTTTTTCCCTCCATTGCTTGTAAATAATTTTGGTCGTTCTTTCTTTTTGCTTGTGTGTGTATAATAAATCTGTTCTTCCTCCGTACTCTGTCTTCTTCTCTTTTCCTTCTCTTTCGGTCGCTTTAGAGGTTTCCCGATTGAATATCTGCGGTGCGATCTGGTCAACGTCGGGTGGAATCGGGTTCTAATCGGGCAGCAACTGTTCGGACGCGGTAATACCAACCGCTCGGTAAAATAACATCTAAAACCGCGTCTGTAACAATATATATATATATATGTATATATATATATATATATATATATATATATATATATATATATATATATATATATATATATATATATATATATATATATATATATACACGTAGTGTGTTCAAAAAGTATCCGACCTTTATTTTTCATGCGTAAAAAAAAAGAAGCTAGGGAGGCGTTGATTGGTGCAAGTATGTAGGCGATCCTAATGCGCACGCGTGAATTTTTTCCCACCTGCAGAAGCTGTCATTCGACGGCAGACCGCCGATGAGTGAGGACATGTAAGTGAGCACCGTCGGATTTTCGTTTTTGACAAAATGACGGAAAAACTTGAACAACGCTACTGCATCAAATTTTGTGTAACAACTTTTTTTGGCCTTGGGGATGTTGGATGCTTCCATTGTGATGACTGCAACTTGGTTTCTGGGTCGTACCCATAAACCCAGGACTCATCGCCAGTGATCACTGTGTTGAGGAAGCTGGGATCGCTGTTCACAGTCTCCAGCATGTCCTGTGCGATCTCCAAACGGAGTTGCTTCTGCTCAATCGTTAGCAGCTTTGGTACGAACTTCGCTGAGATTCTCCTGAAGCCCAAATCCTCCTTCATAATAGAATGAACGGTGTTGAATCTTGCGGATCGTTTCCACTTGGGAATCGCCAAGCTTTACACAAAATTTGATGCAGTAGCGTTGTTCAAGTTTTTCCGTCATTTTGTCAAAAACGAAAATCCGACGGCGTTCACTTACATGTCCTCACTCATCGGCGGTCTGCCATCGAATGACAGCTTCCGCAGGTGGGAAAAAATTCACGCGTGCGCATTAGGATCGCCTACATACGTGCACCAATCAACGCCTCCCTAGCTTCTTTTTTTTTACGCACGAAAAATAAAGGTCGGATACTTTTTGAACACAGTAGTATATATATATTGTTACGGTTTCCGCGCGACCCTTCCTACGCTTACCAAGGGGGGATTAAGCCCCTTGTTCTTTCTGGGCCGGCGTAACCGAGACTTGAAACGCCCCTTCCGGGCTAATGCAAGGGAGGGTTTAGCGACCAAGTCTCGCACGTACCTAAATACCTGCGCCGCCACGGAAGCGGGGAAGCAAGCCTCGCACGAGCCACGTGTAATTTGAGTACACCGAGCGGATTGCGTACCACGTGGTCCATGTAGTTTTCTAGTATTGGAACCCGATTCGTGCGGTTCTATTCGTACCACGCTTAGTCAATGATGGAAGGGACGAGACAGTCGAATAAAGGAATAACAAGATTTAATTATTATTTACACAAGTATGTACAATTTGGTAGAAAGCAGACACAGAGCAGAACTTAATCAGTCTTATAATAACCCAGACACGGGCCCGATCACACTCACACAGGGGAATTGCAGGTAGAATGGTGTCCACGCGCTGCCTTGGTCGTCCAGGAACGGCGGCCCGGCATGCTCTCCACGGTCCCAGCACGTCCAGCCAAGATGGCAAGCAGGTGGTGGGAAGGATCCTCGCAGCGCGTCTCTCGAACAAAAGGCAGCAGATGAGGCAGGAAGGCGGGAAGGCGGGAAGGAATGTACGCGTCTCTCCACAACGCGTTGTTACCAAAGCGCTGTCACTCACGTAACCCAATGCAATAGAGGCTCAGCCTCAAGCTCAACCGAGCGTCACTTAATACGAATGCTTATACTCGGTTCATGCGCGTCTTCCTCCGATCTGGTAACTCTCATCAATACGCGCCCCTCCAATAGCTCATAACTCACCGCACTCAACTCGCTGAACTGCCTGCACTTCACTGCTCACCCCGAACTGCTGCTCAACTGCTCTTGGAGGCTTTGCTCAACGGGTTATATGGACACGCCCTGAGCCCTCTCGAACGTTCCAACCACGCACTGTGATGCATTGCTGCAGCCACTCCCCTTGAGCCCCGATTGGCGGCTTGCGCTTACCGTCAGCTTCTTCGCCGCACTCATTCGGTCCTGACTCGACCCGCCAGGCCTGCCTCGTGCTAATTCGCGCCAAAAAACCAAAGGCAGCACAAGGAGGCGTAAGCCGGCATAAGGCAATGGAAGTATGAAAAGGACCTACTCTCATTATTCTACTCAACGCAAAACTAACACAAGAAAAGGACTATTCTCACACACACTATGAAATAACTGAACTATCGCGAGGCTACGTGTTGTTGTGTGACTAAACTATGAGGGGGAAATTTAACCTTTATTGTACAAAACTCAAAACCGCAACAATATATATATATATATATACGTATACACACACACACACACACACACACACACACACACACACACACACACACACACACACACACACACACACACACACACACACACACACACACACACACACACACACACACACACGCCCAAAAATATTGGCACCCTTGCACTTTTTTCAAATACCTTACAATTTTCTCTAAAAACAACTTGAAATTGACAAAAGTATTTGGTCTCCACAATTCTTTATTTCACTGTTAATATGACAGAACCTTTGTTTCTGATTCAGAACTGAACCTATCCTTTTAAATCAGAAAATAAAAATAAATGGCATTGACAAAATTATTGACACCCGAGAGTGAATATTTGGTAGCACAGACTTTGGACAAAATAACTGCAGTCAAGCGCTTCCTATAACCATGAATGAGCTTCCCACACCTCTCCACTGGTAGTTTGGCCCACTCTTCTTGTGCAAACTGCTCCAGTTCTCCCAGATTTGAAGGGTGCCTTCTCTCACCTGCTGTTTTCAGATAAAGATGTTCAATGGGATTTAGATCTGGACTCATTGCTGGCCACTTCAGAACAATCCAGCGTTTTGTCTTGAACCATTCCTGGGTGCTTTTTGAAGTGTGTTTAGGGTCATTGTCCGACTGCAAGACCCATGACCTTCAACAGAGACCCAGCTTTAATCTCCTGAATTAATGATGCCATGCACACATTCATGGTACCCAGTGCCAGAGGCAGCACAGCAACCCCAAAACAGGCAAAACATCACTGAACCTCCTCCAAGTTTGACTGTAGGGAAAAGGTTCTTTTCTTTGAAGGCTTCATTTTGTTTTCTGTAAACATAGCGATGATGTGCTTTACCAAAAAGCTATAATTTGGTCTCACCTGTCCACAGGACATGATCCCAGAAGATTCGGATGTATTTTGTGGCCCCCTTTGGAGTTTGGGCCCTGGACAAATGTCTCGTTGGTCCACCCATTAATCCTGATCTGTGTAAGAGCTAACATAAAACACAAAAACATGCACGGACACATAAAACATATCATAGAGGGAGCGGGAGACAAGAGGGGAAGAGAGAGGAAAACACCAGCAAACCAGCAAACAACAGTAGAGAGCAGGCACATCGGTATATCTGTGGTATTTGTGAGGGATGGGGGGGGGGGGTAAGGTACACGGTATAAAGCAAATTAACATGACGAGGAATTTCAGGGAAACGATCAAGGTTTGGGATGGGGGAAGATAAGAGAGATGGTGGTGAACAGTTGTTTTAAAGACCTGGAGGTAGGAGTAGGATTTAAGGGAGTGAGGGAGGTTGTTCCAGAGGTGGGAAAAAAGAGGAATGAAAGAGTCAAGGTGTGCAGAGAGTCTTGATTTTGGTCATTTCACCAGAAGAGAGTTCGTGGCAGATCTTGTGCATCCTGCAGGAATATTTGGGGGACAGAGCAAAGACAGAGTAGGGAGAGCAAGGTCGGAGAGGAGTCGGTAGAAGACAGAAAGCCCACCAACCTGCCTGCGGTGAGCGAGTGAAAGAACCTCAGAATCATCTTCATCACGGGAGATTCCAATAATTCTGAAAGCTTTGGTTTCAACAGTGTGAAGCTGAGTTAGGTGTGAGGCAGGAGCACCAGCCCAGAGGGGAGAGGAGTACTCCATCAAGCTGCAGATGAAAGCGTTGTATGTGGTGAGGAGGAGGTCAGTCGTGCCCAGGAAGGACTTCGCACGCCTGAGGATGCCGAGTCGGCAACTGGCTTTGGAGGCCAACTTGGAAATGTGGTTTTCCAGGAAAGATCATCGCAGATAGTGAGACCCAAAAGCTTGAGTGACAGAATTTCTTGGAGAGGATTGTTGAGAAAGTAGATGGGTTGTTGTCCAGTCGATCTTTTCGGAGAGACATAGTGAGAGTGAGATTTATCACGATTGAAAGACATGTTCCACTTGTTTGACCAGTTTGTTATTTTGTTGAGGTCTGCAGAGAGTGAAGAGGATGCTACCTGCCGATCTGAGGGATGAGATATGTCGTGGCAGAGAGTGGCGTCATCAGCAAAAAGATAGAGAGGATTTTCCATAGAGTTGGAGAGAATTGATGCAGACAAGAAAAAGCATAGGGCCCAGAACACTGCCTTGAGAAACTCAAGCCTGGACAATGTTGATGATTTTTAATCCACATGTACAGGCAGACACACACCAACAGACACACTGACATATTTTACTGGGTCCAAGGGCTGACATGTTTTACAAAGGATAATTGTATTTTGGATTGTATTTTAATTGGATAATGATAAAGGTGATTGATTATTGGAGACTATTTAGTTCATGAATTCTGCTCCGAGAGTGTTGTGCCCCAGCCGTGTTGTTGGTGAGATGTCAGGGTGGAGTGAAGGCCAGCCAACCCCTCACTTGGTGTTTGCAGGAGATGTCTGGAGCACAGCAGCCTCTGTTTTGAATTGATGAATGCAAACACCTTTGTACCCACATCCCACAAATGTTACATCTTAAATGCTAAACGGAAGTGTACCATTTTAAATGGTTGTGAATTAGAATTCAAATGTTGGCAAATTAGTTAATTGTATTGTGGTTGATAAAATGGTCTTAAAACTAAATATATGAATGTCCATACAAAGGTCAAAACGCCTTGGGTTCCAAGATGTCTGCACGTTCCTGTCGCTTGTACGTGACACAACCTTTGGACTAAAAAAACAAAAACAAAAAACACCTTTAGAGGCCATTTTTCCCCGCAAGCGGGGGTTGGCCTTTTTCGGGGACCATGGTTGTTGTTGTTTTTCGGTCCCCTTTTTGAAGCAATGTTTTACGGCCGGATGCCCTTCCTGCCGCCAACCCTTTTTGTCGCCTTTTACGACAAGCAGGGAATTACCAGTGAACTGGTACTCAACTGGAACTGGTACTGGACTACTGCAGCATAATTCAAAACATTACTTCTGCTGTGCCTTGATGATGAGATAGTCGGCCGTGTTCGAGAGAATAACATTGAAATCGCTGAGAGAGACTGGGAGAGAGGGCTCCTGGACAAAATGATGTTGCCGTTCTGTATTTTGATGTTCCATTGATGTACTTTTAATAGGTACTCCAAGATGGATTCCATGACCTTGCTGATGATTGGGAGCAGGCTGATTGGTCTGTAGTTTCAAGGATCTGTTTTTGCACCTTTCAGGGCAACTGCCTCGCCACAAGATTCAACGTACCATGGATGGGAAGAAGGGTATGACAACTGAAGAAATGAATGAATGAATGATCGTTTTAAAAGCCATTTTACCCGCTGGAGCAGGGGTTAGCCTTGCGGGCCCTATGACAATCATGGTTCCCTGTTTGAGGCAATGTTTTTTTTATGGCCGGATACCCTTCCTGGCGCCAACCCTTAGTCGCCTCTTACGATGCGCAGGGATACGGTGTACCTATTCTAAACCGGGGTGCACACCGGGATGACAACTGAAGATGAGATGGGATAAATCTGTGCATGATAGAGAGCAGTTTTCTTTGGAAGAATTCCTAGGATGAGTTGATGTCAGAGGCAGTAGAGATGGGAGACCAGTCCAGATGATTGATGGCTGCTTGAAGACCATGCCAGTCAGCCTGAGTGAAATGCCAGACTCAGACGCTGAGGAGAATGGCCAGAAAGTCCACTTTAACAAGCACATGATCAGATGAACCGATTGGAGCAGAAGAAGCGCAGGAGACATTTGCAGGGAAGTTAGTCATAACCAAGTCCAGAAGATAAGATGCTCCGTTGACAGATCCAGGTCGGGAAATTGACAGATTGTATCAGCCCCAGTGAGTCGCAGAAGTCCTTTGTTGAGGTACCGTGGCTGGTGAGAGGGGTACGCACACACACCAAGCTGGCATGATGACAGTTGAAGTCGCCACATATGAGGAAGAGAGAGTTGGGATGAGTAGATAGAAGTTGGTCAATGTTGTGAGACAGCGAGATAGTCATCACTGTTTGGTGGACGGAACAGAACACCGACGAATAAAAGGTGGGAGCGGAGAGGAAGCCGTAGCCAGATGTACTCCTTGGGGTGGGGTGGAGAGAGTGCAGTGCTGGGCGAGTGAGGAAGAGAGTTTTTGATAAAGATAGCAACCCCATCTCCAGGACGAGGCTCAGGTCTATCATACCGGAGGAGGGAGTAACCAGGGAGAGATATTAAGGAATGAGAGACATCTTGAAGGAGGAAAGTTTGTTTAGCAGATCAAGATATTAAAATATGATAATAAAAAAGTTAGACGAGTTATGAATAATTCTAATTCAACAAATAGATCCCTTGCTCCCACGAAATATGATATCATTTTTCCAGGACCCCCAAAAAAAAAAAATGCTAACTATTTCGACCACACGTCACGTGGTTCGGCCGCCACATTGTTTTTCGTGAAAATCACAAACCCCTTTTTCTCCGCAACGGCTGAACAGATTGAGCCCAAACTTGGCATGCATTATCGCATAACCATGATGAACAAAAGGTTCAGTGATCATGACGTCATGCGTCACATGGTTTAGGAGTTGACATTAAAATCCTATCTCCTCCCTAGTTTTTGAAGACAGAGTGGAAACTTTACACAAATGTTCCCCATATACAACAACAACAACAACAACAACAACAACAACAACAACAACAACAACAACAACAACAGGCATTTTAAGGCCATTTTCCCTGCAAGAGCGGGGGTTAGCCTTGCAGTCCCCATGACAATGTTCTCCATTTTGCCCTATTTTCTGCTTCTCCGCTTGTTAACCCCCTTGCCCGCATTTCTTCTTCGACCATCTTTAGCCAAGTCTTTCTCGGTCTTCTCTGTCCTCTACTTCCTTCTACATTCATTTGCATCACTCTTCTCAACCAGTCACTTTCATCCTTCCTCAACACATGACCAAACCATCTCAAACTGTTTCTCTTCACAGCATCCATCACAGGCTGTATTTCCCATCATCTTTCGCAATTCATCCTTTGTCTTCCTCTCTCTCAACGATACTCCACACATCCACCGAACCATTCGCATTTCCACCCTTTCCAGCCTTCGTTGCTGCTCTACGTT
Organism: Myxine glutinosa; assembly: GCF_964187855.1. Lineage (NCBI taxonomy): Eukaryota > Metazoa > Chordata > Myxini > Myxiniformes > Myxinidae > Myxine > Myxine glutinosa. The sequence continues at coordinate 105,266,082 of NC_136273.1, forward strand.
CATTACCCATGTCTCGCTCCAATAAATCATAACACTTCTCACACATGCAGCATACACCTTTCCCTTCAGCTTCAACGCCACTCCCCTCCTCGTCAGCACGCCACTCAGTTCCCGAAACTTCTTCCATGCACATCTCACTCGAGCAACCGTTGCCGAGTCTGATCCACGTTCTCCATTCAGCATGTCTCCTTGGTAACAAAATGTTTTCACACCTTCCAGCTTCACGCGGTGTCCAAGATCCAACTCAACATTTCCACCATCTGCAGCTCCCTCTGTGCACACCTTACACTTCAATGTAGCTGCCACACTGATTAATAACCCTCTCAAACCACTACATTTTTGATGAACCCACTCAGCGCACATTGTACATTGAATGGAATTCACTCCGACACCCTTCCTGCACACAGCACACGGCCACATCCCAGTTCTTTCCACCTCACCACATGCTTTACCACTTGCCCTCACCTTCGCTTTTCCGATATTCACCTTCAGACCTTTTGTCTCCATGCATTCCTTCCACTTGTTCATCTTCTCCTTCAGTCCATCCATACTTTCTGCAATCAACACCAGATCATCTGCACACAACAACTCCCACGGTAAACCCTCCTTTACGTTCTGAGCCAGCACATCCATCACAGCTACAAATAGTAGTGGACTTCGTACCGAGCCCTGATGCACTCCCACCTTCACCTCAAACTCACACTGTTCCCTTCCTTCGTCCTTACAGTTGTGCGTGCTCTTTTGTACATTACCATCACTACTCTGATCAACCATTCCTCCACTCCTAACTTCCTCAATACATATGTCACGACTTCATGTGGAACCCTATCGAATGCTTTCTCCAGATCAACAAACCCAAGAAACAACTTCTTCCTCTTCTCCATGTAATTCTCCTGCAACTGCCTCACAATAAAGAGCGCATCTGTCGTTCCTCTTCCTGGCATAAATCCTAACTGCATTTCGTCGATCTTCACTTTCTTCCTTATCCTCCTCTCCAACACCCTAATTCCATGCTCCAATAACTTTATCGCTCGATACGAGCCACAGTCCAGAGGGTCACCTTTCCCCTTGTATAGAGGGACGAGGGTACTCAGTTCCCAATCCACTGGAATGCAGCCTTCTTTCACCACCAGATTGCAGGTCTCTGTCATTCTCTTCACACCCCAATTTCCTGCTGCCTTCGACATATCTCCCACAACTCCCGTCGGCCCTCCCGCTTTTCTACTCTTCATTGCTTTTATCGCTTCCTCAACTTCCTTCTCTGTTATCTTCTCTGCCGGTCCTAAAACTGGGTTACTCTCTATGTTGCCATCCCATTCATTCTCTGCATTCAACAGTATTTCCATATATCTCTTCCATCTTCCTTTAATTCCATCTGGGTCCACAACGATTTGTCCCACTTCATCCTTCAAGCAACTCACCCCCATCACATCACACCTCTCTTTCGCTATTTGCTTTGCAATCCTGAATACCAATCTCTGACCCTCTTCCAAATCCAAGCGTTCTCCGAACATTTTCCTACATGCCTCCTGTGCCTTTGCTACCTCTTTCTTTGCAGCCTTCTTGGCTACCTTATAACTTTCATGCTCTGCCTTTTCTGCCCCCATATCCTTCGCCTTCTGCCACTCCTTGAACTTCTTCCTCTTCTCGTCAATCTTCTTTCCAACTTCATCATCCCACCACCATGTTTCCGAGTGCCTCGGTGGTCCTTTTGTCCATCCACATACCTCACCAACGGCTCCCAACAGACTATCTATCATTGACATCCAACCACTTTCAAGCTCAACCACATCATCCTCCACCATATTCAGCCTCTCTTTTAATGCCTCCCTCACTGTCACCTCTTTCAACCTCCACAACTTCATTCTCGGTTGGTACTTCACCCGCCGAGCTCTCCTCGCACCTTTCACCCTTATGTCGCAGACAACCAAGTGGTGCTGTGAAACAGCCTCCTCCCCCGGGATCACCGTTGTGTCCCGGAGGTGCCCCCTATCTCGCCTACGCACCAGCAGGTAAGTCAACGGTTGTCGTCGACCCACCTGACGTGTATGTAACAAGCTTATTATCCTCTTTCTGGAACCGAGTATTACAAATCAACAAATCGGCTCCATCAGCAAACTCCAAAATCCTTTCACGTTCTCCATTTCTCACACCATATCTGTAACCCCCATGAACTCCCTCAAAACCGTCCATACTCCTTCCCACATGTCCATTTAGGTCTCCTCCTACCACAACAACTTCCTCATCTTTCACGTTTTCCATCAAGGAAACTTCCCCATATGGGGAAGTTAAAACGTTACTTGAGAAGTTTCGATAAGTAAAATGGTTTGGCCACGGTAGATGATTGAACGAGATTCTTAAAAAAACTTTTCTCTTGAACTGCTGCATTGGTCGACTTGAAATTTTAACCTAACTAGGGAGATACCCGTGCTACGCATGGGTGGGAGGCCGGAAGCAAACAGGCAATGCAGATAGGGCGAATGCTAAAGCATGAAACCAATAAATTCCACATTCCTGTAGCACCTTCAGTCACACGTCAGACATGGACAGCAAGTTCGTGAAGGACTTCCATGAAAAACGTACCCGTTCGCAAACAAACGGGTACGTTCATGTATAGAAACATCGATCGTGGGACCGTGGCGGATCTGCATATGGCGATCCGCGAAGTTCACGTTCAGAAAGTAGAAACCATCATGGCATGTCGTCATTCACTTGAACTCGATATCTCCTTTTTCATTCCAAACAACATACCTCCAATTAATCACAAAATAAACTTTTAACAACATTGTTAATGTTTCCTTCATTGTAAAAACTTCCAAATCAACAGTTAAAAGGATTTTGAGCCGATAGGTGTTACGGCCTTGGCAAGATCGATGGAGACAGCGATCTGTTAGCGTATACACCGCCAAAATAGCTATGTGGAATTCTCTCATGTTGAGATTAAATGTCGTTTGAACTTTGGCCAAGGTCATTATTTACTTTTAATAATGGCCACCGCCATGTATGTCTGAACCTTGTGAGCGGAATATCTTGAAAAATAAATGAACTACGAACTTCTAATCCGGTGTGTGGCTGTATCTAGGCATAAGGAAGAACGCTATTGAAAATTGGGTCGCCACGTCAAAATCAAAGATGGCCATATTTGTCTGAACCTTGTGAGCGGAATATCTTGAAAAATAAGCGAAGTACTGTTATGTGCTCCTCCCCGACCCCCTGGTCACGATGTACCTCCGAGCCCCGAGAGGAGCCACGGCAGAAAAATATGTTATTCTGTGTCAGAAATCAATAGTGAAACCACACCAATGATTATCAACAAACAAATATTGTATTAAAAATCACACAAGAATAACGGAACAACAAATATCAATCAAAAGTACACTCAATACATCTTATGATGGTACCATCAACGAGCATAGGATAACTCACTGTGCTCCAAGTGAGTGGAAAAACCTTCCCCAATGTCTCTATATTCCCGTCCTCAAGACGAAGTTGACTAGCTCCAGCGATCGCTAGAACAATGTCCAATCGAGACCAGAATCCCGTGCGGATGGCAAGGACAGTCGCACAGCCGAAGCAGCTCTCAGGCGTAGGCGGTCGAAGCGACGCAAAAAGTCACGTGGTCCAAAAACAAAAGGCAAACTTGCGGCGGAATGGGAAATCCCAAAGGCCCCCTCCAGATGTGAACGGTCCCGGTTCAGTCGGCGAACCGCCACTTAAACTTCAAACTCATCATGGCGCACACACGTCCCCGACAGACGACAGGATGGTGAAAAACTGACGCGTAGCCAAGACCTTTTGATGAACAAGGCGCGAGTGTCAAAATGGCCGACAGCTCTTACTTGAGTCGACATGACCCGGCGATGATTCTTCGGAATCGCAACGCCCAAACCTGACCACGCAGGTTTATCAATTCCCCAGCGATAACACCTATCGCAGGGACTCCTTTCAAGGAAACTCAAAGTTCACTCGCGACTTTCGTTCGACAACGCTCGCTACGGAGCTGGAAGCTACCCACTTCTTGTCCGACTTCACTCGCCACGCCCCCGCCTTCTCTTCCTCTTCTTCCTCCGCGTTGTCGTCCGGTTCCGGTTTAATTTAAAACATTAATTATTTTTACCTTTTGAAAACAGTTCATAAACAATAAACCTTTTGAAGACAACAACAGTAGAATCAGAAGTGTTTCAAGTGGATGAAAACCACAACAGCGGAAGTGACAAATCCGTAACAGTACCAACTTCTAATCTGGTGGGTGGGTGTATCTAGGCACAAGGAAGAACGCTATTGAAAATTGGGTCGCCACGTCAAAATCCAAGATGGCCACCACCATATATGTCTGAACCTTGTGAGCGGAATATCTTGAAAAAGAAGCGTTACGCCTAGGTCCCCCGTCGGGGAAGTGATGTGAGTTTACAAAGTGGAACACGCAGAAAACATGCTATGATATGATATTTCGCTCACAAGGGTCAGACATACATGGAGGTGGCCATCTTGGATTTTGATGTGGCGACCCAATTTTCAATAGCGTTCTTCCTTATGCCTAGATACACCCACACACCAGAAGGTACTTCGCTTATTTTTCAAGAGATTTCGCTCACAAGGTTCAGACATATATATGGTGGCGGCAGTCCTGGATTTTGACGTGGCGACCCACTTTACAATAGCAGTCTTCCTTATGCCGAGATACACCCACACCAAATTAAAAGTTGGTACTTCGCTTATCTTTCAAGATATTCATCTCACAAGATTCAGACATACATGGCGGTGGCCATCTTGGATTTTTACGTGGCGACCCAATTTTAAACAGCGTTCTTCCGTGTGCCTAGATACACCCACACACCAGATTAGAAGTTGGTACTTCGCCTATTTTTTGATATTTCGCTCACAAGGTTCAGACGTATATATGGTGGCGGCCATCTTGGATTTTGACGTGACGACCCAATTTTCAATAGCGTTCTTCCTTATGGCGAGATACACCCACACACCAAATTAGAAGTTGGTACTTCGCTTATTTTTCGAGATATTTCGCTCACAAGGTTCAGACGTATATATGGTGGCGGCCATCTTGGATTTTGACGTGGCGACCCAATTTTCAATAGTGTTCTTCGTAATGGCGAGATACACCCACACACCAAATTAGAAGTTGGTACTTCACTTATTTTTCAAGATATTCATCTCACAAGGTTCGGACATACATCGCGGTGGCCATCTTGGATTTTGACGTGGCGACCCAATAGATACACCCACACACCAGATTAGACGTTGGTACTTCGCTTATTGTTCGAGATATTTCGCTCACAAGTTTCAGACATATATATGGTGGTGGCCATCTTGGATTTTGACGTGGCGACCCAATTTTCAATAGCGTTTGTCCTTATGCCGAGATACACCCACACAGTGGATTAGAAGTTGGTACTTCGCTTATTTTTCAAGATATGCAGGTTACAAGGTTCAGACATACATGGCATCAGACATACATGGCGGCGGCCATCTTGGATTTTGACGTGGCGACCTAATTTTAAACAGCGTTCTTGCTTGTGCCTAGATACACCCACACACCAGATTAGAAGTTGGTGCTTCGCTTATTTTTCAAGATATGCAGGTTACAAGGTTCAGACATACATGGCAGTGGCCATCTTGGATTTTTACGTGACGACCCAATTTTCAATAGCGTTCTTCCTTATGCCTAGGTACACCCACACACCAGATTAGAAGTTGGTGCTTCGCTTATTTTTCAAGATATGCAGGTTACAAGGTTCAGACATACATGGCATCAGACATACATGGCGGCGGCCATCTTGGATTTTGACGTGGGTTGCACCCACACACCAAATTCGAATGCGGTCCTTCGCTTATGCACGCATGCACGCACGGACGGACGGACGGACGGACACACGGACGGAGGGGAAAGCCATAGTCCCCCTTTCGCTCCGCTGAGCGACGGGGGACAATAAACCAACTACTCACTTTTAATCTGGTGCGCGACTATCTAGGCATAAGGAAGAACGCTATTGAAAATTGGGTCGCCACGTCAAAATCCAAGATGGCCGCCACCATATATGTCTGAACCTTGTGAGTGGAATATCTTGAAAAATAAACGAACTACTAACTTCTAATTTGGTGTGTGGGTGCGTCTCCAACCCACTCGCAAATATTATCGACTCTTCCATGTTTTCTGCGTCTTCCACTTTGTCAACTCAAATCACTTCACCGACAGGGGACCGAGGCGTAATGCTTGCTTCCTTTTAAAATCACTTTCTCTGCAGTCATTGCACCGATTGACAGGAAATTTTCACCATAGGAGTGCCTCGCCATGTAGAATATTTTAAGGATAATTATGATGTCACAGGTCACCTTTATGCCTCCAAAAGTGCTGCGGAGAAAAGATTGAGACATGGCTCACTGTAAAGAACTATCCATGGAGAATAACCCATGTGAATGATGATGTCATAATCTCTATTATGACATCATAATCATTATGACGTCAATCATAAAATGATGATAGTCATAATTCGACAAGTACAAAACTTCATCCGATCAGGATGAAATTTCTTGAGCACCATCTCTGGATAAAGTGGAGAAAAAAAAAATGTGAAAGTGGATGTACGGACAGACAGATAGATAGATAGACTGAGGGCCGGACGGATAACCACAAAACATAATGCATCTGGCGACTTCGGTAGCAAAGGAATAAAATGTTTTTAGGAGGCTTACCACCATTGATGCAGAATATTTGGCAACACATTATTTAACACGTTACGTTAGCTATTTGTGCATGTTCTTTGTGTCCGATTTAATGTCCTTAAAAAGTAAGTTTCCTGTTTGGAATTATTTTCTGTTCGGAAGAGTAAAAATATTATTTCAACCTCTCCACGCATACACGATCAGGATAAATTCAGAGCCAAAGTACTGCTTACCTGCAGATTCGTTTTCTGGTTCATGTTCAAAATATTGAAAATGTTAGTCAATTGAAATCAACTTGTTCTTTAATCATAAACAGATATTTGAAGACGGACAAACAGACAGACAAAGTGAACAAATTGCTTCAGCCCGCTTTCACGTAATGCACGCGTGGTTACAACGAAACAAAAACCCTCACTCTCAAGAAAGTCACAGCACATTCGATCAACAGATCAACACTCACAACGGAGATCCCAGGCAGAGAAGTACCAGCCTCGATTGCCCCCAATCCAGCTTCCAGTCCATCCTGGCAGCTTTTCAATAGGACCCTCTCGGGTTGAAGCCGTTGTACACAGCTCGCAAAAACCGCCTAGTGAACATGTGGGTGCAAGGATGTCACGAGCAGGGGAAGTTGACATGAGCAGGGGGTAATAAGCAGTGGGGGGTAGGGAGGCTGCTTCTGAGAAGTAACATCACCTGATTGGGATGTCGGTCATCTTGAAAGAAGGTTAAGATATAGAGTAACAGTCGCAATATATAGAGTCTCTCTTCGTAGTAGAACCTGGATACCTAAAACAAGGACAGAACAATGACAAAGAGCCAGTATGACTGATATGACCTGGTGAGATACAAAATGTTGGAAATGGGGTGGGGTGTGACAAATCAAATGTGTTTCAAAGGAGAAAGGGTATTCAATGTCAGGAGGTCAAGCTCGTTTTTGTTTCCGCAGTATTGGATGCACGAGTTAGTAACTCAAAAGACTTTACCAGCACAGTCATCTATTGTTGTATTGACAGCCCTCAACTCACAGGTGGAAAAAAAAAAGTGGACAAAAACTCCTTGCGTCAGGGTAATAGGCAACGAGTAGTGAAATTTTAAAGGGAACCCAAACTCTCGAGATAACGCTAATCTATCCCCCTCGATACCCGAGGCTTAGAAGACAGATATGATGGATCTTTTTAGCTCCACCACCAAAGGTGGAAGAAGGCTGTGTTTTCACCCCTGTCTGACTGTTCGTCTGTTTTTTTTTTTGTTTGTTTTTTTGTTTTTTTTGGAATACAAGATCGAGAATCGTGAGAGCGAACATTAATCACACAAAAAGTCAAAACGCCACAAGCCAACACATAAAACACAAAATAAGGGGAGCGGTAGACAAGATGGGGAGAGAGGGCGAAAGACACAAACACAACATTTGAGAGCAGGGACATCGAGAGAACTGTGGGAGGGAGAGGGCTTGGGGGGAGGTGGGAGAGATATAAAACATATGGACATGCAAGGACTTCCAGGAAAGAGGTTGGAATTTCGAAAAAGTGTATCTGGGGTGAATTAGTGGGGGTAGAAAAGATCAAGGTTTTGGATGGGGGAAGACAAGAGATGGTGGTGAACAGCTGTTTTAAAGACCTGGAGGGAGGAGTGGGATTGAAGGGATTGGGGGAGTTTGTTCCAGAGGCAGGAAAAAGGGGAATAAAAGAGTGAAGGTGAGCAGAGAGCCTAGATTTGGGCAGTTTAACTATGAGGGTTGCTGGCAAATCTTGTGCGACCTGTAGGAATATTTGGGGGACAGAGCACAGAGAGAGCTGGAGGAGCAAGGCCGGAGAGGAGTCGGTAGAAGACAGAAAGACCACCAGCCTGCCTGCGGTGAGTGAGAAAGGCCCTCAGAGTTAGCTTCATCGCAGGAGATTCAAATGATTCTGAAAGCTTTGGTTTCAACAGCTTGAAGTCGAGCTAGGTGTGAGGCAGGAGCACTGGCCCAGAGAGGGGAACAGTATTCCATTGAGCTGCGAATGAAAGCCTTGTATGTGTTGAGGAGCTCAGGTGTGCCAAGGAAGGACTTCGCACGATGGAGGATGCCCAGTCGGCGACTGGCTTTGGAGGCCAGTTTGGTAATGTGGATTTCTCAAGAAAGATCATGGCAGATAGTGAGACCCAAAAGCTTAAGCGACAAAACTTATTGGAGAGGATTGTTGAGAAAGTAGATGGGAGGGTTTTCCAGTCGGCCTTTTCGGAAAGACATAGCAAGAGTGTGAGATTTGTCAGGATTGAAAGACATGTTCCAATTGTTTGACCAGTCTGTGATTTTGTCTCGGTCTGCAGAGAGTGAGGAGACTGCAGACTGCCGATCTGAGGGATGAGGAATGGAGCGGCAGAGAGTGGAGTCATCAGCAAAGAGACAGAGGATTTTCCAGAGAGTCGGAGAGATCATTGATAAAGACCAGAAAAAGCACAGGGCCCAGGACACAACCTTGGGGAACTCCAGCCAGAACAGGAGGCGGAGATGAGAGAAATCCATTCAGGGCCACACGTTGACCACGACCAGAGAGGAAGTCCGCAAGCCAAGCGTGGAGATTTCCATGGATACCATAGGAGGAGAGTTTGGTAAGCAGAGCTGGGTGCCAGACCGTATCGAAGGCACGTAATATGTCAAGGGAGACAGCTCTGATTTCCTGTTTGGCATTTAGGACCTCCATCCATTGTTGAGACAGCGGAAGCAACATGTCCAGAGTAGAATGACCTGGTCTGAATCCAAATTGATGATCAGAGATAAAGCCATTGGAGAAGAGGAAGGATTTGATATCCGAAGCAATGATTGATTCCATGACTTTGCTGATAATTGGGAACAGGCTGATTGGTCTGTAGTTGCAAGGATCTGTTTTTGCACATTTTTTGTGCAAAGCGGTAATGTTTGCTGATTTCCAAGATGCTGGCAGATGACCTTGAGCAAATGAGAGGGTGAAAAGAACAGAGAGAGAGAGTGAGATAGAGCGGCAGAGCAGGATTTTAGGACCCGTGGGCTGATGCCGTCTGGTCCAGTTGCAGAATCAGAGTCGAGGTTTGACAAAAACTTCTCCACCTTGTCAGGAGAGAAGGACACAGAGTCCAGGAGCAGTTGGGTTCGACTGGGTAAGGTGGGAACAGAGAGAGATGGGTTTGGGACACAAGATTTTGAGACAAACACAGGGTTGAGGCATTCGGCTTTGTCACGTGCGGTGTCAACTGTGTAGCCATTTGAGGTGAGGGAGGGGATGGAGGAGGAACAAACACCAGAAACGGATTTCACCAGACGCCACCAGGATTTAGAGGAAGGAGACAGGTTTGAGATTTCATTCTTGAGTGTGGAGAGATCGTGCTTCCTGGCACTCCTGAGGGTAGACACACACTTGTTCCGAGCTTGGTGGAAGGAACTGAGATTGCCTTCAGTTGGATTTGCCTTCCAAGAGGCAAAGGCAAGTCAAGTTGTTTCAGGGCAACTGCCTCACCACAATATTCAGTGTACCATGGATGGGAGCATGGTTAAGACAACTGAAGACAACACAACAACAACAACGTGCATTTTAAGGCCATTTTCCCTGCGAGAGCGGGGGTTAGCCTTGCGGTCCCCATGACAATCTTCTCCATTTTGCCCTATTTTCTGCATCTCCCCTTGTTAAACCCCTTGCCCGCCTTTCTTCTTCCACCATCTTTACCCAAGTCTTTCTCGGTGTTCCCCGTCCTCTACTTCCTTCTACATTCATTTCCATCACTCTTCTCAACCAGTCACTTTCATCCTTCCTCAACACATGACCAAACCATCTCAACCTGTTCCTCTTCACAGCATCAATCACAGGCTCCATTCCCATCATCTTTCGCAATTCATCATTTATCTTCCTCTCCCTCAACGATACTCCACACATCCACGGAACCATTCGCATTTCCACCCTTTCCAGCCTTCGTTGCTGCACTACGTTCATTACCCCTGTCTCGCTCCCATAAATCATAACACTTCTCACACATGCAGCAGACACCTTTCTCTTCAGCTTCAACGACACTCCCCTCCTCATCAGCACGCCATTCAGTTCCCGAAACTTCTTCCATGCACATCCCACTCCAGCAACCGTTGCCGAGTCTGATCCACCTTCTCCATTCAGCATGTTTCCGAGGTAGCAAAATGTTTTCACACCTTAGAGCTTCACGCCGTCTCCAAGATCCAACTCAACATTTCCTCCATCTGCAGCTCCCTCTGTGCACACCTTACATTTGAATGAAGCTGCCACACTGGTTAATGACCCTCTCAAACCACTACATTTTTGATGAACCCACTCAGCGCACATTGTACATTGAATGGAGTTCACACTGACACCCTTCCTGCACACAGCACATGGCCACTTCTCAGTTCTTTCCACCTCACCACATGCTTTACCACTTGCCATCACCTTCGTCTTTCAGATATTCACCTTCAGACCTTTTGTCTCCATACTTAGTACCGACCCTTCCACTTGTTCATCTTTTCCTTCAGTCCATCATTACTTTCCGCAATCAACACCAGATCATCTGCATACAACAACTCCCACAGTAAACCCTCCTTTACGTTCTGAGCCAGCACCTCCATCACAGCTACAAATAGTAGTGGACTTAGTACCAACCCCTGATGCTCTCCCACCTTCACCTCAAACTCGCCACTGTTCCCGTCCTTCATCCTTAGAGCTGTGCGCGCTCTTTTGTACATTGCCATCACTACTCTGATCAACCATTCCTCCACTCCTATCTTCCTCAATGCCCATGTCATTACTTCACGTGAAACCCTATCGAATGCTTTCTTCAGATCAACAAACCCAAGAAACAACTTCTTCCTCTTCTCCATGTACTTCTCCTGCAACTGCCTCACAATAAAGAGCACGTCTGTCGTTCCTCTTCCTGGAATAAATCCAAACTGCATTTCGTCGATCTTCACCTTCTTCCTTATCCTCCTCTCCAACACCCTTTCCAATACCTTCATTCCATGCTCCAATAACTTTATCGCTCGGTACGAGCCACACTCCAGAGGGTCACCTTTCCCCTTGTATAGAGGGACGGGGGTACTCAGTTCCCAATCCACTGGAATGCGGCTTTCTTTCACCACCAGATTACAGATCTCTGTCATTCTCTTCACACCCCAACTTCCTGCTGCCTTCAACATATCTCCCACAACTCCCGTCGGCCCTCCCGCTTTTCTACTCTTCATTGCTTTTATCGCTTCCTCAACTTCCTTCTCAGTTATCTTCTCTGCCGGTCCTAAAACTGGGTTACTCTCTATGTTGCCATCCCATTCATTCTCTGTATTCAACAGCATTTCCAGATATCTTTTCCATCTTCCTTTCCATCTTCACCTTCTTCCAGATTTCTTCATTTTCCAGATTTTTCCATCTTCCTTAACATTTTATAACACCTTCCTTTAATTCCATCTGGGTCCACAACGATTTGTCCCACTTCATCCTTCAAGCAACTCACCCCCATCACATCACACCTCTCTTTCACTATCTGCTTTGCAATCCTGAATACTGCTCTCTGACCCTCTTCCGAATCCAAGCGTTCTCCGAACATTTTCCTACATGCCTCCTGCGCCTTTGCTACCTCTTTCTTTGCAGCCTTCTTGGCTCCCTTATAACTTTCATGCTCTGCTGCTTCTGCTCCCGTACCCATCGCCTTCTGCCACTCCTTGAACTTCTTCCTCTTCTCGTCAATCCTCTTTCCAACTTCATCATCCCACCACCATGTTTCCGAGTGCCTCGGTGGTCCTTTTGTCCATCGACATACCTCACCAACGGCTCCCAACAGACTAGCTTTCATTGACATCCAACCACTTTCAAGCTCAACCACATCATCCTCTACCCGACTCAGCCTCTCTTTTCATGCCTCCCTTACTGTCACCTCTTTCAACCTCCACACCTACATTCTCGGTTGGTACTTCAAATAGGAAGAAAAACAGCGTGTTGTAATATACCACTGAATAAAACACTGCAGGGGAAAGTTTAAACATATTTAAACAGAACCGTGAAGAACAATCAAATATTCACAAAAATACCAATGGGGAGAGGGCCAAGAGGGACAACCACTAGTCACGTAAACAGGGCAAAAGGTGTCAGCATAAGGAACAGGGCAAAACAGCTCTGGGGAATGGCGTGAAAATGGGGGTGAAATTGGGGTGAAACACATGGTCGTAGAACGAACGAACGAAAAGAAGGAAATGTTTTTTTTTGTTTTAGTTAAGAATTTATACAAGGAAGTATGGGGTGAAAAGACTGGGAAAAGACTGCGAGAACAAGAGTAGAAGGACCACAATCGACCACTGGGAGAAAACAAGTCTCAAGGTAGGAATCTTCAAGAACGAAACTTCCGCTCCGCTTCCGATCCGGAAATCCGGAAATCACTTCCGCTTCCGGTCTTGCGGGCGAGGTTTCATTTATTCGCAGCTGTCAACGCTCTCCATCGAAATCGAAGTTCGTTTTAACTGCATTTATTTTATGGTGTGTGTACGTATAGTGTGTCCGGAGGAAGATTCTCGGTGTAAATCTTTCATACCTGTATAGAAAATCGTGTCAATTCGTGTCGTGTCTTTTGAGGCCTTTTACAGTGTCCAACCTTGAGGCTTTGTTTTTCTCTCAGCAGTCCGTCTTTTGCACTCCAATAACTTTCGTTCTCTGTTTTTCCCAGTCTTTTCACCCCAAAGCCTACTTCCTTGTTTAATATCTCAACTCAAAAAAAAAACAAAAAAAACAAAAAAACATTTCCTTCTCTGTTCTTATTCGTTGATCTTATTCGTTTATTTGTTCTTATTTGTTCGTTCGTTTTTCGACCACGTGTTTCTCCCCCATTTCCCCAGATAGTTTTCACTGTTAAACTTTAAAATGTTTACCTTCCCCTCAAGTTCTGTATTCTGTCATATATTACAACACCTATTTTTTCTTCTTTAAAAGGTTGCTTTCAACTTGCTCACCAAATCTATTCATCCCCCCAAAAAAATCCATCTCTTTCAGTGCCTCTTTTCTACATTCCCTAAACTCTCCTGCACTCCATCCTCCCTCCAGCGTCCTTAAACGTATTTTTGACTCGAAGGTCACAAGTAACTCATTTTGCAATAAATGTTCGTTTCCCATTAATCGTACACTTTCTAAAATCCAATCTCACCCCTCCCCTCCAAATCTTCCCCATCACCCCTCCCCTCCAAATCTTCCCCATCACCCATCCCTTTCAAATCTTCCCCCTTGCCCCTCCCCTCCAAATCCTCCCCATCACCCATCCCTTTCAAATCTCCCCCCTTGCCCCTTCCCTCATAAACTCCCCCCACACTCCTCCCCTCACCCCTCCTAGACTCCCCCCTCACCTCCAAATCTCCCCCATCCCTTTCAAATCCCTCCCCTTGTCCCTTCCCTCCTAAACTCCCCCCAACCCCTCTTCTCATAAACTCCCCCCTCGCCCCTCCCCTTCAAATCTCCCCACCCTCATTTCTCTCCATTTCCCCCCTCTCACCCCTCCTCCTCAAAGCATCCTCCCCGCTTCTTCCCCCTTCCAACTCTCACCTCTCACCTCCAGCTCCCCCAACCTTCTGCCTCGCTCTTCCCCCTCCTCAAATAACACCTCACTGTGCCTCACCCAATCACCATCAAACCTTTTGTCCGCCCCATCCTTCCCTTTCTCCGAGCTATTCTGAAATCTCTGACACACCATAAACAGCTCTCCCAACCTCTTCCACCTCTTCCACATCTACCCTACCCCACCTCCCCCCTGTTCTGTATCCGATGCTCCCCTTTCCTCTTCATTAACGGTATGGACCTCAAACATCCGGGGCCTTCGTTCAAACTTAACTGATCTCTCCATACAGGTTGCTTCTGACCAACCAGACGTGATCTGCTTAACAGAAACTTTCGTCCTTCATGATGTCTCTGAATCCTTCGTATCTCTCCCGGGTTACTCCCTCCTCCGGTATGATAGACCTGAGCCTCGTCCTGGAGGTGGGGTTGCTATCTTTATCAAAAACTCTTCCTCACTCGCCCTGCACTGCACTCTCTCCACCTCACTTTTAGGAATACCTCTGGCTACGGCTTCCCCTTCGCTCCCACCTCTTGTTCATATGTGTGTTGTACCGTCCACCAAACAGTGATGACTCCATCTACATCTCGCTGTCTGATAATATGGACCAACTTCTATCTACTCATCCCAACTCTCTCTTCCTCATATGTGGTGATTTCAATTGTCACCATGCCAGATGGCTGGGTGTGGGTACCTCTCACACCAGCCATGGCTCCTCAGCAAAGGACTTCTGCGACTCACTGCGACTGACACAATCTGTCAATTTCCCGAACCGGATCTCAGTCAAAGGAGTATCTTCTCTTCTGGACTTGGTTATGACTAACTTCCCTGAAAATGTATGCTGCTCTTCTTCTGCTCCAATCGGCTCATCTGATCATGTGCTTGTTAAAGTGGACATCTCTCTTACCATTCTCAGGGAGCCTGCTCAGCGTCGACGAGTCTGGCATTTCACTCAGGCCAACTGGCACGGTCTTCAAGCAGCCATCAATCATCAGGACTGGTCTCCCATCTCTACCACCTCTGACATCAACTTATCCTGGGAATTCTTCCAAAGTAAATTGCTCTCTCTCATGCACAGATTTATCCCATCTCGTCTTCAGTTGTCATACCCTTCCTCACGTCCATGGTACACGGAATCTTGTGGTGAGGCTGTTGCCCAGAAACAACTTGCCTTCGTCTCCTGGAAAGCAAATCCAACGGAAGGAAATCTCATTTCCTTTCACAAAGCCCGAAACAAGTGTGTGTCCACCCTCAGGAGAGCCAGGAAACAATATCTCTCCGTTCTCAAGACCGAACTCTCTTATCTGTCTCCCTCTTCCAAATCCTGGTGGCATCTGGTCAAATCTGTTTCTGGTGTTTGTTCCCCCTCCATCCCCTCCCTTACTCAAATGGCGACACAGCTGACTCCGCCTGTGAAAAAGCTGAATGCCTCAACTCTGTGTTTGCCTCTAAATCTCGTGTCCCAAACCCATCCCTCTCTGTACCCACCATACCCAGTCGTACCCAGCTGCTCCTGGACTCCGTGTCCTTTCCTCCTGACAAGGTGGAAAAGTTTCTGTCAACCCTCGACTCTGATTCTGCAACTGGACCTGACGGCATCAGCCCACGGGTCCTAAAATCCTGTTCTTCCGTTCTTTAACTCCCTCTCTCTGTTCTCTTCACCCTATCTTTTGCTCAAGGTCAACTGCCATCTGCTTGGAAATCAGCCAACATCACCGCTTTACACAAAAAAGGTGCAAAAACAGATCCGAGCAACGACAGACCAATCAGCCTTCTCCCAATTATCAGCAAAGTCGTGGAATCCATCATTGCTTCGGATATTAAATCTTTCCTCTTCTCCAATGGCTTGATCTCTGATCATCAATTTGGTTTCAGACCAGGTCACTCTACTCTGGACATGCTGCTTCTGCTGTCTCAACAATGGATGGAGGTCCTCAATGCCAAACAGGAAATTAGAGCTGTCTCCCTCGACATATCACGTGCCTTCGATACGGTCTGGCACCCTGCTCTGCTCACCAAACTCTCCTCCTTTGGTATCCATGGAAATCTCCACGCATGGCTGGCGGACTTCCTCTCTAGTCGTAGTCAACGTGTGGCCCTGAATGGGTTTCTCTCATCTCCTCTTCCTGTTCAGGCTGGAGTTCCCCAAGGCAATGTTCTGGGCCCTGTGCTTTTTCTGGTCTTCATCAATGATCTCTCTGACTCTCTTGAAAATCCACTCTATCTCTTTGCTGATGACTCCACTCTCTGCCGCTCCATTCCTCATCCCTCAGATCGGCAGTCTGCAGCCTCCTCACTCTCTGCAGACCTGGACAAAGTCACAGACTGGGCAAACAAGTGGAACATGTCTTTCAATCCTGACAAATCTCACACTCTTACGATGTATCTCCGAAAAGACCGACTGGAAAACCTTCCCATCCACTTTCTGAATAATCCTCTCCAAGAAGTTCTGTCACTCAAGCTTTTGGGTCTCACTATCTGCCATGATCTTTCCTGGGAAAACCACATTTCAAATCTGGCCTCCAAAGCCAGTCGCCGACTGGGCATCCTCCGTCGTGCGAAGTCCTTCCTTGGCACACCTGAGCTCCTCACCACATACAAGGCTTTCATCCGCAGCTCATTGGAGTATTGCTCTCCCCTCTGGGCTGGTGCTCCTGCCTCACACCTAGCTCGTCTTCACGCTGTTGAAACCAAAGCGTTCAGAATCATTGGAATCTCCCGCGATGACAGGCCCTCGGAGATAGCTTCACTTACTCACCGCAGGCAGGTTTGGTGGTCTTTCCGTCTTCTACCGACTCCTCTCCGGCCTCGCCCCCCCAGCCCTGTCTGTGCTCTGTCCCCCAAATATTCCTACAGGTCGCACAAGATCTGCCTGCAACCCTCTTATGGTTAAACTGCCAAAATCAAGACTCTCTGCTCACCTTCACTCCTTCATTCCTCTTTTCTCCCACCTCTGGAACAAACTCCCTCACTCTCTTCAATCCCACTCCTCCCTCCAGGTCTTTAAAACAGCTGTTCACCACCATCTCTTATCTTCCCCAATCCAAAACCTTGATCTTTTCTACCCCCGCTAATTTCACCCCAAATCCACTTTTTTGAAATACCAACTGCTTTCCTGGAAGTCCTTGGTGTCCTTTCGTTTTATACCTATCCTTCCTCCCCCCTAGCCCTCTCCGTCCCACATATCTCCCGATGTCCCTGCTCTCAAATGTTGCGTTTGTGTGCTTCCTCCCCTTCTCTCCCCATCTTGTCTGCCGCTCCCCTTTTTATATACTTTGTTTGCTTGTTTGTTTGATTTGTTTGTTTGATAAATGGTAGCTCTTTCACGAGCCTCGATTCTGTATACAAAAAAATAGAAAATAAAAATAAAAATAAACCGAGGCTGCAAAATACCGCGGCACAAAATACTCGACTATTATATACAGGTATGAAAGATTAACACCGATAATCTTCCAAGGGACGCACTTTGGGTAGACACGTAAGATAAATACAGTTTCGACAAAAATACAATTGTGTACAATTACTTAACTTCGAGCGTGCGTGAAGATCGTGACAGCTTCGAAAAATCGTGACCTCCCCCACAAAATCTCGCGAGGTCTGTCTCTCTGTGAGCAAGATATCTCAAAAAGTTGTGGACGGATTCAGCCGAAATTTGCAGAGAGGTAGTGTATTTGACAAGGACGAAATGATTAGATTTTGGTGAAGATCCAGATTCGGATCCGGCTACTCGGTTTTTTTTTAGTGATTCTCCACTATTGGGAGATAGGGACAAAGACGATATATAGCAGGAAAGCTCAAAAAGTTCTGGACTGATTCGGACGAAACTTGATGGAGAGGTTGGTTGTGTGACAAGGAAGAATTTGTTCAATTTTGGTGAAGATCCAGATCCGGATCTGGCTAGTATAATCTTTTAAGTGATTCTTCACCATTGAGTGATCGGGCTAAAACCAACATATAGCAGGATATCTCAAAAATTTATGTACGGATCTGGACGAAATGAGGTGGACAGGTTGTGAGAGTGACAATGACGAATCGATTCAATTTTTGGTGAAGATCTGAATATGGATTCGGATATGCGAATTTTTTTTTTAATTTTGAAGCGATTCTTCACCATTGAGATCGGAAGAAAAGCGATATATAACATATTAAAAAAAAGTTAGAGACGAGTTCTGAATAAACTTGGTTGATGAGTTGGTTCGGTGACAAGCACAAGCTGAATAGATTTTGGTTCAGGTCCGCATCCAGATCCAGCCCATCAGTGGGATACAAAACAAACTGTTCAGCATGGTGGAGGTATGCGCTCGACCGAGTGCCGGTCTAGTTCCAGTTTGTAAAGTGGGTAATTTTGCGATTAAAAGTCGAAATCCCTTTCACAAAGCTCGGAACAAGTGTGTGTCCACCCACAGGAGAGTAAGGAAACAATATATCTCCACTCTCAAGCCTGAACTCTCAAACCTGTCTCACTCCTCCAAATCCTGGTGGCGTCTGGTCAAATCTGTTTCTGGTGTTTGTTCCCCTTCCATCCCCTTCCTTATCTCCAACGGCTACACAGCTGACTCCACTCGTGAAAAATCTGAATGCCTCAACTCCGTGTTTGCCTCAAAATCTTGTGTCCCAAACCCATCGCTCTCTGTACCCACCTTACCCAGTCTAACCCAGCTGCTCCTGGACTCTGTGTCCTTCTCTCCTGACAAGGTGGAGAAGTTTGTGTCAATCCTCGACTCTGATTCTGCAACTGGACCAGGCAGCATCAGCCCACGGGTCCTAAAATTCTGCTCTGCCGCTCTTTCACACGCTCTCTGTTCACTTCACCCTCTTTTGATCAAGGTAATCTGCCATCTGCTTGGAAATCAGCCAACATTACAGCTTCACACAAAAAATGTGCAAAAACAGATACTTGCAACGACAGACCAATCAGCCTGCTTCCAATTATCAGCAAAGTCATGGAATCCATCATTACTTCAGATATCAAATCCTTACTCTTCTCAAATGGCTTGATCTCTGATCATCAATTTGGGTTCAGACCAGGTCACGCTACTCTGGACATGCTGCTTCTGCTGTCTCAACAATGAATGGAGGTCCTCAATGCCAAACAAGAAATCAGAGCTGTCTCCCTCAACATATCAATTGCCTTCGATACAGTCTGGTACCCCGCCCTGCTCACCAAACTCTCCTCTTATGGTATCCATGGAAACCTCCACGCATAGCTTGCGGACTTCCTCACCAGTCGTAGTCAACGTGTGGCCCTGAAAGGATTTCTCTCATCTCCCCTTCCTGTCCAGGCTGGAGTTCCCCAAGGCAGTGCTCTGGGCCCTGTGCTTTATCTGGTTTTCATTAATGATCTCTCCGACTCTCTGGAAAATCCTCTATCTCTTTGCTGATGACTCCACTCTCTGCCGCTCCATACCTCATACCTCAGATCGGCAGTCTGCAGCCTCCTCACTCTATGCGGACCTGGGAAAGAAAAAAAATCACAGACTGGTCAAACAATTGGAACATGTCTTTCAATCATGACAAATCTCAGACTCTCACTTTGTCTCTCCGAAAAGACCGTCTGGACATCCCTCCCATCTACATTCTCAACAATCCTCCCCAATAAGTTCTGTCACTCAGGCATTTGGGCCTCACAATTTGCCATGATCTTTCCTGGGAAAACTACATTTCCAAGCTGGGTTCCAAAGCCAGTTGCCGACTGGGCATCCTCTGTCGTGTGAAGTCCTTCCTTGGCACACCTGAACTCCTCACCACATACAAGGCTTTCATCCACAGATCAATGGAATACTGCTCCTGCCTCACACCGAGCTCGGCTTCACGCTGTTGAAACCAAAGCTTTCAGAATCATTGGAACCTCCCGCAATGAAGCTAACTCCGAGGGCCTTTCACTCACTCACAAGGCAGATTGGTGGTCTTTCGGTCTTCTCCTGACTCCTCTCCAGCCTAGCTCCCCCGTCTCTGTCTGTGCTCTGTCCCCCAAATATTCCTACAGGTCGCACAAGATCTGCCAGCAACCCTCTTCTGGTGAAACTGCCAAAATCAAGACTCTCTGCTCACCTTCACTCTTTCATTCCTCTTTTCTTCCACCTTTGGAACAAATTCCCACACTCTCTTCAGTCCCACCCCTCCCACCAGGTATTTAAAACAGCTGTTCACCACCATCTCTTATCTTCCCACATCCAAAACCTTGATCTTTTCTACCCCCCGTTAATTTACCCCAGATCCACTTTTTTGAAATACCGACTTCTTTCCGGGAAGTACTAGCAGTTTCCATTTGTTTTATACCCCCCCCCCCCCCCCCCTTCCAATGCCTCCTCCCCCCAAGCCCTCTCTGCCCCACGGATATCCCGGCGTCCCTGTCCTCTACTGTTGTACTTGCGTGCTTCCCTCTCTCTCCCCATCTTGTCTCCCACTCCCTTTATTATGTATGTTTCATGTGTCCAAACGGCAAATAATTTTCCATCTGCCATCTTCCTCTTCATTAACACCACGTTCGTCTGATTCGATCGCACAAGGCTACGATACGGATTTACGATGCCTCCGAAAGCGTTTCCATCACTAATTTGGTCTTCAGTCGTTTCTTCAAAATCCCACTGATACGTTTCAACATACTGAGGAGTTGCTAATGACGGTGGAATCAGCATCGGAATCGATGCTCAGCACGCATGGTCCTCTGGGTAAGTTGCCATTACAATCAAGGTGAGTTCATAATGTGACGTGACTGGTAAAATCGAAATTTAACACTATTATTTTTTTTCAACTTTGATTGGCAAAAAAAAATTCAAATTCAATTTAAAATTGTTCACTTGAAATTTGACCGTAATTAATGATTTTTTTATTGCTTTTCAGCAAAAAAAAATGTTTGGGTTCCCTTAAAGCCAAGATCTCAAAAAAGCAGAAAGACTGCACATCCTACATCGAGAGGCAATAGGATTGACGTTGATAATAACAGGCCGGAAAAAAGTCAGGATCGACCTTCAAAGTACAAATGAAAATAAGCGATTTCCACCTGAATCACAACTCCTCAGCAGTTTTTTTTTTTTCCGAACTAGTGCAAGGATTTTTTTTTTAAACGTGAGTTCATGCAAGTGCTAATAAAGTTTTTAACTTACAACTGCAATATGCACGTAATGTACTTGTGGCCTGAAGGCCCTGGAAACATGGTGGATTGAATGCGAGTGAGTGAATGAGAAACTTTTCTTTGAAGAAACAACTTTTCTTGAGAAAATAAAAAGGAGTAATAAATGAGGTCCATGTGTAGAAGGGAGGGAGCATTGATCTGCTCGCTTTCACCACCTTCTGTAGCAGCTCGGATGCTCCTTGCTCGTCTTGTAGCAAAGTCTATTTCAATAAGGAAGTGTGGGTGGAAGGGAAAGGGGGAAATTATGGACAAGTTGTCATATTTAAAATGTTTCCCAAAATTATAAAACATACATCACAAGCATCGGTTTGCAATATTTTATTTGATTAGATACTGCTAAAATTGTTTGGCTGCAACAAGCTGGAAAACCCCAACTTTATAAATGTCGTTTCCCCTCTGTTACCTCGCTCTTTCATGAGCCTCGATTTTGTAGAAAACAACAACGAATAAACAGCTATCCCAACCAGCTCTTCCTCATTTACAACTTCAACTGCTACCATGCCAGCTGGCTCTGCAACACATCACCATGGTCTTGCTGCTTCGGCCTCTATAATTCCATGATAAGGCAGGTCCCAACTCAGTGATTGCCTTCAAATCCCATGTACAAAACCCATCCTGCTCTGCATCCCCACCTTATCCCCATGTACCCACTTTGTACTGGACTCTTTCACAAATGAGATTTAATTTTTGGGGATACAAAATTACAGAACTTAGGCTAATCGTAGACGCCTTTATCCTATTTTTATAATATTATATAATCGTAGACGCCTTTAACCTATTTTTATTGATTTTTACTTTCTTGCTTTGCGATCCACTTTTGTCTTCAATTTAAGGCAGTCATTGAAATACACATAACAGTGATGTATTTAGTATTTTCATTTGCAGGTCGATATGAAATATTGCCGGTTTAGGGTTATACCACGACTACAGGTCACATGTCTGGGTCCAGGGAGAGGTGGGAAAATGCCAGTGCAGAGGTTGCGAGATGGTTTATCCTGCATTCTCAGCCATTTCGACCAAAAAAAAGGACTTTTAATTGTGCCCATATTTTGATACTTTTTAAGCATAATCGAATGAAAAAAAACAAATTTGTTTGACCAACACTTTCATCAATAACATGTCTTGGAAGAAAACAAGAAAACAAAGCAAACAAGAAGAAAAAGTCTTAAAATGTCAACCCCCGTGGTTTTAGCAAATTTGTTGCACGGGGTTAAAGGCTGTCAGTCGGCCATCTTTGGTCGGATTACAAAACAAAATCTTCTGCATATGTATACTCTCATGTATTATCTTTGTGCCAAGTATGAACAAAATCGGTCCATACATGTCCGAGATATGGTTACGGACACACAGACGGACGGATGAGACCCAATCCATAAGCCCCCGTTTTTAGTCCAACGGGGGCTAATAATGCAAACATCAACGATTGCATTCCAGAAAGTGTGTAGGTCTTTGCTCATTGTGTGCATAGTGCATAGTGCATAGAAAACAGGGTGCAGTGCTATCTTACATATTGTTACGTTTGTGGGGGGTAGGTGATGACATACCCGAGTGGAGATAGAACTGTGTAGGGTAGCATGGACCATAGACATAAGGAGACATTTCGATATACATAAGCAGGGAAAACTAAGCTTAAGAGTGTTTACGTGTCACCAAACAGGAGGGGGGGGGGGGGTAGTATGTTCATTAGGTAAGGCTTAAGGATAATTCCCAGTATGTAATTGCCTCCTGTGATTTTCCCCTATGTGTTTTACAACTATAAGGCCGGCCATACCAAACGTTCATTAACCAACAACCACGTGCCAAACATTCCCAATCGGACAAATAACCCTGCCCCACCAACCGACTAAGGAACAAGGCTGCACCCACAGAGTGGGACGAGGGGTGTGGAAACGACCGTGACCAGCAGACCACGCCCCGAGCTTCGTCATTCAACGAGCCTGGCCATGGTGCGATTGGATGGAACTCGGGGATTGGTCAGCGTGATGTCGGTGTGACGTCAGATTCCAAGGGGTTTTGTGAGTTGCGATATTGCCCACCTTCCCAACCCCTCCCTGCACCTCCGGCACCCTTGCAGAAATAAATTTTATCATCAGGAATTTAGAATGGGGAGGCACGGTCTGATCATTTCAATGACGTGATCCAACAAAAGTAATTGTAATATTAAGAAGGATATTAACATGAATGATCCCTTACCGCTCTCGTAATGAGCAGGTGGACTCGTGAACATAAATCAAGGTCGGGAATACACCACACTAACACAACAGCCAACAAACACCACACAAAGTACACCACACAAACATGTCCCCACGAGGGTCTGCAATTTCTGATTGCTCTTTCTTGTTTTAACTGTTTTATCATGTTTAGCCTAACCAAGAAGCAAACCCACAGGACCTTTAGCGAAGTCTGCTGGACAGCCTTTTCAAATGCCATGCCCACCCATGAATCACGTAAAATCACGCAAGCTGCATGGGGTCAGGCAGAAAGCCCATGCGCTCTTTTATGTCAGGAAGTCACGAGAGCAGTGCAGCGGGGCACATGCTATTTGCAGAGCAACACTGCATGGCTGCTAGCACCGTTAGCACAGGAACGGTAGTCTGCCTGAAACCAACGCACATTTGTGCCAGCCCATTCTGTGACCATGAGGTGGGGTCTTTCCTCGTCACGCCATGGTGGCAACTGCGGCAGGTCCTACAGGCGAGGTAGTTCAGGATCGTGCACAGGACTTTGTCGGAATTTTGCAGCACTCATTGATCACGATGACCTCTGTAAGGTTGTCGAGCCGACACCCCAGCACAACAGAGCCCCTTCGCCGATAGGTTTACCCATAGGAATGCACAGATAGTGTTGATAAGTTTGTACATCCTGAAACACAAGGCGGGGGTTGTTTTGATGGTTCTCAGCGAGGTCATCAGTGGCGTCAATAATACAATCCTCTTCCCATGAAAGGTATTAACAGCCCACTCAGTTTTAACGGAGCTGCCCTGGCCCCCCTAAGTACATACATTGCGCTGTAGATGCTGCAAGGTCAACCAGTAGTGGTGGTGCCACCGGTGCTGGAGCAGTGGCAAGACATTGGCTCCTGTAGTGCTCGATTTTTCTAATCAGCTGCTTCGGGGCACCATTTATACCCAGGAGTTTTGTGGCACCACTGCCCATACCTGGGATGGTCCTTGACAAGCATGTCCTGAAGGGACTGGGGGGGAATGTTGGGTGTAAAATGCGTCTGTGCAGATGCGCAGCACGTTCTCCTGAGGAATACTCCGTAGTCCATACCATCCGTCAGAGTTAATCCGTCAGAGCCTGTTGTTGGTGTACCCCAGAACGAAGGCCAGAAAGTGGTACCACTGAGTTCTCACCTTTTATTCCTGATATTGGATTATATGGGTGCTCAGTGTCTTTTCAAAACTAAGAAGCCTTTCTGGCTCTGCCAGGATGTTGGACATGTACACAGCCTCATTGTCATCCCTCACAAGAATACTAAACATATCTTCTCTCCGAACGCACTTGCCCAAGAAACATACGGCTAGGTCCTGATCAGCTGGGAACTTGATATTTATTTTATATATATATTTTTCTATACAGAGTGAAGGCTCGTGTAAGAGCAAACACATTGAATACGAAAACGTGCATTGACACATAAAACATACAATAAAGGGAGTGGGAGACGAGAGGGGAGAGAGTAAAACATACAAGCACAACAACAGTAGACATCAGGGACGTCAGTAGATCTGTGGAAGGGACAGGACTGGAGGGTTGGGGGTGAGGGGTTGGGGGTGGGGGGAGGTGGAGGGAAGGAGTACACGGTTTAAAGCAAATGAACACGACGAGGAATTTCAGGAAAGAAGTTGGAGATTGAAAGAGGTGGATTTGGGGGTTTTATCTTTAAAAGAATCAAGGTTTTGGATGGGGGAAGATAAGAGATGGTGGTGAACAGCTGTTTTAAAGACCTGGAGGGAGGAGTGGGATAAAAGAGAGTAAGGGAGTTTGTTCCATAGGCGGGAAAAACGAGGAATGAAAGAGTGAAGGTGAGCAGAGAGCATGGATTTTGGCAGTTTAACCATAAGAGGGTTGCTGGCAGATCTTGTGCGACCCGTATGAATATTTGGTGAACAGAGCACAGAGAGAGCTGGGGGAGCTTGGCCGGAGAGGAGGCGGTAGAAAACAATCGGTTGGTAGAAGATTTTCTCCTTCACATTGACACTGCATACCATCTCATGAGTGCTTGGGCCTCCGAGCAAGGGTGACCTGCTACAAGCAGGTCAGCTAGTTTGGGTGTGGTGATCCAACCATTCTCATGCAGGTGCTCCCCCGATGCGCTTAAACGTGTATGGGTGAGTGATCTTTTCTTTTCTTTTTTTTATGTTGAAGGCTCCAGTCACGGACTATATCGTCCTCATTAAGGCCAGGCCTTACATAAAGTAACTGCATAAAGAGAAATAACAGAGAGAATGTAAAGGTGAGGAGTGAAAGCAAGAAAAGTGTGTGTGATGAAAAGTGTGTGATGAAAAGTGTGTGTGATGAAAAGTGTGTGTGATGAAAAGTGTGTGTGATGAAAAGTGTGTGTGATGAAAAGTGTGTGTGATGAAAAGTGTGTGTGATGAAAAGTGTGTGTGATGAAAAGTGTGTGTGATGAAAAGTGTGTGTGATGAAAAGTGTGTGTGATGAAAAGTGTGATGAAAAGTGTGTGTGATGAAAAGTGTGTGTGATGAAAAGTGCGTGTGATGAAAAGTGCGTGTGATGAAAAGTGCGTGTGATGAAAAGTGCGTGTGATGAAAAGTGCGTGTGATGAAAAGTGCGTGTGATGAAAAGTGCGTGTGATGAAAAGTGTGTGTGATGAAAAGTGTGTGATGTTTGTTTTCAAGAAAGAGATTAAAGCTAGGCCGGGAGTGATAGTTTGAGCGAGACAGAAAGTAAGACCAGCAATCCTGACATGGACATGGTTCCCGGCACCACTTTAATGCTCCGATGTCCGAACGGTAGTACTACCCTGAGCAGTTGCTGTCTCCAACCTACTACCTAAAAAACCAGTCCAACCAGATGGGTGTTTTTTTTAGAAGACACCGTCTCCTTACTGGATAGCCGTTGGCTCCTGAATGGAGCTCATCTGCCCTTCAACAGGTATTGTTTATAGTCCTGCAGGTGTCACAGCCACCCTCCCCACTGGCAAGCAAGTGAGGAGAGTTAGTTTAGTCGGCGATTACACGAGCATGTGGCAGGTAGCACTAGGTTACATTACACTGGGAAGCAATGGGAGGGAACTCCCATGTAGTGAGCTGCACCACATCCGTGAGCGAGATGATGTGACTGAGAGACGCATCATCCACATTTGGTCGCCTAAGCAGTCGGGAAGCCGTACTGTCGGACAAGCTCTATCACATCACCGACACCTCCAAGGCCAAAATAATCGCAGGCGAGGTAGGCCGAACAGTTATCGATGTGCTCGTGCTGTTCCATGGGGCTTGAGCTGTTCTATACCTTGGATTCCACCTGTGCCGTCTTCCAAACGTCACAACATTTTTTGGGTGTAGGGTGAATCTCAGTCAC
This sequence comes from Myxine glutinosa, assembly GCF_964187855.1. Lineage (NCBI taxonomy): Eukaryota > Metazoa > Chordata > Myxini > Myxiniformes > Myxinidae > Myxine > Myxine glutinosa. The sequence goes on from NC_136273.1 coordinate 105,292,981, forward strand.
ACCAGCTGAGCGTTTTGTGTCGCTGTGCTGAAAGTGGTTGGCAACGCAACAAACAATACAGTTGGCAACACAACAAACAACACAGTTGGAAACCCTCTGTGGCCTTCTTTGGCCACGCTTCACCACCTTCGACAGGCAAAAGATGAAGTTCATAGCGTATATAGAAGCGGCACTCTCCTCTCCTCCCCTCTTCCCACCCCCCTCTCCCCTCCCCCCCTTTCACCCTTCCCCCTTCCCACCCCACCCCGCCCACGTGTGTATATCGAAACCATGCAGGCAAAACCAACAACTGAAGGGCAGTCAGACGCAGGAGGGGATTCTTTTTGGCCTGCTGGGTGTAGGCGTTAGCCCGAGAGCTAGCCGTGGCATCATCATAAAGCTGCGGTGCCTCTCTTTTCTCTGCGTATGAGCCTGGTGAGATTGATCTCTAAATGGGTAGCATGCACTTCTGCACTCACCATGTAGGGTGGCTATAGCCTCGAAAACTAAGAGGGTTTGGGCATTTTCTCGCTATGCTGCACATGAAGTGAGTCGCTTTTGGGGTGGGAGCTGCGGTGGGCCTTGGGGGAGCCGCCAGTGACCATGTATGAAACACCCTCTCCCCACTTTTGCAAGGATAAGCAGTTTTCTGCAATATAATTTTGTACAATAAGGACACATGGATAATTATTTTCTGAGACTTTGTTTTTATCTTTTATAATACACTGGAGAAACGCCATCCCAGAGCTTCGACCATATTGCTCATCTCCTTGTCATACTATATTGTTTAGCATTTAATTTTGTTCACTGAACAGCACAACTCCTCAAGGATTCAATCAACACCAGAATGGTGGTGCACAACATTCAAATTTAAGGTTCATGGAATAGTAAAATGAGGTGATAAACAACACAAACCTCACCTCAATTTCACCACGTGCTCCCTGGTGAGCATCCTGCAGGTAGGTTAGCAACAGCTCATGGCTTTGCACTTGATCAAGGTGCTGGGTTAAAGTACAAAGCAAGCGAAAGTTCGGACATGACAATGTAAAGATGTTGAATAATTTCTCATATTAACTTAATGGGACATAAACAACACTTCCATGAGCCATCTAATTAAACTACACTGAGCCGAATGAACTCCTCCACCGGAGTAAAGCCAGGAAGGAAGGAAGTCATGGTGTCATGGTAAAGGAGGAGGAAGAAGAAGGATTAAAATTCTGTGCAATGAGCTGTGTCGACCTGTCTTCTCATTCACAACATCGATTAATTATCGGATACCATGCACTTACTACAGTATTACAAACTAGTGTTTTCACAAATTATCCCACATATCACTAACTAGGTAGGGATTTACTTACTGCAGTATTATAAACTAGTGTTTTCACAAACTATCCCACATATCACTAACTAGGTAGGGATTTACTTACTACAGTATTACAAACTAGTGTTGTCACAAATTATCCCACATATCACTAACTAGGTAGGGATTTACTTACTGCAGTATTATAAACTAGTGTTTTCACAAACTATCCCACATATCACTAACTAGGTAGGGATTTACTTACTGCAGTATTATAACCTAGTGTTTTCACAAACTATCCCACATATCACCAAAGAGGTAGGGATTTACTTACTGCAGTATTATAAACTAGCGTTTTCACAAACTATCCCACATATCACTAACTAGGTAGGGATTTACTTACTGCAGTATTATAAACTAGCGTTTTCACAAATTATCCCACATATCACTAACTAGGTAGGGATTTACTTACTGCAGTATTATAAACTAGTGTTTTCACAAACTATCCCACATATCACTAACTAGGTAGGGATTTACTTACTACAGTATTACAAACTAGTGTTGTCACAAATTATCCCACATATCACTAACTAGGTAGGAATTTACTTACTGCAGTATTATAAACGAGTGTTTTCACAAATTATCCCACATATCACAAACTAGGTAGGGATTTACTTACTGCAGTATTATAAACTAGTGTTTTCACAAACTATCCCATATATCACTAACGAGGTAGGGATTTACTTACTGCAGTATTATAAACTAGCGTTTTCACAAATTATCCCACATATCACGAACGAGGTAGGGATTTACTTACTGCAGTATTATAAACTAGCGTTTTCACAAATTATCCCACATATCACAAACTAGGTAGGGATTTACTTACTGCAGTATTATAAACTAGCGTTTTCACAAACTATCCCACACATCACCAACTAGGTAGGGATTTACTTACTGCAGTATTATAAACGAGTGTTTTCACAAACTATCCTACATATCACTAACTAGGTAGAGATTTACTTACTGTAGTATTATAAACTAGTGTTTTCACAAACTATCCCACATATCACTAACGAGGTAGGGATTTACTTACTGCAGTATTATAAACTAGCGTTTTCACAAATTATCCCACATATCACTAACTAGGTAGGGATTTACTTACTGCAGTATTATAAACGAGTGTTTTCACAAACTATCCCACATATCACTAACTAGATAGAGATTTACTTACTGTAGTATTATAAACAAGTCTTTTCACAAACTATCCCACATATCACTAACTAGGTAGGGATTTACTTACTCCAGTATTATAAACGAGTGTTTTCACAAACTATCCCACATATCACCAACTTGGTAGAGATTTACTTACTGTAGTATTACAAGCTGGTGTTTTCACAAACTATCCTACTTATCACTAACTAGGTAGAGATTTACTTACTGTAGTATAATAATCGAGTGATTTCACAAACTATCCCACACATCACCAACTTGGTGGAGATTTACTTACTGTAGTATTACAAGCTGGTGTTTTCACAAATTATCCGACTTATCACTAACTTGGTAGAGATTTACTTACTGTAGTATAATAACTGAGTGATTTCACAAACTATCCCACTTATCACTAACTTGGTAGAGATTTACTTACTGCAGTATTATGAACGAGTGATTTCACAAACTATCCCACGTAGCACTAACTAGGTAGAGATTTATTTACTGTCGTATTATAAACGAGTGATTTCACAAACTATCCCATTTATCACTAACTAGGTAGAGATTTATTTACTGTGGTATTATAAGCGAGACTGGTGTTGGCTTAGCGGTTAGGGTGCCGGCTTGGGATCCTAGGATCCTGGGTTTGAATCCCGGTGGATCGCTGAATTAACACCAGGGGGGTTGACTCAGCCTGTCATCCTTCCGAGGTCGGCAAATTGAGTACCAGTTCACTGGTAATTCCCTGTGTGTCGCAAGAGGCGACTAACAGGGTTGGCGGCAGGAAGGGCATCCGGCCATAAAACATTGCTTCAAAAAGGGGACCACGGTGCCCAAAAAAGGCTAACCCCTGCTCTGCGGGGGGAAATGGCCTCCAAAGGTTGTATGGCATTATAAACGAGTGATTTCACAAACTATCCCACTTATCACTAACTTGGTAGAGATTTACTTACTGTAGTATTATAACCAAGTGATTTCACAAACTATCCCACTTATCACTAACTAGGTAGGGATTTACTTACTGCAGTATTATAAACTAGTGTTTTCACCAACTATCCCACTTATCACTAAATTGGTAGCGATTTACTTACTGTGGTATTACAAACTAGTGTTTTCACAAACTATCCCACATATCACCAACTAGGTAGAGATTTACTAACTGTGGTATTATAAACTAGTGTTTTCACAAACTATCCCACTTATCACTAACTAGGTAGGGATATACTTACTGTAGTATTATAAACTAGTGTTTTCACAAACTATCCCACATATCACCAACTAGGTAGAGATTTACTAACTGTGATATTATAAACTAGTGTTTTCACAAACGATCCCACTTATCACGAACAAGATAGAGATATACTTACTATAGTATTATAAACTAGTGTTTTCACCAACTATCCCACTTATCACTAAATTGGTAGAGATATACTTACTGTAGTATTATAAACTAGTGTTTTCACAAACTATCCCACATATCACCAACTAGGTAGAGATTTACTAACTGTGGTATTATAAACTAGTGTTTTCACAAACTATCCCACTTATCACTAACTAGGTAGGGATATACTTACTGTAGTATTATAAACTAGTGTTTTCACAAACTATCCCACATATCACCAACTAGGTAGAGATTTACTAACTGTGGTATTATAAACTAGTGTTTTCACAAACTATCCCACTTATCACTAACTAGGTAGGGATATACTTACTGTAGTATTATAAACTAGTGTTTTCACAAACTATCCCACATATCACCAACTAGGTAGAGATTTACTAACTGTGGTATTATAAACTAGTGTTTTCACAAACTATCCCACTTATCACGAACAAGGTAGAGATATACTTACTGTAGTATTATAAACTAGTGTTTTCACAAACTATCCCACTTATCACTAACTAGATAGAGATTTACTTACTGTGGTATTATAAAGTAGTGTTTTCACAAACCATCCCACTTATCACCAACTACAGTCACGTAAAAAACTAAGTACACCCCATGTAAAGTTTTGACTTTTTCAACATATTTCAACATACAGCTATTTGATCTTCATTTCAACATTATTGATAGATAAAGGTGATATAATATAACAAATATCATGAAACATTTACACTTTGTAGTCCATTGTATAATTTAAATAAACATGAATGCAAATTTCGCATGTGGAAAAAGTAAGTACACCCCGGCATTTATCACTACTTAAAATACATAAAATTAGAATCGGGTGCACCAGCTCAGGTGCAAATGATTACAACATCGTTAGAGAGGATCTTGGAGGAACCTGTCTTAGTTAAACCTCAGACATAGAGTTTGGTTTGCTCTTTGTTGTTGAAGTGTGCGGCGTCACCAGGCCAAGATCAAAAGAGCTCTCTGAGGCCTTCGGAAAGAAGGTTATAGATGCCTACGAGTCTGGGAAGGGATTTGAAAAGATCTCCAAACAATTTGAAATCAATCATTCGACTGTCCGGAAGATCATCTACAAGTGGAGAAGATTCCAAACAACTGCCAACTTGTTCAGGCCAGGCCGCCCCAGCAAGTTCAGCCCGAGAGCAGATCGCAAGATCCTGAAAGAAGTCTCTAAGAACCCCAGAATGTCATCACGGGACCTACATGTAGCTCTTGCCACTGTTGATGTCAAAGTGCACGAGTCTACCATTAGAAAGAGGCTGCACAAATTTGATCTACATGCGAGGTGTGCCAGGAGGAAACCTTTGCTGCCCAGAAGGAACATCAGGGCAAGACGAAAGTTTGCCAATTAACACCTCGGCAAAGACCAGCACTTCTGGAACAATGTGCTCTGGACAGATGAGTCAATGGTAGAGCTATTTGGCCACAGTACCAGAAGACATGTTTGGCGAAAACCAAAGACTGCATTTGACCACAAGAAACTGATACCAACTGTAAAGCATGGTGATGGAAATATTATGGTTTGGGGCAGCTTTGCTGCATCAGGGCCTGGGCAGCTCACCATCATGGAATCCACTATGAATTCTTCATTGTACCAGAGGGTGCTTGAGGATAATGTGAGGCCATCTGTCAGAGAGTTGAAGCTCAACCGAAGGTGGACCTTGCAACATGACAATGACCCTAAACATACCAGTAAATCCACCAAGGAATGGCTGAAAATAAAGAAATGGAGAGTTCTGGAAGTCAAAGCCCGGATCTAAATCCCATCGAGATGTTGTGGGGGGATTTGAAACGAGCTGTGCATGCAAGAAACCCCTCAAACATCGCACAGCTGAAAGAATTCTGCATGGAGGAGTGGGCAAAAATTTCTCCCAGTCGATGTCAGAGACTGGTAGACAGTTATAAGAAACGCCTACTTGAGGTTGTTTCTGCCAAAGGGGGCAATACCACCTATAAGAGCCAAGGGTGTACTTACTTTTTCCACATGCGAAATTTGCATTTATGTTTATGTAAATTATACAATGGACTACAAAATGTAAATGTTTCATGATATTTGTTATATTATATCACCTTTATCTATCAATATTGTTGAAATGAAGATCAAATAGCTGTATGTTGAAATATGTTGAAAAAGTCAAAACTTTACATGGGGTGTGCTTACTTTTTCACATGACTGGAGGTAGATATTTATTTACTGTAGCATTATAAATGAGTGTTTTCACAAACTATCCCACTTATCACGAACAAGGTAGAGATTTACTTACTGTAGTATTATAAATGAGTGTTGAAACAAACTATCCCACTGATCACTAACTTGGTAGATATATATTTACTCTCGTATTATAAGCTGCTGTTTTCACAAACTATCCCACTTATCACTAACTCGGTAGAGTTTACTTATTGTAGAATAATAAATAAGTGTTTTCACAAACTATCCCACTTATCACTAACTAGGTAGAGTTTACTTATTGTAGAATAATAAATAAGTGTTTTCACAAACTATCCCACTTATCACTAACTAGGTGGAGTTTACTTAATGTGGTATTACAAACTAGTGTTTTCACAAACTATCCCACATATCACCAACTTGGTAGAGATTTACTTACTGTGGTATTACAAGCTGGTGTTTTCACAAACTATCCTACTTATCACTAACTAGGTAGAGATTTACTTACTGTAGTATAATAAATGAGTGATTTCACAAACTATCCCACTTATCACTAACTAGGTAGAGATTTACTTACTGTAGTATGATAATGAAGTGATTTCACAAACTGTCCCACATATCACCAACTTGGTAGAGATTTACTTACTGTAGTATTACAAGCTGGTGTTTTCACAAACTATCCTACTTATCACTAACTAGGTAGAGATTTACTTACTGTAGTAAAATAAATGAGTGATTTCACAAACTATCCTACTTATCACTAACTAGGTAGAGATTTACTTACTGTAGTATAATAAATGAGTGATTTCACAAACTATCCCACTTATCACTAACTTGGTAGTGATTTACTTACTGCAGTATTATGAATGAGTGATTTCACAAACTATCCCACTTATCACTAACTTGGTAGTGATTTACTTACTGCAGTATTATGAACGAGTGATTTCACAAACTATCCTACTTATCACTAACTAGGTAGAGATTTACTTACTGTAGTATAATAAATGAGTGATTTCACAAACTATCCTACTTATCACTAACTAGGTAGAGATTTACTTACTGTAGTATAATAAATGAGTGATTTCACAAACTATCCCACTTATCACTAACTTGGTAGAGATTTACTTACTGCAGTATTATGAACGAGTGATTTCACAAACTATCCCACTTTGCACTAACTAGGCAGAGATTTATTTACTGTCGTATTATAAACGAGTGATTTCACAAACTATCCCACTTATCACTAACTAGGTAGAGATTTATTTACTGTGGTATTATAAACGAGCCTGGTGTTGGCTTAGCGGTTAGGGTGCCGGCTTGGGATCCTAGGATCCTGGGTTTGAATCCTGGTGGATCGCTGAATTAACACCAGAAGGGTCGACTCAGCCTGTCATCCTTTCGAGGTCGGCAAATTGAGTACCAGTTCACTGGTAATTCCCTGTGTGTCGCAAGAGGCGACTAACAGGGTTGGCGGCAGGAAGGGCATCCGGCCATAAAACATTGCTTCAAAAAGGGGACCACGGTGCCCAAAAAAGGCTAACCCCTGCTCTGCGGGGGAAAATGGCCTCCAAAGGTGGTGTGACATTATAAATGAGTGATTTCACAAACTATCCCACTTATCACTAACTTGGTAGAGATTTACTTCCTGTAGTATTATAAAACAAGTGATTTCACAAACTATCCCACTTATCACTAACTAGGTAGAGATTTACTTACTGGAGTACGATAATCAAGTGACTTCACAAAATATCCCACATATCACCAACTTGGTAGAGATTTACTTACTGTCGTATTACAAGCTGGTGTTTTCACAAACTATCCTACTTTTCACTAACTGGGTAGAAATTTACTTACTGTAGTATAATGAATGAGTGATTTCACAAACTATCCCCCTCATCACTAACTAGGTCGAGATTTACTTACTGTAGTATGATAATCAAGTGATTTCACAAACTATCCCACATATCACCAACTTGGTGGAGATTTACTTACTGTAGTATTACAAGCTGGTGTTTTCACAAACTATCCTACTTATCACTAACTAGGTAGAGATTTACTTACTGTAGTATAATAAATGAGTGATTTCACAAACTATCCCACTTATCACTAACTAGGTAGAGATTTACTTACTGTAGTATAAAAAACGAGTGATTTCACAAGCTATCCTACTTATCACTAACTAGGTAGAGATTTACTTACTGTAGTATAATAAATGAGTGATTTCACAAACTATCCCACTTATCACTAACTAGGTAGAGATTTACTTACTGTAGTATGATAATCAAGTGATTTCACAAACTATCCCACATATCACCAACTTGGTGGAGATTTACTTACTGTAGTATTACAAGCTGGTGTTTTCACAAACTATCCTACTTATCACTAACTGGTGTTACGGGGTCAACCTCGAGGGGAGCCCCGGCAGAAAGATGTATGGTCCTTGGGTGAAAATAAGTCAATCAATAACGAGTCCACACCAAGGGTTACGAACAAACCCCAATATATTCCCAAATCCCGCACAGGAATCACAATGCGTTTACAGCACTTCCATACAATCCTTATCTATAGTATAGGTGGCGCCACCTTAACCCACAACAGTGTTGGCAACACTCACGGCCCTTGCCCCCAATGTCTCTGCACGCCTCCCAGGTGACGTCGAGTCGATCCAGCGATAGGGGAAGCAATGTCCGATTCCTGCACGCCTCCCAGGTGACGTCGAGTCGATCCAGCGATCGGGGAATCTATGTCCGATTCCAATCCGGGGCTGGGAGTGAGGATACTCGACAACCTCAGCGAGGATACCCGACTTCGCAGGTTCCGCAGTAATCCGGCGCTCTCCTGACACGCGGACTTCGGTTCACAGAGGCACGGTTCCCTTGTCCTTCAAGTTCGGCGGCTCGGTCTCGAGCTGCAGTCTCAACTCTCAACCGTCTCCTTCCAATCTCTTTCGCGCGCCAGGCCCACGGTGCGACCCGTACACGCCCTCGTAGGCGTCGAGGCGAACAGCGCCGGGCGCTTGGTTCCTTCCAGGACCACACGGCACCTTGACACGTAACCGGCAATCAAGCACCCCGCGCAGGTAACTCCTCTCGCCAGACGGGCTTTTCCAACTCCGTTCCAAAGTAGGTAACGATCGCCTCCGCTCGCGTCGGAGCTCTCCAAGCTTAAGATGGCCGCCCTTTCTTCTCCTCCTCCTCTTCTTCACGATCCCGTTTCCGGTCTCGTTTTTCCCAGAAGGGCTCCTGACCCTTTAACCACAACAACCTTTAATAGAATATACATTAATAAGAAATGACCTGAATTGTAACCCCCATAAACCCAGAATTCGTAACACTTCCCCCCTTCAAGAAAGAAAGTTTGAACACCACAAAAACTTTCTTTGCAGGCCAACTTTGATAAAAATAAACATCACCTTTAGAGGCCATTTTTCCCCGCATAGCGGGGGTTGGCCTTTTTCTTTGCAGGCCAACTTTGATAAACAAACCAAAATAACTCACACCCCAAATCATCAGTTCCCCCCGGGCACAATTATCACATCTCAAAAATAAAGCAACAAACTTTCACAAAACCCCCAGAGATTCCAAAGGTAATTCCCTCTGGACCAAGCGTCAACAACTTCTAGTTTCTCTTGGATGACGGTTAAGGGGTGGTGACCAAAGCCCCAAAGTTACACAACTCGATAGCACTTTTTCGGGAGGCCCAGCTGAGTACTCACTACATGGACGCCTTAAGGAATGTGGAGTTCACGGTTAGTCCGGGGAGGAAAGTTCATTACATGGACGCCTTTAAGAACGTGGAGTTCACGGTTAGTCCGTGCAGGAAAGTTCCCTACCGGGACGCCTTTAAGAACGTGGCGTTCACGGTTAGTCCGTGTAGGAGCCCAGGTTCGGCGGCTCCGCCGTATTTAGAGTGCTTCAACTTCTCCGGACTCCTAACAGTTACGGTGGGACCCCTTGTCCCAGCAGTCACCTGACTGGCGGTCTCCGTCTCGGCCAGTGCTCTGACAATCATTCTTTCGGGAGATGCCTTAACTCTGGGAGCCTCCATAGTAATATCGGCCGCTGCCAACACCAACTCTACCGCCAAGTTGTCCTCTTCTGTAGACCTCTCGACGCCTACGAAGTGCCTTCCCTACTGTTATGGTCCGACCCTCCAACTCCTTACCATTCCAATTCTTCTCTGCCTCCCTGGCGTCTTTTGTGCTTGCAAACGTGACAAAGCCGAACCCTCTTGACCGTTGCGTTTCCCTGTCTTTTACCAACCGCACTTCCACCAGCGGCCCATATCCGTTGAAGACAGAGGTCAGAACTTCTTCCTCTGTTTTGAAGTTGTCCCCCTACAAATAACTTGGTACTTTTTCACCATCCCGAGCTGGTGTGGTGTTATTTTCCCTGCTGTGCTCTTTACCAACCCTCGGGTTACCATAAACTTGCCCCCTGGCCAAATCATTCGCGATAATCACAGATACTCCCTCTACAGGAAGCGTGGCTTGTAAACCGACGGTGACCGGTCCCGACACCAAATCTGATTCCAAATGGATGACATGAAGTGGGGCCCTAACACAGCCACCGATCCTTTGTAACCAAACACCATCACCAGTTGCGGTACTCTTTGACAATGGCAAAATGCCTTCAAGCATTAAGGATTGATGGGCTCCTGTGTCCCTCAATACCCTAACAGGTCTTGGGTTAGTCAAGTCTCCCTCGAGTGAGACAACCCCCTCATAAATAAATGGTTGGTAACTCTTCTGTGGGCGATTTCTTCCGCTTGCCATCGCATTCGGAGTTGTAATAGTCTGACTCCGCTCTGGGTTTTCCCTTTTCATGAGGTAACAACTGGACATCAAGTGTCCAGGTTTCTTGCAAAAAGCGCAAACAGGCCCGGAGGAAAAACTCGTGGTCTGCCTCGGGCCCCCCGGAAAATAAGTTTGTCTTGGGCCCGTCGCCCTCTGATTTCGAACAGTTCGGGTATCAGCGTTGTCCCCATAATCATCTCGAGGCCGCCGCCATGTATTGGCGTTCTCCGCACCTGCTGTTTCACAACTCCCCTGCGGAAATCTAGGCGAGGAGTTAGGTTCGTGGACCCCTATCCGGTGTGTTAAGGCATAATCATCTGCCATGGTGGCTGCGTCCCACAACTTCGGTACTTTCTTTTCCTGCAGGTACACTTTGATGTCCTCGTGGACACACTGTTGAAATTCCTCCACCAGGATCAAGTCACGCAATGCTTCGAAGTCGTTCCCGACTCCTTTTGACTCACACCACCGATCAAACATGTTTTCTTTCACTCTGGCAAACTCCACATGGGTCTCACTCTCCCTCTTCCTGGCATTCCTGAATTTTTGCCGGTAAGCTTCAGGAACCAACTCATACGCTTTGAGAATGTGCTTCTTCAATACCTCATAATCTGCACATTGGTCCATTGGTAGCGCCGAATAAATATCTTGAGCTTTACCCACCAGCACACTTTGTACTAGTATGGTCCAGGCCTCCTCCGGCCAGTTTAACTGTCGAGCCACTTTCTCAAAGTGTGGAAAAAATTTAGCGACTTCCTTTTCACTGAAGGGTGGAACCAGCCTCACATGTCTGGATTGTCTGCCCACATCCCAGGTGTTCTGGCTCGGTGTCGGCCCAGTCAGCAAGGGTGGTACCTCTCCCCGTTCTCTCATTAACTCCAGCTCCTTGAATTTAATTTCTTGCTGAAGCTCCATGTCACGTTCCTTTAATTCCCTTTCCGCTTTTCTCTCCTCTGCTTCGAGTTGCCTTGCAGCTCTCCTCTCCTCTGGTTTTCTCCCTTCTAACCTTTCCTGGAGTTCTCGTTCCACTCTCCTTTCCTCTGCTCTTTCCTTTTCTGCTTTCCTTTCTTCTTCTGCTCTTTCCTTTCCTGCTTTCCTTTCTTCTTCTGCTCTTTCCTTTTCTGCTTTCCTTTCCTCTGTTTTCATCCTTTCCTGGCTCCGTAATTGCAACTCCAGTTTTCGGAGCTCAACGTCTTCTGGTTCTTCGGGTAGCCACTCCCAGGCTAACTCGTCCCATGTTCCTAATCCCACCATAGACTGTATCACCGTGGTCTGCAACTCTGCCTTCCTCAAATTAGTTCGGACCTCCAAGTTAAAATGTTTGGCCAATTTCAAGAGGTCCGATTTTAGTAATGCTCGGAACTGTGCCTCACTAGGGGTTACCGCAAAGTTCTGTGCCACAAACGCCATGGTGACTACTGGTAACACCTGTTAACCTTCACCCCAGAAATTTCCAACAAAGTAAAGCAACAGTATTACTATTATTGCTATTGTTTTTTTTTGTTTGTTTGTTTTGTTGTTGTTTTGTCGGCAGAGAAAAACAATTTTGGGAACATTGGAAAAGTTCCCACTCTTGGGAATTCTTTCCCGGACTAAAATTTCGACAATTTTATAGATCCCGGACGTAGACCCAATTGCGATTCTGCAAATTGTAACCCCGGACGAGCCCCCAATTCTTTTACGGGGTCAACCTCGAGGGGAGCCCCGGCAGAAAGATGTATGGTCCTTGGGTGAAAATAAGTCAATCAATAACGAGTCCACACCAAGGGTTACGAACAAACCCCAATATATTCCCAAATCCCGCACAGGAATCACAATGCGTTTACAAGCACTTCCATACAATCCTTATCTATAGTATAGGTGGCGCCACCTTAACCCACAACAGTGTTGGCAACACTCACGGCCCTTGCCCCCAATGTCTCTGCACGCCTCCCAGGTGACGTCGAGTCGATCCAGCGATCGGGGAAGCAATGTCCGATTCCTGCACGCCTCCTAGGTGACGTCGAGTCGATCCAGCGATCGGGGAATCTATGTCCGATTCCAATCCGGGGCTGGGAGTGAGGATACTCGACAACCTCAGCGAGGATACCCGACTTCGCAGGTTCCGCAGTAATCCGGCGCTCTCCTGACGCGCGGACTTCGGTTCACAGAGGCACGGTTCCCTTGTCCTTCACGTTCGGCGGCTCGGTCTCGAGCTGCAGTCTCAACTCTCAACCGTCTCCTTCCAATCTCTTTCGCGCGCCAGGCCCACGGTGCGACCCGTACACGCCCTCGTAGGCGTCGAGGCGAACAGCGCCGGGCGCTTGGTTCCTTCCAGGACCACACGGCACCTTGACACGTAACCGGCAATCAAGCACCCCGCGCAGGTAACTCCTCTCGCCAGACGGGCTTTTCCAACTCCGTTCCAAAGTAGGTAACGATCGCCTGCGCTCGCGTCGGAGCTCTCCAAGCTTAAGATGGCCGCCCTTTCTTCTCCTCCTCTTCTTCACGATCCCGTTTCCGGTCTCGTTTTTCCCAGAAGGGCTCCTGACCCTTTAATCACAACAACCTTTAATAGAATATACATTAATAAGAAATGACCTGAATTGTAACCCCCATAAACCCGGAATTTGTAACACTGGGTAGAGATTTACTTACTGTAGTATAATAAATGAGTGATTTCACAAACTATCCCACTTATCACTAACTTGGTAGAGATTTACTTACTGCAGTATTATGAACGAGTGATTTCACAAACTATCCCACTTAGCACTAACTAGGTAGAGATTTATTTACTGTCGTATTATAAACGAGTGATTTCACAAACTATCCCACTTATCACTAACTAGGTAGAGATTTATTTACTGTGGTATTATGAACGAGCCTGGTGTTGGCTTAGCGGTTAGGGTGCCGGCTTGGGATCCTAGGATCCTGGGTTTGAATCCGGGTGGATCGCTGAATTAACACCAGGGGGGTTGACTCAGCCTGTCATCCTTCCGAGGTCGGCAAATTGAGTACCAGTTCACTGGTAATTCCCTGTGTGTCGCAAGAGGCGACTAACAGGGTTGGCGGCAGGAAGGGCATCCGGCCATAAAACATTGCTTCAAAAAGGGGACCGTGGTGCCCAAAAAAGGCTAACCCCTGCTCTGTGGGGGGAAAATGGCCTCCAAAGGTGGTATGGCATTATAAACGAGTGATTTCACAAACTATCCCACTTATCACTAACTTGGTAGTGATTTACTTACTGTAGTATTATAAACAAGTGATTTCACAAACTATCCCACTTATCACTAACTAGGTAGAGATTTACTTACTGTAGTATGATAATCAAGTGATTTCACAAACTATCCCACATATCACCAACTTGGTAGAGATTTACTTACTGTAGTATTACAAGCTGGTGTTTTCACAAACTATCCTACTTATCACTAACTAGGTAGACATTTACTTACTGTAGTATAATAAATGAGTGATTTCACAAACTATCCCACTTATCACTAACTAGGTAGAGATTTACTTACTATAGTATAATAAACGAGTGATTTCACAAACTATCCCACTTATCACTAACTAGGTAGAAATTTACTTACTGTAGTATAATAAATGAGTGATTTCACAAACTATCCCACTTATCACTAACTAGGTAGAGATTTACTTACTGTAGTATGATAATCAAGTGATTTCACACACTATCCCACTTATCACTAACTAGGTAGAGATTTACTTACTGTAGTATGATAATCAAGTGATTTCACAAACTATCCCACATATCACCAACTTGGTAGAGATTTACTTACTGTAGTATTACAAGCTGGTGTTTTCACAAACTATCCTACTTATCACTAACTAGGTAGAGATTTACTTACTGTAGTATAATAAATGAGTGATTTCACAAAGTATCCCACTTAGCACTAACTAGGTAGAGATTTACTTACTGTAGCATTATAAACGAGTGTTTTCACAAAGTATCCCACTTCTCACCAACTGAGCAGAGATTTTCAAGCTGAAATCCTTCTCCGGGGTCGGTACACCTGTCAGCGCAGCCAGTGTTTCAGCAGCCGCAATGCTGAAAATAATAAATAAATAAAAATAAGACTGTGGGTCCTGAAGCTCACCTGGATCAGGAGAAACAGACACTCAAACCACCCCCCCCCCCCCCCTTCCCGACAGACCCCTTCAGACCCTGACATTTGTAATGCCATGACAAACTTTGATACATCATGGGCGATGAAGTTTGTGGCCAAGTTTCATCAAAATTGTGTGTGTGGCATTGAAGAGGGCAAATACCTATTTTGGGAGGTCAAATCACCCCCTCCCCACTCCCCACTGTAGACTCCCTTAATGAGGACAGATTTTTATGCTGGCAATACACCTTCGTTACACATCAGATATGAAGCTTATGGCCAAGTTTCCTCAAAAGTGTGTGTTTGGTGCAAGCGATAAATGACTGAAGTGTTTACAGATTCACTCACTCACTGACTGACTGACTGACTGACTGACTGACTGACTGGCTGGCTGGCTGGCATATGGACACTGCTCAGTCGCAACAGCTCACCGGACTAAAGTCCAGGTGAGCCAATAACCTCACACGCAGGAAACAGAACTCAAGATGGCAATAATATAAACAAGAAGACGTCATGCACAGCACGATACTTGCAAAATCCCCCCCCCCCCCCCCCCATGAAAAAAAGGTTGCAATTGATCCAGCAAATTGTCCATTTCATCAAGATCAAAATTGACAATCTTGATCAAATCTCGGGTCAATAGGATGACAATTTATGATTTTTCAGATGAAAGTTGATGATTTTGGAAGTTTGACCTTGACTAGACAGACCTTTGACCTTTTGACCTCAAAATAGTTTGTTTCCCAATTCGGTGAGGAACTATGCAAATGCTGTTTTATTTGCAAGTCAATAGGATGAAAATTGATGATTTTCCAGATGAAAATGGAAGATTTTTCAGATTAAAATTGATGATTTTGGAAGCTTGACCTTGAGTTGACCTTTGAGCTTTTGACTTCAAAAATAGTTGGTTTCCCAATTTACTGACTGGATAGGCAAATGCTGTTCTATTTTCAAGTCAATCGGATTTAAAATGGCGATTATAGAAATTTGAACTCCAGATGACCTTTGACCTCAAAATCAATAGGCTTCTCAATTGTGAAGTTTCGTGACGATCGGTTTAGAATTGTGACCTGTCGGCCGGTGACAGACAAACAGACAAACAAACAGAGACAGACAGACAGAGAGACAGACAGACAGACACAGGCAGACAGACAGACAGAATAACAAACATTACACACTAATATACTTGAAAAATCTTCGATTTTGCAAGTTATAAAGTGACAACACAATGCCGATGACTGGTGGCACGACCAACACACCTGGGAGACTTGTAAAAGCCAAGTCCTGAACATAGGAGCTCAAACCTCTTTTCCAGCTCGTGCTGAATGTGTGCCTAAAAACGCATGGATAAGAAATAAACAGCAAATTGTGTGAAATGCAATTACAAGAACATAACACAGAGGCAAAGCCAAGGAAATATGATTTGGAGGACGGACATGATCTCACCGATTCTCTGAACGCTGTTCTCCCCAGAGTGATATCCCACAGTTTCCGACAGCTCCTGAGGAAGGGGTTTAACGAGGTAACAACTTATTCACATTCAGTTCTTCTTTCTTGCAAGTCTTTTCATTTACAAATCCTATATTTCCACCCAAGTGTCTGACAAACATTACCAGTGTCCTTCTCAATGCCAATCCCTTTACGATGTGACAAAACCTCAATATCAGTCCCTTTACGATGTGACAAAACCTCAATATCAGTCCCTTTACGATGTGACAAAACCTCAATATCAGTCCCTTTACGATGTGACAAAACCTCAATATCAGTCCCTTTACGATGTGACAAAACCTCAATATCAGTCCCTTTACGATGTGACAAAACCTCAATATCAGTCCCTTTACGATGTGACAAAACCTCAATATCAGTCCCTTTACGATGTGACAAAACCTCAATATCAGTCCCTTTACGATGTGACAAAACCTCAATATCAGTCCCTTCACAATGTGACAAAACCTCAATATCAGTCCCTTTACGATGTGACAAAACCTCAATATCAGTCCCTTTACGATGTGACAAAACCTCAATATCAGTCCCTTCACAATGTGACAAAACCTCAATATCAGTCCCTTTGCATGACAAAACCTCAATGTAAGTCCCTTTAGCATGTGACAAAACCTCAATGTCAGTCCCTTTACGATGTGACAAAACCTCAATGTCAGTCCCTTTACGATGTGACAAAACCTCAATGTCAGTCCCTTTACGATGTGACAAAACCTCAATGTCAGTCCCTTTACGATGTGACAAAACCTCAATATCAGTCCCTTCACAATGTGACAAAACCTCAATATCAGTCCCTTTAGCATGACAAAACCTCAATGTAAGTCCCTTTAGCATGTGACAAAACCTCAATATCAGTCCCTTTACAATGTGACAAAACTTCAATATCAGTCCCTTTACAACAACAACTAGAACGGGCACTCGGTAGAGCGCATACCTTCGCCGCAGCTACTGTTCTGTACTTGGTAAAAATACGATTTTGACCTTTTCGTGACCTTGACCTTGACCTTTGACCCGATTGCTCCCAAAATCTAATCAAATGTGTCCCGTATAATAACCAATCATCCCACCAAATTTCATGCAATTCGGTTGAATACTTTTTGAGTTATGCGAATAACATACACACACACACACAGACATACAAATAAATACACAGCGATCAAAACATAACCTTCCGCTTTTGCGAAGGTAACAACAACAACAACAACAACAACAACAACAACAACAACAACATGCATTTTAAGGCCATTTTCCCTGCAAGAGCGGGGGTTAGCCTTGCGGTCCCCATGACAATATTCTCCATTTTGCCCTATTTTCTGCATCTCTCCTCGTTAACCCCCTTGCCCGCATTTCTTCTTCCACCATCTTTAGCCAAGTCTTTCTCGGTCTTCCCCGTCCTCTACATTCCTTCTACATTCATTTCCATCACTCTTCTCAACCAGTCACTTTCATCCTTCCTCAACACATGACCAAACCATCTCAACATGTTCCTCTTCACAGCATCAATCACAGGCTCTATTCCCAACATCTTTCGCAATTCATCATTTGTCTTCCTCTCTCAACAATACTCCGCACATCCACCGAACCATTCGCATTTCCACACTTTCCAGCCTTCGTTGCTGCTCTACATTCATGACCCATGTCTCGCTCCCATAAATCACAACACTTCTCACACATGCAGCATACACCTTTCTCTTCAGCTTCAACGACACTCCCCTCCTCATCAGCACGCCACTCAGTTCCCGAAACTTCTTCCATGTGTTACGGATTCGTCACTTCCGTTGTGGTGGTTTGCATCCACTGTAAATATTTCTGATTCCATGTACTATTATTAATAATAATAATAATAATTCATTTATTTTGTATCGCGCTTTTCCAGAAGCCCAAAGGCGCTTTGACAGAGTGGCAAACATAATGCATAACAATACATGAAAACAACAATGGCAAAAAGACAAGAATCAATAGGGAAATATTTAAAGCAAAAGGAGGGAGAAGGAGAAGAGATAGTCAGGGGTTAAATGCTGTGGGTTGAATGTTGAATGCAGTGTTGAACAGGTGGGTCTTTAGTGATGTTTTGAATGTGGTGAGTGAGGAGGAGTCTCTGATGGTGTGAGGTAGTGAGTTCCAGAGGGTGGGAGCAGCGATGGAGAAGGCCCTGTCCCCCCAGGATCTGAATTTGGTCCGGATGGAGGGGGTCAGGAGGTTGGTACCAGCAGAGCGGAGGTTGCGGGTGGGAGTGTGTCTGGAGAGGAGGTCAGCCAGGTAGGATGGGGCCAGGTTATGGAGGGCTTTGTATGTCAAGAGAAGGATTTTATACTGGATTCTCTGGGGGATGGGGAGCCAGTGAAGCTTGTAAAGGACGGGGGTGATGTGGTCACGGGTCCGGGAATGGGTGAGTAGACGGGCAGCAGAGTTCTGAATGTATTGGAGTTTATTGGTGGGTCTTTATTGTGTTCAAAAGGTTTATTGTTCATGAACTGTTTTCAAAAGGTAAAAAGGTTAATGTTAAAAGAAACAGGAAACCGGATCAGGAACCGGACGACGAAGAGGAAGAGGAAAAAAAAAAGAGGGCTGAGCAAATGAGTCGGACAAGAAAGCCGAGTTCTGAAGCGAATGCTGGCGAGCAAGAGTCACTAGCGAACTTTCGGGTTCCCGGGGAAAGAGGTCCCTGCGACAGAGTTGTCATCGCTGTGACCGACCAACCTGCATGTCAGGTTTTTGGGGGTGGATTCCGAGGAGAATTATCGCAGGACGTTACGTCTCAAGAGCGGGTCGTCGGCCATTTTGACTCGCGCAGAACTGGTGCTTTGCTCTTTTCGAACATTTTCACCGCATTCAGATGTCGATCTGGAGTGTGTGTGTGACGTGGCTTTTTGAAGGTTACTTCGTCCATACCCGATGGTGTGATCTCTGTCGCCTGTAGGGCGCCTTTGGATTTCCCAGTCGCCTTGAGGGCGCCTTTGTACAGCTTCGGCGGTGTGACTGTACTTGCCATCCGCACGGGAGTCTGGTCTCGATTGGACATCGTTCTGGCGATCGCTGGAGCGAATCAACTTCGTCTTGAAGCCGGGAATAAGAGACATTTGGGATTGTTCTTGTTTCACTCACTTGGAGCACAGTGAGTTATATATTACAAAACTGATGGTACCATCATAGGACATATTGATTGTACTTTTGAATACTATTGTTGTTGTGCTGTTATTCTTGTGTGAATATTTGTTTGTGAGTAACAATTGGGGTGGCTTCTCCGTTGATCTTTGACACACAGAATAACACATTTTTCTGCCATGACTCCTCTCGGGGATCAGGGGGTACACCGTGACCAGGGGGTCGGGGAGGAGCACGTAACACATGCACATCTCACTCCAACAACCGTTGCCGAGTCTGATCGACCTTCTCCATTCAGCATGTCTCCGAGGTAGCAAAATGTTTTCACACCTTCCAGCTTCACGCCGTCTCCAAGATCCAACTCAACATTTCCTCCATCTGCAGCTCCCTCTGTGCACACCTTACATTTGAATGTAGCTGCCACACTGGTTAATGACCCTCTCAGACCACTACATTTTTGATGAACCCACTCAGCGCACATTGTACATTGAATGGAGTTCACTCCGACACCATTCCTGCACACAGCACATGGCCACTTCCCAGTTCTTTCCACCTCACCACATGCTTTACCACTTGCCATCACCTTCGTCTTTCCTATATTCACCTTCAGACCTTTTGTCTCCATACATTCCTTCCACTTGTTCATCTTTTCCTTCAGTCCATCCATACTTTCCGCAATCAACACCAGATCATCTGCATACAACAACTCCCACGGTAAACCCTCCTTTACGTTCTGAGCCAGCACCTCCATCACAGCTACAAATAGTAGTGGATTTAGTACCGACCCCTGATGCACTCCCACCTTCACCTCAAACTCACCACTGTTCACGTCCTTCGTCCTTACAGCTGTGCGCGCTCTTTTGTACATTGCCATCACTACTCTGATCAACCATTCCTCCACTTCTAACTTCCTCAATGCCCATGTCAATACTTTGAGTGGAACCCTATCGAATGCTTTCTCCAGATCAACAAACCCAAGAAACAACTTCTTCCTCTTCTCCATGTACTTCTCCTGCAACTGCCTCACAATAAAGAGCGTGTCTGTCGTTCCTCTTCCTGGCATAAATCCAAACTGCATTTCGTCTCTTCTTCCTCTTCCTTATCCTCCTCTCCAACACCCTTTCCAATACCTTCATTCCATGCTCCAATAACTTTATCGCTCGGTACGAGCCACACTCCAGAGGGTCACCTTTCCCCTTGTATAGAGGGACGAGGGTACTCGGTTCCCAATCCACTGGAATGCGGCCTTCTTTCACCACCAGATTACAGATCTCTGTCATTCTCTTCACACCCCAACTTCCTGCTGCCTTCAACATATCTCCCACAACTCCCGTCGGCCCTCCCGCTTTTCTACTCTTCATTGCTTTTATCGCTTCCTCAACTTCCTTCTCAGTTATCTTCTCTGCCGGTCCTAAAACTGGGTTACTCTCTATGTTGCCATCCCATTCATTCTCTGTATTCAACAGCATTTCCATATATCTTTTCCATCTTCCTTCAATTCCATCTGGGTCCACAACGATTTGTCCCACTTCATCCTTCAAGCATCTCACCCCCATCACATCACACCTCTTTCGCTATCTGCTTTGCAATCCTGAATACCGCTCTCTGACCCTCTTCCGAATCCAAGCCTTCTCCGAACATTTTCCTACATGCCTCCTGCACCTTTGCTACCTCTTTCTTTGCAGCCTTCTTGGCTGCCTTATAACTTTCATGCTCTGCTTTTTCTGCTCCCGTACCCTTCGCCTTCTGCCACTCCTTGAACCTTTTCCTCTTCTCGTCAATCCTCTTTCCAACTTCATCATCCCACCACCATGTTTCCGAGTGCCTCGGTGGTCCTTTTGTCCATCCACATACCTCACCAACGGATCCCAACAGACTATCTTTCATTGACATCCAACCACGTTCAAGCTCAACCGCATCATCCTCTACTCTACTCAGCCTCCCTTACTGTCACCTCTTTCAACCTCCACACCTTCATTCTCGGTTGGTACTTCATCCGCCGAGCTCTCCTCGCACCTTTCACCCTTATGTCGCAGACAACCAAGTGGTGCTGTGAAACAGCCTCCTCCCCCAGGATCACCTTTGTGTCCCGGAGGTGCCCCCTATCTCGCCTACGCACCATCAGGTAGTCAACGGTTGTCGTCGACCCACCTGACGTGTATGTAACAAGCTTATTATCCCCTTTCTGGAACTGAGTATTACAAATCAACAAATCAGCTCCATCAGCAAACCATCATCACCAAAGCTCCAAAGTCCCTTTAAGATGTGACAAAACCTCAATATCAGTCCCGTTACGATGTCACAGAACCTCAATATCAGTTCCTTTACCACGTGACAAAACCTCAATCTCAGTTCCTTTACCATGTGACAAAACCTCAATATCAGTCCCTTTACCACGTGACAAAACCACAATATCAGTCCTTTTACAAGAAAAAAAAACCACCTTTCGAGGCCATTTTTCCCCAGTCCTTTTACGATGTCACAGAACCTCAATATCAGTTCCTTTACCACGTGACAAAACCTCAATATCAGTCCCGTTACGATGTCACAGAACCTCAATATCAGTCCCTTTACCACGTGACAAAACCTCAATGCCAGTACCTTTACCACGTGACAAAACCTCAATTTCAGGCACATCACCATGTGACAAAACCTCAATATAGAGTCCCTTGACCACGTGACAAAACCTCAATATCAGTCACATTACCACGTGACAAAACCTCAATATCAGTCCCTTTACGATGTGACAAAAACCACAATATCAGTCCCTTTACGGTGACAAAACCACAATATCAGTCCCTTTACGATGTGAC
Source organism: Myxine glutinosa (assembly GCF_964187855.1). NCBI lineage: Eukaryota > Metazoa > Chordata > Myxini > Myxiniformes > Myxinidae > Myxine > Myxine glutinosa. The sequence continues at coordinate 105,315,360 of NC_136273.1, forward strand.
AAAACCTCAATATCGGTCCCTTTACCACGTGATAAAACCACAATATCAGTCCTTTTAGCATGTGACAAAACCACAATATCAGTCCCTTTACCACGTGACAAAACCTCAATATCAGTCCCATTACGTGACAAAACCTCAATATCAGTCCCATTACGTGACAAAACCTCAATATCAGTCCCTTTACGATGCGACAAAACCTCAATATCAGTCCCTTTACCACGTGGCAAAACCTCAACTTCAGGCGCATTACCCATGTGATAAAACCTCAATATCAGTCCCATTACCACGTGACAAAACCTCAATATCAGTCCCTTTACGATTTTTTTTTTTTTTTTTTTTTTTGTATACAATATCGAGGCTCGTGAAAGAGCGAACATTAATCACACAGAAAGACAAACCGACACATAAAACATATAACATAGGGAGCGGTAGACAAGATGGGGAGAGAGGGGGAAGGACACAAACACAACATTTGAGAGCAGGGACCGAGAGACATGGAGACATCGAGAGATCTGAGAGAGGGCGAGGGCTTTGGGGGGGGGGGGCGTGGGAAGGGGGCAGTGGGAGAGGTATAAAACATATGGACACTGCCAGGACTTCCAGGAAAGAAGTTGGAATTTCAAACAAGGTGGATCTGGGGTGAATTAGCGGGGGTAGAAAAGATCAAGGTTTTGGATGGGGGAAGATAAGAGATGGTGGTGAACAGCTGTTTTAAAGACCTGGAGGGAGGAGTGGGATTGAAGGGAGTGAGGGAGTTTGTTCCAGAGGCGGGAGAAAAGAGGAATGAAAGAGTGAAGGTGAGCGGAGAGCCGAGATTTCGGCAGTTTAACCATCAGAGGGTTGCTGGCAGATCTTGTGCGACCTGTAGGAATATTTGGGGGACAGAGCACAGAGAGAGCTGGGGGTGCAAGGCCGGAGAGGAGTCGGTAGAAGACAGAAAGACCACCTACCTGCCTGCGGTGAGTGAGTGAAAGGCCCTCAGAGATAGCTTCATCGCGGGAGATTCCAATAATTCTGAAAGCTTTGGTTTCAACAGCGTGAAGCCGAGCTAGGTGTGAGGCAGGAGCACCGGCCCATAGGGGAGAACAGTATTCCATTGAGCTGCGGATGAAAGCCTTGTATGTGGTGAGGAGCTCAGGTGTGCCGAGGAAGGACTTCGCACGACGGAGGATGCCCAGTCGGCGACTGGCTTTGGAGGCCAGCTTGGAAATGTGGTTTTCCCAAGAAAGATCATGGCAGATAGTGAGACCCAAAATCTTGAGCGACAGAACTTCTTGGAGAGGATTGTTGAGAAAGTAGATGGGAGGGTTGTCCAGTCGATCTTTTCGGAGAGACATAGTAAGAGTGTGAGATTTGTCAGGATTGAAAGACATGTTCCACTTGTTTGACCAGTCTGTGATTTTGTCCAGGTCTTCAGAGAGTGAGGAGGCAGCAGACTGCCGATCTGAGGGAAGAGGAATGGAGCGGCAGAGAGTGGAGTCATCAGCAAAGAGATAGAGAGGATTTTCGAGAGAGTCAGAGAGATCATTGATGAAGACCAGAAAAAGCACGGGGCCCAGAACACTGCCTTGGGGAACTCCAGCCTGAACAGGAAGAGGAGATGAGAGAAACCCATTCAGGGCCACACGTTGACGACGACGACGACAAACGATGTGACAAAACCTCAATGTCAGTCCCTTCAGCACGTGACAAAACCACAATATCTGTCCCATTATCATGTGACAAAACCTCAGTATCAGTCCCTTTACCACGTGATAAAACCACAATATCAGTCCTTTTAGCATGTGACAAAACCACAATATCAGTCCCTTTACGATGTGACAAAACCTCAATATCAGTCCCTTCAGCACGTGACAAAACCACAATATCTGTCCCATTACCACGTGACAAAACCACAATATCAGTCCCTTTACGATGTGACAAAACCTCAATATCAGTCCCTTCAGCACGTGACAAAACCACAATATCTGTCCCATTACCACGTGACAAAACCTCAATTTCAGGCCCTTTACCACGTGACAAAACCTCAATTTCAGGCCCTTTAGCACGTTTAGCTCGGCTTTCCAATGGAAGATTCCAATAGAAGAGACGTAATTATAAACAAACCGATTGACATATCCAATGTCAATTTGTCACATCGTAAACTAACCCGAACAACTATTGGGTGTGGGAGTGGAGGCACGATTGGGTGGGGGAGTGGGGGCACTATTGGGTGGGGGAGTCGGGGCACGATTGGGTGGGGGAGTCGGGGCACTATTGGGTGGGGGAGTCGGGGCACTATTGGGTGGGGGAGTCGGGGCACTATTGGGTGTGGGAGTGGGGGCACTATTGGGTGTGGGAGTGGGGGCACTATTGGGTGTGGGAGTGGGGGCACTATTGGGTGGGGGAGTGGGGGAACTATTGGGTGGGGGAGTGGGGGCACTATTGGGTGGGGGAGTGGAGGCACTATTGGGTGGGGGAGTGGGGGCACTATTGGGTGTGGGAGTGGGGGCACGATTGGGTGTGGGAGTGGGGGCACTATTGGGTGTGGGAGTGGGGGCACTATTGGGTGTGGGAGTGGGGGCACTATTGGGTGGGGGAGTGGAGGCACTATTGGGTGGAGGAGTGGAGGCACTATTGGGTGGGGGAGTGGAGGCACTATTGGGTGGGGGAGTGGAGGCACTATTGGGTGGGGGAGTGGAGGCACTATTGGGTGGGGGAGTGGAGGCACTATTGGGTGGGGGAGTGGAGGCACTATTGGGTGGGGGAGTGGAGGCACTATTGGGTGGGGGAGTGGAGGCACTATTGGGTGGGGGAGTGGAGGCACTATTGGGTGGGGGAGTGGAGGCACTATTGGGTGGGGGAGTGGAGGCACTATTGGGTGGGGGAGTGGGGGCACTATTGGGTGGTGGAGTGGGGGCACTATTGGGTGGTGGAGTGAAGGCACTATTGGGTGGGGGAGTGGAGGCACGATTGGGTGGGGGAGTGGGGGCACTATTGGGTGGGGGAGTCGGGGCACGATTGGGTGGGGGAGTCGGGGCACTATTGGGTGGGGGAGTCGGGGCACTATTGGGTGGGGGAGTCGGGGCACTATTGGGTGTGGGAGTGGGGGCACTATTGGGTGTGGGAGTGGGGGCACTATTGGGTGTGGGAGTGGGGGCACTATTGGGTGTGGGAGTGGGGGCACTATTGGGTGGGGGAGTGGGGGAACTACTGGGTGGGGGAGTGGGGGCACTATTGAGTGGGGGAGTGGGGGCACTATTGGGTGTGGGAGTGGGGGAACTATTGGGTGGGGAAGTGGAGGCACTATTGGGTGGGGGAGTGGAGGCACTATTGGGTGGGGGAGTGGGGGCACTATTGGGTGTGGGAGTGGGGGCACTATTGGGTGTGGGAGTGGGGGCACTATTGGGTGTGGGAGTGGGGGCACTATTGGGTGTGGGAGTGGGGGCACTATTGGGTGTGGGAGTGGGGGCACTATTGGGTGTGGGAGTGGGGGCACTATTGGGTGTGGGAGTGGGGGCACTATTGGGTGTGGGAGTGGGGGCACTATTGGGTGGGGGCGTGGAGGCACTATTGGGTGGGGGAGTGGGGGCACTATTGGGTGGTGGAGTGGGGGCACTATTGGGTGTGGGAGTGGGGGCATTATTGGGTGGGGGAGTGGAGGCACTATTGGGTGGGGGAGTGGGGGCACTATTGGGTGGGGGAGTGGGGGCACTATTGGGTGGGGGAGTGGAGGGACTATTGGGTGGGGGAGTGGGGCCACTATTGGGTGGGGGAGTGGGGGAACTATTGGGTGGGGGAGTGGGGGCACTATTGGGTGGGGGAGTCGGGGCACTATTGGGTGGGGGAGTCGGGGCACTATTGGGTGGGGGAGTCGGGGCACTATTGGGTGTGGGAGTGGGGGCACTATTGGGTGGTGGAGTGGGGGCACTATTGGGTGGGGGAGTGGAGGCACTATTGGGTGGGGGAGTGGAGGCACTATTGGGTGGGGGAGTGGAGGAACTATTGGGTGGGGGAGTGGAGGCACTATTGAGTGGGGGAGTGGAGGAACTATTGGGTGGGGGAGTGGAGGCACTATTGGGTGGGGGAGTGGAGGCACTATTGGGTGGGGGAGTGGAGGCACTATTGGGTGGGGGAGTGGAGGCACTATTGGGTGGGGGAGTGGAGGCACTATTGGGTGGGGGAGTGGAGGCACTATTGGGTGGGGGAGTGGAGGCACTATTGGGTGGGGGAGTGGAGGCACTATTGGGTGGGGGAGTGGAGGCACTATTGGGTGGGGGAGTGGAGGCACTATTGGGTGGGGGAGTGGAGGCACTATTGGGTGGGGGAGTGGGGGCACTATTGGGTGGTGGAGTGGGGGAACTATTGGGTGGTGGAGTGAAGGCACTATTGGGTGGGGGAGTGGAGGCACGATTGGGTGGTGGAGTGGAGGCACTATTGGGTGGGGGAGTGAAGGCACTATTGGGTGGTGGAGTGGGGGCACTATTGGGTGGTGGAGTGGAGGCACTATTGGGTGGTGGAGTGGAGGCACTATTCGGTGGTGGAGTGGGGGCACTATTGGGTGGTGGAGTGGGGGCACTATTGGGTGGTGGAGTGGGGGCACTATTGGGTGGGGGAGTGGGGGCACTATTGGGTGGGGGAGTGGGGGCACTATTGGGTGGTGGAGTGGGGGAACTATTAGGTGGTGGAGTGGGGGCACTATTGGGTGGTGGAGTGGAGGCACTATTGGGTGGTGGAGTGGAGGCACTATTGGGTGGTGGAGTGGGGGCACTATTGGGTGGTGGAGGGGGGCACTATTGGGTGGGGGAGTGGAGGCACTATTGGGTGGGGGAGTGGAGGCACTATTGGGTGGAGGAGTGGGGGCACTATTGGGTGGTGGAGTGGGGGAACTATTGGGTGGTGGAGTGGGGGCACTATTGGGTGGTGGAGTGGAGGCACTATTGGGTGGTGGAGTGGGGGCACTATTGGGTGGTGGAGTGGGGGTACTATTGGGTGGTGGAGTGGGGGCACTATTGGGTGGTGGAGTGGAGGCACTATTGGGTGGGGGAGTGGAGGCACTATTGGGTGGTGGAGTGGAGGCACTATTGGGTGGGGGAGTGGGGGCACTATTGGGTGGTGGAGTGGGGGCACTATTGGGTGGGGGAGTGGAGGCACTATTGGGTGGGGGAGTGGAGGCACTATTGGGTGGGGGAGTGGAGGCACTATTGGGTGGGGGAGTGGAGGCACTATTGGGTGGGGGAGTGGAGGCACTATTGGGTGGGGGAGTGGAGGCACTATTGGGTGGGGGAGTGGAGGGACTATTGGGTGGGGGGAGTGGAGGCACTATTAGGTGGGGGAGTGGAGGCACTATTGGGTGGGGGAGTGGGGGCACTATTGGGTGGGGGAGTGGAGGAACTATTGGGTGGGGGAGTGGGGGCACTATTGGGTGGGGAGTGGGGGCACTATTGGGTGGGGGAGTGGAGGGACTATTGGGTGGAGGAGTGGAGGCACTATTGGGTGGAGTGGGGGCACTATTGGGTGGTGGAGTGGGGGCACTATTGGGTGGTGGAGTGGGGGCACTATTGGGTGGTGGAGTGAAGGCACCATTGGGTGGTGGAGTGAAGGCACTATTGGGTGGTGGAGTGAAGGCACTATTGGGTGGTGGAGTGGAGGCACTATTGCGTTGTGGAGTGGGGGCACTATTGGGTGGGGGAGTGGAGGGACTATTGGGTGGTGGAGTGAAGGCACTATTGGGTGGGGGAATGGAGGCACTATTGGGTGGGGGAGTGGAGGCACTATTGGGTGGGGGAGTGGAGGCACTATTGGGTGGGGGAGTGGAGGCACTATTGGGTAGTGGAGTGGGGGCACTATTGGGTGGGGGAGTGGAGGCACTATTGGGTGGGGGAGTGGAGGCACTATTGGGTGGGGGAGTGGAGGCACTATTGGGTGGGGGAGTGTGGGCACTATTGGGTGGGGGAGTGGGGGCACTAATGGGTGGGGGAGTGGAGGGACTATTGGGTGGGGGAGTGGAGGGACTATTGGGTGGGGGAATGGAGGAACTATTGGGTGGGGGAGTGGAGGCACTATTGGGTGGTGGAGTGGAGGCAGTATTGGGTGGGGGGTGGGGGCACTATTGGGTGGTGGAGTGGCGGCAGTATTGGGTGGGGGGTGGGGGCACTATTGGGTGGTGGAGTGGGGGAACTATTGGGTGGTGGAGTGGGGGCACTATTGGGTGATGGAGTGGAGGCACTATTGGGTGGTGGAGTGGGGGCACTATTGGGTGGTGGAGTGGGGGCACTATTGGGTGGTGGAGTGGGGGCACTATTGGGTGGTGGAGTGGGGGTACTATTGGGTGGTGGAGTGGAGGCACTATTGGGTGGTGGAGTGGAGGCACTATTGGGTGGTGGAGTGGAGGCACTATTGGGTGGTGGAGTGGGGGAACTATTGGGTGGTGGAGTGGGGGCACTATTGGGTGGTGGAGTGGAGGCACTATTGGGTGGGGGAGTGGGGGCACTATTGGGTGGTGGAGTGGGGGCACTATTGGGTGGGGGAGTGGAGGCACTATTGGGTGGGGGAGTGGAGGGACTATTGGGTGGGGGAGTGGAGGCACTATTGGGTGGGGGAGTGGAGGCACTATTGGGTGGGGGAGTGGAGGCACTATTGGGTGGGGGAGTGGAGGCACTATTGGGTGGGGGAGTGGGGGGCACTATTGGGTGGTGGAGTGGAGGCACTATGAGGTGGGGGAGTGGAGGCACTATTGGGTGGGGGAGTGGAGGCACTATTGGGTGGGGGAGTGGAGGCACTATTGGGTGGGGGAGTGGAGGCACTATTGGGTGGGGGAGTGGGGGCACTATTGGGTGGGGGAGTGGAGGCACTATTGGGTGGGGGAGTGGAGGCACTATTGGGTGGGGGAGTGGGGGCACTATTGGGTGGGGGAGTGGAGGCACTATTGGGTGGGGGAGTGGAGGCACTATTGGGTGGGGGAGTGGAGGCACTATTGGGTGGGGGAGTGGGGGGCACTATTGGGTGGTGGAGTGGAGGCACTATTGGGTGGGGGAGTGGAGGCACTATTGGGTGGGGGAGTGGAGGCACTATTGGGTGGGGGAGTGGAGGCACTATTGGGTGGGGGAGTGGAGGCACTATTGGGTGGGGGAGTGGGGGCACTATTGGGTGGGGGAGTGGAGGCACTATTGGGTGGGGGAGTGGAGGCACTATTGGGTGGGGGAGTGTGGGCACTATTGGGTGGGGGAGTGGGGGCACTAATGGGTGGGGGAGTGGAGGGACTATTGGGTGGTGGAGTGGAGGGACTATTGGGTGGAGGAGTGGGGGCACTATTGGGTGGGGGAGTGGAGGGACGATTGGGTGGGGGAGTGGAGGCACTATTGGGTGGTGGAGTGGGGACACTATTGGGTGGTGGAGTGGGGGCACTATCGGGTGGGGGAGTGGAGGCACTATCGGGTGGGGGAGTGGGGGAACTATCGGGTGGGGGAGTGGGGGCACTATCGGGTGGGGGAGTGGAGGGACTATTGGGTGCGGGAGTGGAGGAACTATTGGGTGGGGGAGTGGGGGCACTATTGGGTGGGGGAGTGGGGGCACTATTGGGTGGAGTGGAGGGACTATTGGGTGGAGGAGTGGAGGCACTATTGAGTGGGGGAGTGGAGGCACTATTGGGTGGGGGAGAGGAGGCACTATTGGGTGGGGGAGTGGAGGCACTATTGGGTGGGGGAGTGGGGGCACTATTGGGTGGGGAGTGGGGGCACTATTGGGTGGAGTGGGGGCACTATTGGGTGGTGGAGTGGAGGCACTATTGGGTGGGGGAGTGGAGGCACTATTGGGTGGGGGAGTGGAGGCACTATTGGGTGGTGGAGTGAAGGCACTATTGGGTGGTGGAGTGGGGGCACTATTGGGAGGTGGAGTGGAGGCACTATTGGGTGGTGGAGTGAAGGCACTATTCGGTGGTGGAGTGGAGGCACTATTGGGTGGTGGAGTGGGGGCACTATTGGGTGGTGGAGTGAAGGCACTATTCGGTGGTGGAGTGAAGGCACTATTGGGTGGTGGAGTGGGGGCACTATTGGGTGGTGGAGTGGGGGCACTATTGGGTGGTGGAGTGGAGGCACTATTGGGTGGGGGAGTGGGGGCACTATTGGGTGGTGGAGTGGGGGAACTATTGGGTGGTGCAGTGGGGGCACTATTGGGTGGTGGAGTGGAGGCACTATTGGGTGGTGGAGTGGGGGCACTATTGGGTGGTGGAGTGGGGGCACTATTGGGTGGTGGAGTGGAGGCACTATTGGGTGGTGGAGTGGGGGAACTATTGGGTGGTGGAGTGGGGGAACTATTGGGTGGTGGAGTGGGGGCACTATTGGGTGGTGGAGTGGAGGCACTATTGGGTGGGGGAGTGGGGGCACTATTGGGTGGTGGAGTGGAGGCACTATTGGGTGGGGGAGTGGAGGCACTATTGGGTGGGGGAGTGGAAGCACTATTGGGTGGGGGAGTGGAGGCACTATTGGGTGGGGGAGTGGAGGGACTATTGGGTGGGGGAGTGGAGGCACTATTGGGTGGGGGAGTGGAGGCACTATTGGGTGGGGGAGTGGAGGCACTATTGTGTGGGGGAGTGGAGGCACTATTGGGTGGGGGAGTGGAGGCACTATTGGGTGGGGGAGTGGAGGGACTATTGGGTGGGGGAGTGGAGGCACTATTGGGTGGGGGAGTGGAGGCACTATTGGGTGGGGGAGTGGAGGCACTATTGGGTGGGGGAGTGGGGGCACTATTGGGTGGTGGAGTGGGGCCACTATTGGGTGGTGGAGTGAAGGCACTATTCGGTGGTGGAGTGAAGGCACTATTCGGTGGTGGAGTGAAGGCACTATTCGGTGGTGGAGTGAAGGCACTATTGGGTGGTGGTGGGGGGGCACTATTGGGTGGTGGAGTGAAGGCACTATTGGGTGTGAAGTGGAGGCACTATTGGGTGGTGGAGTGAGGGCACTATTGGGTGGAGTGGGGGCACTATTGGGTGGTGGAGTGGGGGCACTATTGGGTGGTGGAGTGGGGGCACTATTGGGTGGTGGAGTGGGGGCACTATTGGGTGGTGGAGTGGGGGCACTATTGGGTGGGGGAGTGGAGGGACTATTGGGTGGAGGAGTGGAGGGACTATTGGGTGGAGGAGTGGAGGCACTATTGGGTGGAGTGGGGGCACTATTGGGTGGTGGAGTGGGGGCACTATTGGGTGGTGGAGTGGGGGCACTATTGGGTGGTGGAGTGAAGGCACCATTGGGTGGTGGAGTGAAGGCACCATTGGGTGGTGGAGTGAAGGCACCATTGGGTGGTGGAGTGGAGGCACCATTGGGTTGTGGAGTGGGGGCACCATTGGGTTGGGGAGTGGAGGCACTATTGGGTGGTGGAGTGGAGGCACTATTGGGTGGGGGAGTGGAGGCACTATTGGGTGGGGGAGTGGAGGCACTATTGGGTGGTGGAGTGAAGGCACTATTGGGTGGTGGAGTGAAGGCACTATTGGGTGGTGGAGTGGGGGCACTATTGGGTGGTGGAGTGGAGGCACTATTCGGTGGTGGAGTGGAGGCACTATTGGGTGGTGGAGTGGGTGCACTATTGGGTGGTGGAGTGGGGGCACTATTGGGTGGTGGAGTGAAGGCACTATTCGGTGGTGGAGTGAAGGCACTATTGGGTGGTGGAGTGGGGGCACTATTGGGTGGTGGAGTGGGGGCACTATTGGGTGGTGGAGTGGAGGCACTATTGGGTGGGGGAGTGGGGGCACTATTGGGTGGTGGAGTGGGGGAACTATTAGGTGGTGGAGTGGGGGCACTATTGGGTGGTGGAGTGGAGGCACTATTGGGTGGTGGAGTGGGGGCACTATTGGGTGGTGGAGGGGGGCACTATTGGGTGGTGGAGTGGAGGCACTATTGGGTGGGGGAGTGGGGGAACTATTGGGTGGTGGAGTGGGGGAACTATTGGGTGGTGGAGTGGGGGCACTATTGGGTGGTGGAGTGGAGGCACTATTGGGTGGTGGAGTGGGGGAACTAATGGGTGGTGGAGTGGGGGTACTATTGGGTGGTGGAGTGGAGGCACTATTGGGTGGGGAGTGGGGGCACTATTGGGTGGGGGAGTGGAGGCACTATTGCGTGGGGGAGTGGAGGCACTATTGGGTGGGGGAGTGGAGGCACTATTGGGTGGGGGAGTGGAGGCACTATTGGGTGGGGGAGTGGAGGCACTATTGGGTGGGGGAGTGGAGGAACTATTGGGTGGGGGAGTGGAGGCACTATTGGGTGGTGGAGTGGAGGCACTATTGGGTGGGGGAGTGGAGGCACTATTGGGTGGGGGAGTGGAGGCACTATTGGGTGGTGGAGTGGAGGCACTATTGGGTGGGGGAGTGGAGGCACTATTGGGTGGTGGAGTGGAGGCACTATTGGGTGGGGGAGTGGAGGCACTATTGGGTGGGGGAGTGGAGGCACTATTGGGTGGTGGAGTGAAGGCACTATTGGGTGGTGGAGTGAGGGCACTATTGGGTGGTGGAGTGGGGGCACTATTGGGTGGTGGAGTGGAGGCACTATTCGGTGGTGGAGTGGAGGCACTATTGGGTGGTGGAGTGGGTGCACTATTGGGTTGGGGAGTGGAGGCACTATTGGGTGGTGGAGTGGAGGCACTATTGGGTGGGGGAGTGGAGGCACTATTGGGTGGGGGAGTGGAGGCACTATTGGGTGGTGGAGTGAAGGCACTATTGGGTGGTGGAGTGAAGGCACTATTGGGTGGTGGAGTGGGGGCACTATTGGGTGGTGGAGTGGAGGCACTATTCGGTGGTGGAGTGGAGGCACTATTGGGTGGTGGAGTGGGTGCACTATTGGGTGGTGGAGTGGGGGCACTATTGGGTGGTGGAGTGAAGGCACTATTCGGTGGTGGAGTGAAGGCACTATTGGGTGGTGGAGTGGGGGCACTATTGGGTGGTGGAGTGGGGGCACTATTGGGTGGTGGAGTGGAGGCACTATTGGGTGGGGGAGTGGGGGCACTATTGGGTGGTGGAGTGGGGGAACTATTAGGTGGTGGAGTGGGGGCACTATTGGGTGGTGGAGTGGAGGCACTATTGGGTGGTGGAGTGGGGGCACTATTGGGTGGTGGAGGGGGGCACTATTGGGTGGTGGAGTGGAGGCACTATTGGGTGGGGGAGTGGGGGAACTATTGGGTGGTGGAGTGGGGGAACTATTGGGTGGTGGAGTGGGGGCACTATTGGGTGGTGGAGTGGAGGCACTATTGGGTGGTGGAGTGGGGGAACTAATGGGTGGTGGAGTGGGGGTACTATTGGGTGGTGGAGTGGAGGCACTATTGGGTGGGGAGTGGGGGCACTATTGGGTGGGGGAGTGGAGGCACTATTGCGTGGGGGAGTGGAGGCACTATTGCGTGGGGGAGTGGAGGCACTATTGGGTGGGGGAGTGGAGGCACTATTGGGTGGGGGAGTGGAGGCACTATTGGGTGGGGGAGTGGAGGCACTATTGGGTGGGGGAGTGGAGGAACTATTGGGTGGGGGAGTGGAGGCACTATTGGGTGGGGGAGTGGAGGCACTATTGGGTGGGGGAGTGGAGGCACTATTGGGTGGGGGAGTGGGGGCACTATTGGGTGGGGGATTGGGGGCACTATTGGGTGGGGGAGTGGAGGCACTATTGGGTGGGGGAGTGGAGGCACTATTGGGTGGGGGAGTGGAGGCACTATTGGGTGGGGGAGTGGAGGAACTATTGGGTGGGGGAGTGGAGGCACTATTGGGTGGGGGAGTGGAGGCACTATTGGGTGGGGGAGTGGAGGCACTATTGGGTGGGGGAGTGGGGGCACTATTGGGTGGGGGAGTGGGGGCACTATTGGGTGGGGGAGTGGGGGCACTATTGGGTGGGGGAGTGGGGGCACTATTGGGTGGGGGAGTGGGGGCACTATTGGGTGGGGGAGTGGGGGAACTATTGGGTGGGGGAGTGGGGGAACTAATGGGTGGGGGAGTGGAGGGACTATTGGGTGGGGGAGTGGAGGCACTATTGGGTAGTGGAGTGGGGGCACTATTGCGTGGGGGAGTGGGGGCACTATTGGGTGGGGGAGTGGGGGCACTATTGGGTGGGGGAGTGGAGGGACTATTGGGTGGAGGAGTGGGGGCACTATTGGGTGGGGGAGTGGAGGGACGATTGGGTGGGGGAGTGGAGGCACTATTGGGTGGTGGAGTGGGGACACTATCGGGTAGTGGAGTGGGGGCACTATCGGGTGGGGGAGTGGAGGCACTATCGGGTGGGGGAGTGGGGGAACTATTGGGTGGGGGAGTGGGGGCACTATTGGGTGGGGGAGTGGAGGGACTATTGGGTGGAGGAGTGGAGGCACTATTGGGTGGGGGAGTGGGGGCACTATTGGGTGGGGGAGTGGGGGCACTATTGGGTGGAGTGGAGGGACTATTGGGTGGAGGAGTGGAGGCACTATTGGGTGGGGGAGTGGAGGCACTATTGGGTGGGGGAGTGGAGGCACTATTGGGTGGGGGAGTGGAGGCACTATTGGGTGGGGGAGTGGGGGCACTATTGGGTGGGGAGTGGGGGCACTATTGGGTGGGGAGTGGGGGCACTATTGGGTGGAGTGGGGGCACTATTGGGTGGTGGAGTGGGGGCACTATTGGGTGGTGGAGTGAAGGCACCATTGGGTGGTGGAGTGAAGGCACCATTGGGTGGTGGAGTGGAGGCACTATTGGGTTGTGGAGTGGGGGCACTATTGGGTGGGGGAGTGGAGGGACTATTGGGTGGTGGAGTGGAGGCACTATTGGGTGGGGGAGTGAAGGCACTATTGGGTGGTGGAGTAGAGGCACTATTGGGTGGTGGAGTGAAGGCACTATTCGGTGGTGGAGTGGAGGCACTATTGGGTGGTGGAGTGGGGGCACTATTGGGTGGTGGAGTGAAGGCACTATTCGGTGGTGGAGTGAAGGCACTATTGGGTGGTGGAGTGGAGGCACTATTCAGTGGTGGAGTGAAGGCACTATTGGGTGGTGGAGTGGGGGCACTATTGGGTGGTGGAGTGAAGGCACTATTCGGTGGTGGAGTGAAGGCACTATTGGGTGGTGGAGTGGGGGCACTATTGGGTGGTGGAGTGAAGGCACTATTGGGTGGGGGAGTGGAGGCACTATTGGGTGGTGGAGTGGAGGCACTATTGGGTGGGGGAGTGGAGGCACTATTGGGTGGTGGAGTGAGGGCACTATTGGGTGGAGTGGGGGCACTATTGGGTGGTGGAGTGGGGGCACTATTGGGTGGGGGAGTGGAGGGACTATTGGGTGGAGGAGTGGAGGCACTATTGGGTGGAGTGGGGGCACTATTGGGTGGTGGAGTGGGGGCACTCTTGGGTGGTGGAGTGGGGGCACTCTTGGGTGGTGGAGTGAAGGCACCATTGGGTGGTGGAGTGAAGGCACCATTGGGTGGTGGAGTGAAGGCACTATTGGGTTGTGGAGTGGGGGCACTATTCGGTGGTGGAGTGAAGGCACTATTCGGTGGTGGAGTGAAGACACTATTCGGTGGTGGAGTGAAGGCACTATTGGGTGGTGGAGTGGGGGAACTATTGGGTGGTGGAGTGAAGGCACTATTGGGTGGGGGAAGATAGGGGGGGGTGGGGGAAGATAGGGGGGGGGGGACAGTTGGGTAGGGGACTGAATCATCATAGATTACATGTTCACACATAACAAACTTCAACCTCGAACAATCAGAACGTCTCAACGTCATCTTCGTCGTCATCTTCATGGTCGTCATCTTCATCGTCGTCATCTTCATCGTCGTCATCTTCATCGTCATCTTCATCTTGTCTACGGAAACTAGAGCTAAAAACAATTCTGTATCTTCGATCGGAGCTGCATGACCACAAACACACCTTGCACACCGACGCACAGATCATAGTTCATACCTGTGCAAACACAGGTAACCTACAATTTCTGTGGACACCGCTGTACCCCTGTATCCGCCTTACTTTGCGGTACCTATCAAGTTCCACTTTAAACCGTTCACTACCTCCTTGTCCTGCGGGGCCGCCATCCCACAAACACCAATGCATAGTTCAACGAAAAGCTGTTTCCAAGAATTTTTTTTGATATTTTATTGAGTATAACACTTTAAACATCGTACTTGTTCATCACGGGTTTATGAAAACAAATTGTACTATACTATATATCTGCTATAAAATATAACGGCTCCTCACCTGCATGTTTCACCGGCCGCCGCCATCTTCATTTTTTAACCGCCAATATCGATCAAAAGAGGAATTTACATTAATTATAACGATATTTTTCGTGCAAAAGTATCTTCTTACATGAATACTGACAATAAATGACCAAATACCCTTCGAACATCCTGAAAATACTGAGAAGCTGGAATTCATAAATATAACTGAAAAATTGGATATCAAAGGCTCTGCCACTAACTACATTAATTAGGCTGCTAAGCACCGCACAAAGACCGAAATACATAAAAAGGACTATCATCAACAAACTAAAATACGCAATTTGGTGTCTGTCTTTCTGTGTCTGTCTGTTTCATTGAATGTTTTTTAAACGCGATACATTCGATCGTTAAATTTGTCCAATCACAACCAAACTTGACATGGGGGACGAAGGGTCACACCATAGAGTGAGTAGAGGGTATGGCTGACGCCTCTCTCACTTACAAGGTTATTTTCACCTTGGACAAACTCCGTATTGAGGTGTATATCCGTATCAAGGTGAGCACAAAGCGTCCCTCCCTCCCTTTATATATGGGATCGTTTCTCTGTATACAACTTTAACATTGGGACTGAAAACACGTTTCTCGGGTTCTACTGGACGATGTCGGCTGCAAATTTCAGAAGTAAATACTTTGTACATCGATGTTCCAAATTTCAGCAACGTCTGTTTCGGCATTGTCATGGAAGTACAGCTCATACATATGCTAATGAGGGAATGATGACGCGTTCCTGTGAATACGTTAAGTGTGGTGCTGCGCGCACACGACTCAATTGCCAGAGAGGTAGGCCACAACGCGTTTGTTATAACAAAGAGTCCTTATATTATTCCAAAGCTCGGACTGCAGCACTGGGCGGGCTCGAGCTTAGAGCCCGCATATATGTGCCGAGACCACGCCTAATCCCCGGGCATGGCCGATCGGTCGAAGGGCGGGGCATGTGCCTTCGATCCCCGCCTGGGCGCTCGCGCCACCCACTGGTGCGCGGAATTATTGCCCCTTAGGCCCGCGCCCGCCACAACGTCATAATAAAATAGTTCCATCATCATCATGGGGCTCTCGGAGGATCGACGTAATCTTTGACACGGCGAGTTAGGTGAAGATTACACGTTGAGTGGAGAACAGTCGTCTAGTCCAGGGGTTCTTAACCTGTGCCTGTGGTCCATGGACCCCTGTGGGGTCCGTGGATGGGCTTCAGGGGGTCCGTGAACCAGGCGCATAAAAATTATTTAAAATTCATTTTCGCGAGCTTTTTATAAAAAGTTTTTTTTTTTTGTCTATGTACAGGATGTTATGTTGTGGCGGACACAATGCCAGCGGGTAATAATTCCACGCTCCAGTGGGTGGCGCGAGCGACCGGGCGTGGAAGCACGGCTCGGGCCACGCCCGGAGCAAAGGCGTCACGAGGCGCAGGATGGAACTGAAATACATGCCCTGCCTTTCGGCCGACCGGCCACGCCCGAGGGCAAGGCGTGGCCTCAGGGCATATATGCGGGCTCGAAAGTTGAGCCCGCCCAGTGCTTACGTGCGAGCATAGAATAAAGTGTTTTGGTTTGTACAACGCGTTGTGGCCTACCTTCTTGGCAAACGAGTTGTGTGTGCATAGCACCACACTGGTGACCCTGACTGGTTCAGCCGTAGCTGACCCCTGAACGCGCCATGGCTACCAACGCTGTCGCCGTTAAACTCCCAGAGTTCTGGGAAGCACAGGCCGACGTTTGGTTTGTGCAGGCCGAAGCCCAATTCCAGCTCCGGAGCATCACGGCGGACGACACCATGTACTTTCACGTGGTCACCGCCCTCGGGCCCGGCACTGCCGCCCACGTCATGTCCATCCTTCGGCGCCCGCCGGGCGCCCACAAGTATGCGGGGCTCAAACGACTTCTCCTCGCCACGTTCGGGCTCACGGAGGCCGACCGCGCCGACCGCCTCCTTGACCTTCCAGCCCTCGGCGACACACGACCGTCCATTCGGATGGATTATATGTTGTCCCTTCTTGGAGACCAGCGCCCGGATTTCCTTTTCCGAGCGCTTTTCCTCCGCCAGCTACCTGCGCAGGTGCGGCTCGCGCTGGCCGGTTCGGCCATAATGGAACCCCGCGCCCTGGCCAGAGAGGCGGACAAATTTTTCGCGGCCTGCGACACGCGGCCGACGTATGGCACTGCCGTAGTGGATCCCGGTGCGGCAGTTTCAGCGCCGCACACACGGCCGATGCATAGCGCTGCCGTACTGGATCCCGGTGCGGAGGCTTCAGTGCCGCGCCCCCTCGTGGCTGCTGCTACACCCCGTCCACCACTGCCGTCACGACCGACGCGGCAGCCACCACCGGGGCAAACCTGGTGTTATTATCATGCCAGGTTCGGCCGCAAGGCTAGGGCGTGCCGCCCGCCGTGCTCTTTCGACGGTTCGGGAAACGACCGGGCCGGCGCTCACTTGCGGCCATGAGCGTCGGCCATTCCGGCAGCCTCCTGTTCATCACAGACACCTCTTCTGGTCGCCGTTTTCTGTGCGACACTGGAGCGCAGGTAAGCGTCCTCCCTGCCTCCGCGTCCGACAAGCAAGCCGCGGGCCGGGACCCCGCCTTGCTCGCCGCCAACGGAACTCCCATCCGCACATTCGGGAAGCGTTGCCTCTCGCTGCGCTTTGGGGGACAGCGCTTCCAATGGTCTTTTGTCACCGCCAGCGTGCCAATGGCCCTGCTCGGTGCGGACTTGCTTTGTGCGCATGGGCTGTTGGTGGACGTTAAGCGTCGACGCCTCGTCCAGGCCGAAACCTGTAGCTCGCTCGCTTGTTTGCTGAGTGGCTCACCGAGCGGCTTACCAAGCGGTTTGCTGAGCGGTTCCGTCCCGGCGAGGTTGGTCTGTACGCTTCCGGCAGCGGACGAGTTTACCCGCCTCCTCGCCAGTTTCCCGGCACTCATGCGGCCCACCTTTTCAGCGGTGGCCATCAAACACGGGGTGGAATACCATATTCCCACCGTCGGACCACCGGTCTACGCCCAGGCACGCCGCCTCGACCCAACGAAGCTCGCCGTTGCGAAAGCGGAGTTCACCACGCTGGAGCGGCTGGGCATCGTCCGGCGCTCCAACACCACATGGGCCTCACCTCTGCACATTGTGCCCAAGCCTGGCGGCGGATGGCGGCCGTGCGGTGACTACCACCGGCTCAACGACGCCACCACCCCCGACCGCTACCCGGTCCCGCATATTCAGGACTTTTCCGCCCGGTTGGCGAAAACGACCTTTTTCTCCAAGGTGGACCTCATCCGGGGCTACCACCAGGTCCCCGTACAACCAGAAGACGTACTGAAGATGGCCGTTATAACACCTTTCGGCCCCTTCGAGTTCTTGCGGATGCCTTTTGGGTTGAAAAATGCGGCCCAGGCGTTCCAGCGGCTCATGGACAGCGTCTTGCGTGACTTGTCCTTCGTCTACGTCTACCTGGACGACATCCTAGTCGCGAGCGCGTCCCGGGAGGAGCACCTGCTCCATCTCCGCACGCTCTTCGAACGCCTGGGCCAGCATGGCCTGATAATCAACCCCGCGAAGTGCCGGTTCGGCGTCACCGTCATCGACTTCTTGGGGCACCGCATCACCAGGCACGGGGCCGTCCCTTTACCGGCCAAGGTGGAGGCGGTCAGGAGTTTTCCGCGCCCCCGCACGATCAAGGGGCTCCAGGAATTCCTGGGCATGGTGAATTTTTATCACCGCTTCGTGCCCCGCGTCGCCCAGCTCCTGCGCCCCTGCACTAGGCCCTCCGGGGGAAGCCGGGCAAAGGTGATATCGCCTGGACGGAGCCGATGGACGCGGCATTTGCGGGCGCGAAGCTGGCCTTGGCCAACGCCACCATGCTGGTGCACCTGGCGCCCGATGCACCAATCGCCCTTACCACCGACGCGTCGGACTACGCGGTGGGCGCGGTGCACGAGCAGTGGGTGAATGGTGCTTGGCAGCCGCTGGCGTCTTTATTCGGCAGCTCCGCCCGCACGAACGCCGGAACAGCACCTTCGACCGCGAGCTGCTCGGGCTCCACCTGGCGGTCCGACACTTCCGCCATCTTCTCGAGGGCCACCCGTTCACGGCCTTCGTCGGTCACAAGCCCCTTGTTTTCGCGATGGCCAAGGTCGCCGAACCGTGGTCACCCCGGCAGCAGCGTCACCTCTCTGCCGTGTCCGAATACACGACGGACATCCGACACGTCGTGGGTAAGGACAACCCGGTGGCGGATTGCCTTTCCCGGTCCGTCGCACACGCGGTCCACCTCGGGATCGACTATGCCCGGATGGCGGCGGACCAGACCGCTGACCCCGGCGTCCAGGCCTTTCGGACCGCCGTCACGGGCCTCCGCGTCACCGAGGTACCGTTCGACGTCGCGGGCACTGCCCTCTTGTGCAACGTCTCCCTCGGCCGGCCTCGCCCCATCGTGCCCGCTGGCTGGCAGCGCCCGGTTTTTGACGCCATCCACGGCCTGTCCCAACCGGGCACGAAGGCATAGCACCACAATGTACTTATTAATGCTTACTGAAGACTAGTAGATCTGTAAGGTTGGTTGAAATGGGATGATACTGATTGTACAGTCAGGTAACATACAGTCGTCATCGTCGTCAAGTTATGACTTCCAGAATAGTTCCCGTCGATAGAAATTGAAGAAAATGTTCCCTGCCCCAGATTTTAGCGCCGCTAGACCTCGTGTTTACAGTTTGGTATCGTCGTTTGCACGACCGGCAGAAATGTGCAAACACCTGGAAACATTGCAGAACTCTTTCGAAGATTACTTCTGCTCAGATGACCTTAAAGTTGAAACATGGATTCGTAATCCTTTCCTTGCTGATATAAACTGTGTTAATGATGCAGACCTTGCCAAAGATGACCTCATTGACCTGAGGACAAAGGAAATGACATGACATGAGTTCAACTCGAAGAGTCTTGGAGAATGTTGGTGTTCCTTGACACAAGCCCACCCTCGTCTGGCAAAGCGAGCTGTGGGACCTCTGATTCCGTTTGCAACCACGTATCTTTGCGAGTCAGGATTTTCAGCACTTGTTACCATCAAAACGTAAAGTAGAAATCGATTGGATGTCAAACATGACATGCGTGTTGCCTTGTCAAAGACCACTCCCCAATTTCATCTTCTTATTGAAGCCAAACAACAGCAGCCTTCTCACTGAAATGTACTTTTGAGCAGAATTGAAGTTTATTTTTTGTTTAATTTGCACAATTTGGATATATTTCATTTTATTCAGGGAATGGTCATTGATTTTTGCTTGAAAAAAGTGAGATATATTCTTTGTAAAGATGGTTTTTTTATTCACAATTTTTAGATTGATTATGACGGTATGTGAAGGAAATACTTTTCCTATGCAATAAAATTTATTCATTGTATGCAAAATATTGTATGCATTGTATGCAAAAGTGTTTATGTGCTTATGTGCATTTTTCTGGTGAGGGGTTCGTAGCTTTCACCAGATTCTCAAAGGGGTCCATGACACAAAAAAGGTAAAGAACCCCTGTCAGTGGTTTACTGAAAGACTCTAGTATTAACGGAACAGTGAACACCCCTCAAGACTGGACTTGAACATTGTCATGGAAACGCATTGACTGGTGCAGGAATCAGGCCTGAGAACGTTGTCATGGATATGCATTAACTGGTGCAAGAAGCCTGAGAACGTTGTCATGGATACGCATTAACTGGTGCAGGAAGGCTAAGAACGTTGTCATGGATACGCATTAACTGGTGCAGGAAGCCTGAGAACGTTGTCATGGATACGCATTAACTGGTGCAGGAAGCAGGCCTGAGAACGTCGTCATGGAAACGCATTAACTGGTGCAGGAAGCAGGCCTCAGAACGTTGTCATGGAAACCTGTTCGAGGGTGTTCCTGTTCGAGGGTGTTATTATTGGGCGAGGTTTTACGTTTTTCCGCAGCTGTCCACGCTCTCACGCTTTCGAAGTTAAGTAATTGTTCCCATTTGTATTTTCGTCAAAACTGCATTTATTTTATGGTGTGTGTACCGACAGTGGGTCCCCAGGAAGATTCTCGGTGTAAATCTTTCATACCTGCATAGAAAATCGTGTTAATTCGTGTCCTGTCTTTGGAGGCCTTGTACCATGTCCTACCTTGAGGCTTTGTTTTTATCTCAGCGGTCCGTCGAGTTGTGCTCCAATAACTTTCGTTCTCTGTTTTCCCAGTCTTTTCACCCCATAGCCGACTTCCTTGTTTAAAATCTCAACTAAAAAAAAAAAAAAAAAAAACCCCCAAAAAAACATTTCCTTCTCTGTTCTTATTCGTTGTTCTTATTCGTTTATTCGTTGTTCTTATTCATTTATTCGTTATGCTTATTCGTTCATTCGTTCTTCGACCACGTGTTTCTCCCCCATTTCCCCAGATAGTTTTCACTGTTAAACTTTAAAATGTTTAAACTTTCCCCTGAAGTACTGTATTCTGTCGTATATTATAACATCTTTTTCTTCTGCTTCTTTAAAAGGATGCGTTCAACTTGCTCACCAAATCTATTCATCCCAAAAAAAAATTCCATCTCTTACAGTTCCTCTTTTCTACATTCCCAAAACTTACCTGCACTCCACCCCCCTCCAGCGTCCTGACACGTATTTTTAACTCGAAGGCCACAAGAAACTCATTTTGCAATAAATGTTCGTTTCCCATTAATCGTACACTTTCCAAAATCCAATCTCACCCCTCCCCTCCAAATCTTCCCCATCACCCCTCCCCTCCTAAACTTCCCCATCACCCCTCCCCTCCAAATCTTCCCCATCACCCCTCCCCTCAAAATATTCCCCATCACCCATCCCTTTCAAATCTTCCCCCTTGCCCCTCCCCTCCAAATCCTCCCCATCACCCATCCCTTTCAAATCTCCCCCCTTGCCCCTCCCTCCTAAACTCCCCCCACACCCCTCCCCTCCAAGATTCCCCCTCACCCCTCCCCTCCAAATCTCCCCCATCTCCCATCCCTTTCAAATCCCTCCCCTTGTCCCTTCCCTCCTGAACTTCCCCCTAACCCCTCCCCTCATAAACTCCCTCCTCGCCCCTCCCCTTCAAATCTCCCCACCCTCATTTCTTCTCCATTTCCCCCCTCTCACTCCTCCTCCTCAAAGCGTCCTCCCTGCTTCTTCCCCCTTCCAACTCTCACCTCCATCTCCCCCAACCTTCTGCCTCGCTCTGCCCCCTCCTCAATTAACACCTCATTGTGCCTCACCCAATCACCATCAAACCTTTTGTCCGCCCCATTCTTCCTTTTCTCCGAGCTATTCTGAAATCTCTGACACACCTTCAACAGCTCTCCCTACCTCTTCCTCCTCTTCCAAATCTTACCCTACCCCTCCTCCCCCCTGTTCTGTAATTGATGCTCCCCCTTCCTCTACATTAACGGTATGGACCTCAAACATCCGGGGCCTTCGTTCAAACTTAACTGATCTCTCCATACAGGTTGCTTCTGACAAACCAGACGTGATCTGCTTAACAGAAACTTTCCTCCTTCATGATGTCTCTGATTCCTTAGTATCTCTCCCAGGTTACTCCCTCCTCCAGTATGATAGACCTGAGCCTCGTCCTGGAGGTGGGGTTGCTATCTTGATCAAAAACATTCTTTCTCGCTCGCCCTGCACTGCCCTCTCTCCTCACCCTGCACTGCCCTCTCTCCTCACCCCCAGGAATACCTCTGGCTACGGCTTCCCCTTCGCTCCCACCTTTTGTTCATATGTGTGTTGTACCATTCATATGTGTGTTCATATGTGTTATATGTGTGTGTGGCATGCGCAAGATTGGAGGTCACTTCTCTTCAAAGCTGTCCATGCGCGCACGCTTTCGAAGTTAAGTAATTTTTCACAATTGTGTTTTTGTCGAAACTGTATCTTTCTTTCGGTGTATGTACCTATTGGTGTGTCTTTAATAGGATTCTCGGTGTTAGTTTTTCATACCTGTGTACAGAATTGTCGGTTAGTTCGTGTCGCATATTCTGAGGCCTAGTGCAGTCGGCTACCATGTCCGACCTTGGCTTGAGGCTTTGTTTTTGTCTCAGCGGTTCTTCGATCGCGCTGCAATTACTTTCGGTCTCTGTTTTTCCCGGTCTTTTCACCCCATATTTCCTTGTTTTAAAATCTCCTCAAAAAAAAAAAAACCAAAAAAATATTTCCTTCTCTGTTCTTATCCGTTTGTTCGTTCTTATTTGTTCGTTCGTTCTTCGACCACGTTGTTCGTGATCACGTGATCACGTTGTTAAAAAATGTTTAATCTGTCCCCTGAAGAACTGTATTCTGTCGTATACTATAACACCTCTTTCTTCTTCTTCTAAAAAAGGATGCTTTCGACTTGCTCACCAAATCTATTCATTCCAAAAAAAAATTCCATCTCTTACAGTGCCTCTTTCATACATTCCCTAAACTCTCCAGCACTCCACCCATCCTTCAGCGTCCTCAAACGTATTTTTGACTCGAAGGTCTCAAGAAACTCATTTTGCAATAAATGCTCGTTTCCCATTAATCGTACACTTTTCAAAATCCAATCTCACCCCTCCCCTCCAAATCATCCCCATCACCCCTCCCCTCCAAATCTTCCCCATCACCCCTTCCCTCCAAATCTTCCCCATCACCCCTTCCCTCCAAATCTTCCCCATCACCCCTCCCATTCAAAACTTCCCCATCACCCCTCCCCTCTAAATCTACCCCCTTGCCCCTCCCCTCCAAATCATCGCCATCACCCATCTCTTTCAAATCTTCCCCCTTGCCCCTCCCCTCCAAATCTTCCCCATCACCCATCCCTTTCAAATCTCACCCCTTGCCCCTTCCCTCCTAAACTCCCCCCACAACCCTCCCCTCCGAGACTCTCCCTTGCTCCTCCCCTCCTAGACTCCCCTATGACCCCTGCTCCTCAAAGCGTCCTCCCCACTTCTTCCCCCTTCCAACTTTCACCTTCATCTCCCTCAACCTTCTGCCTCACTCTTCCCCCTCCTCAAATAACACCTCACTGCGCCTCACCCAATCACCATCAAACCTTTTGTCCGCCCCATTCTTCCCTTTCTCCAAGCTATTCTGAAATCTCTGACACACCTTCAACAGCTCTCCCTACTTTTTCCTCCTCTTCCACATCTTACCCTACCGCTCACCCCCCCTGTTCTGCATCCGATGCTCCCCCTTCCTCTTCTTTAACAGTATGGACCTCAAACATCCGGGGCCTTCGCTCAAACTTGACTGATCTCTCCATACAGGTTGCTTCTGACAAACCAGACGTGATCTGCTTAACAGAAACTTTCCTCCTTCCTGATGTCTCTGATTCCTTGGTATCTCTCCCAGGTTACTCCCTCCTCCGGTATGATAGACCTGAGCCTCGTCCTGGAGGTGGGGTTGCTATCTTTATAAAAAAACTCTCTTCCTCACTCGCCCTGCACTGCCCTCTCTCCACCTCACCCCCAGGAATACCTTTGGCTAGGGCTTCCCCTTCGCTCCCACCTTTTGTTCATATGTGTGTTGTTCCATCCACCAAACAGTGATGACTCCATCTCCATATCGCTGTCTGATAATATGGACCAACTTCTGTCTACCAATCCCAACTCTCTCTTCCTCATATGTGATGATTTCAATTGTCACCATGCCATTTGGCTGGGTGTGGGTACCTCTCTCACCAGCCATGGCTCTTCAGCAAAGGACTTCTGTGACTCACTGGGACTGACACAATCTGTCAATTTCCCGACCCGGATCTCAGTCAACGGAGCATCTTCTCTTCTGGACTTGGTTATGACTAACTTCCCTGAAAATGTCTGCTGCTCTTCTTCTGCTCCAATCGGCTCATCTGATCATGTGCTTGTTAACGTGGACATCTCTCTGACCATTCTCAGAGAGCCTCCTCAGCGTCGACAGGTCTGGCATTTCCCTCAGGCCAACTGGCACGGTCTTCAAGCAGCCATCAATCATCTGGACTGGTCTCCCATCTCTACCGCCTCTGACATCAACTCATCCTGGGAATTCTTCCAAAGTAAATTGCTCTCTCTCATGCACAGATTTATCCCATCTCGTCTTCAGTTGTCATACCCTTCTTCCCGTCCATGGTACACGGAATCTTGTGGTGAGGCTATTGCCCAGAAACAACTTGCTTTCGTCTCCTGGAAAGCAAATCCAACGGAAGGAAATCTCATTTCCTTTCACAAAGCCCGAAACAAGTGTGTGTTCACCCTCAGGAGAGCCAGGAAACAATATCTCTCCATTCTCAGGACCGAACTCTCTTATCTGTCTCCCTCTTCCAAATCCTGGTGGCGTCTGGTCAAATCTGTTTCTGGTGTTTGTTCCCCCTCCATCCCCTCCCTCACCTCAAACGGCCACATGGCTGACTCCGCACGTGAAAAAGCTGAATGCCTCAACTCTGTGTTTGCCGCTAAATCTTGTGTCCCAAACCCATCCCTCTCTGTACCCACCATACCCAGTCGTACCCAGCTGCTCCTGGACTCTGTGTCCTTTCCTCCTGACAAGGTGGAAAAGTTTCTGTCAACCCTCGACTCTGATTCTGCAACTGGACCTGACAGCATCAGCCCACGGGTCCTAAAATCCTGTTCTTCCGCTCTTTCACTCCCTCTCTCTGTTCTCTTCACCCTCTCTTTTGCTCAAGGTCATCTTCCATCTGCTTGGAAATCTGCCAACATCACCGCTTTGCACAAAAAAGGTGCAAAAACAGATCCCAGCAACTACAGACCAATCAGCCTTCTCCCAATTATCAGCAAAGTCATGGAATCCATCATTGCTTCAGATTTGAAATCTTTCCTCTTCTCCAATGGCTTGATCTCTGATCATCAATTTGGTTTCAGACCTGGTCACTCTACTCTGGACATGCTGCTTCTGCTTTCTCAACAATGGATGGAGGTCCTCAATGCCAAACAGGAAATTAGAGCAGTCTCCCTTGACATATCACATGCCTTCGATACGGTCTGGCACCCCGCTCTGCTCACCAAACTCTCCTCTTTTGGTATCCATGGAAATCTCCAAGCATGGCTGGCGGACTTCCTCTCTAGTCGTAGTCAACGTGTGGCCCTGAATGGGTTTATCTCATCTCCTCTTCCTGTTCAGGCTGGAGTTCCCCAAGGCAGTGTTCTGGGCCCTGTGCTTTTTCTGGTCTTCATCAATGATCTCTCTGACTCTCTTGAAAATCCTCTCTATCTCTTTGCTGATGACTCTACTCTCTGTCGCTCCATTCTTCATCCCTCAGATCGGCATTCTGCAGCCTCCTCACTCTCTGCAGACCTGGACAAAATCACAGACTGGGCAAACAAGTGGAACATGTCTTTCAATCTTGACAAATCTCACACTCTTACGATGTCTCTCCGAAAAGACCGACTGGACAACCCTCCCATCCACTTTCTGAATAATCCTCTCCGAGAAGTTCTGTCACTCAAGCTTTTGGGTCTCACTATCTGCCATGATCTTTCCTGGGAAAACCACATTTCAAATCTGGCCTCCAAAGCCAGTCGCCGACTGGGCATCCTCCGTCGTGCGAAGTCCTTCCTTCGCACACCTGAGCTCCTCACCACATACAAGGCTTTCATCCGCAGCTCAATGGAGTACTGCTCTCCCATCTGGGCTGGTGCTCCTGCCTCACACCTAGCTCGTCTTCACGCTGTTGAAACCAAAGCATTCAGAATCATTGGAATCTCCCGCGATGAAGCTAACTCCAAGGGCCTCTCACTCACTCACCGCAGGCAGGTTGGTAGTCTTTCCATCTTCTACCGACTCCTCTCCGGCCTTGCCCCCCCCACCCCCAGCTCTCTCTGGGCTCTGTCCCGCAAATATTCCTACAGGTCGCACAAGATCTGCCTGCAACCCTCTTATGGTTAAACTGCCAAAATCAAGACTCTCTGCTCACCTTCACTCCTTCAGTCCTATTTTCTCCCACCTCTGGAACAAACTCCCTCACTCTCTTCAATCCCACTCCACCCTCCAGGTCTTTAAAACAGCTGTTCACCACCATCTCTTATCTTCCCCCATTCAAAACCTTGATCTTTTCTACCCCCGCTAATTTCACCCCAATTCCACTTTTTTGAAATACCAACTTCTGTCCTGGAAGTCCTTGGTGTCCTTGTGTTTATACTTCTCCCACCCACCCCCACTCCCACGCCCTCTCCCTCCCACACATTCCCGATGTCCCTGCTCTCAAATGTTGTGTTTATGTGCTTCCCCTTCTCTCCCCATATTGTCTACCGCTCCTCTTTTTATATAGTTTGTTTGTTTGTCTGTTTGATTTGTTTGTGTGATAAATGTTAGCTCTTTTACGAGCCTCGATTATGTATACAAAAAAAAAAGGCCTCAGAACGTTGTCATGGAAACGCTTTGACTGGCGCAGGAAGACTGAGAACGTTGTCGTGGATACGCATTAACTGGTTCAGGAAGCAGGCCTCAGATCATTGTCATGGAAACGCATTAAGTGGTGCAGGAAGCCTGAGAACGTTGTCATGGAAACGCATTAACTGGTGCAGGAAGCAGGCCTCAGAACGTTGTCATGGATACGCATTAACTGGTGCAGGAAGCCTGAGAACATTGTCATGGAAACGCATTAACTGGTGCAGGAAGCCTGAGAACGTTGTCATGGAAATGCATTAACTGGTGCGGGAAGTCTGAGAACGTTGTCATGAAAACGCATTAACTGGTGCAGGAAGCCTGAGAACATTGTCATGGAAACGCATTAACTGGTGCGGGAAGCCTGAGAACGTTGTCATGGAAACGCATTAACTGGTGCGGGAAGCCTGAGAACGTTGTCATGGAAACGCATTAACTGGTGCAGGAAGCCTGAGAACATTGTCATGGAAACGCATTAACTGGTGCGGGAAGCCTGAGAACGTTGTCATGGAAACGCATTAACTGGTGCAGGAAGCCTGAGAACGTTGTCATGGAAACGCATTAACTGGTGCAGGAAGCCTGAGAACGTTGTCATGAAAACGCATTAACTGGTGCAGGAAGCCTGAGAACATTGTCATGGAAACGCATTAACTGGTGAGGGAAGCCTGAGAACGTTGTCATGGAAACGCATTAACTGGTGCGGGAAGCCTGAGAACGTTGTCATGAAAACGCATTAACTGGTGCAGGAAGCCTGAGAACATTGTCATGGAAACGCATTAACTGGTGAGGGAAGCCTGAGAACGTTGTCATGGAAACGCATTAACTGGTGCGGGAAGCCTGAGAACGTTGTCATGAAAACGTATTAACTGGTGCGGGAAGCCTGAGAACATTGTCATGGAAACGCATTAACTGGTGCGGGAAGCCTGAGAACGTTGTCATGAAAACGCATTAACTGGTGCAGGAAGCCTGAGAACGTTGTCATGAAAACGCAATAACTGGTGCAGGAAGCCTGAGAACGTTGTCATGGAAACGCATTAACTGGTGCAGGAAGCCTGAGAACGTTGTCATGAAAACGCATTAACTGGTGCAGGAAGCCTGAGAACGTTGTCATGAAAACGCATTAACTGGTGCAGGAAGCCTGAGAACGTTGTCATGGAAACGCATTAACTGGTGCGGGAAGCCTGAGAACGTTGTCATGGAAACGCATTAACTGGTGCAGGAAGCCTGAGAACATTGTCATGGAAACGCATTAACTGGTGCGGGAAGCCTGAGAACGTTGTCATGGAAACGCATTAACTGGTGCGGGAAGCCTGAGAACGTTGTCATGGAAACGCATTAACTGGTGCAGGAAGCCTGAGAACGTTGTCATGGAAACGCATTAACTGGTGCGGGAAGCCTGAGAACGTTGTCATGGAAACGCATTAACTGGTGCAGGAAGCCTGAGAACATTGTCATGGAAACGCATTAACTGGTCTCACACTCTTACTATGTCTCTCCGAAAAGATCGACTGGACAACCCTCCCATCTACTTTCTCAACAATCCTCTCCAAGAAGTTCTGTCGCTCAAGATTTTGGGTCTCACTATCTGCCATGATCTTTCTTGGGAAAACCACATTTCCAAGCTGGCCTCCAAAGCCAGTCGCCGACTGGGCATCCTCCGTCGTGCGAAGTCCTTCCTCGGCACACCTGAGCTCCTCACCACATACAAGGCTTTCATCCGCAGCTCAATGGAATACTGTTCTCCCCTATGGGCCGGTGCTCCTGCCTCACACCTAGCTCGGCTTCACGCTGTTGAAACCAAAGCTTTCAGAATTATTGGAATCTCCCGCGATGAAGCTATCTCTGAGGGCCTTTCACTCACTCACCGCAGGCAGGTAGGTGGTCTTTCTGTCTTCTACCGACTCCTCTCCGGCCTTGCACCCCCAGCTCTCTCTGTGCTCTGTCCCCCAAATATTCCTACAGGTCGCACAAGATCTGCCAGCAACCCTCTGATGGTTAAACTGCCGAAATCTCGGCTCTCTGCTCACCTTCACTCTTTCATTCCTCTTTTCTCCCGCCTCTGGAACAAACTCCCTCACTCCCTTCAATCCCACTCCTCCCTGCAGGTCTTTAAAACAGCTGTTCACCACCATCTCTTATCTTCCCCCATCCAAAACCTTGATCTTTTCTACCCCCGCTAATTCACCCCAGATCCACCTTGTTTGAAATTCCAACTTCTTTCCTGGAAGTCCTGGCAGTGTCCATATGTTTTATACCTCTCCCACCGCCCCCTTCCCATGCCCCCCCCCCCCCAAAGCCCTCGCCCTCTCTCAGATCTCTCGATGTCTCCATGTCTCTCGGTCCCTGCTCTCAAATGTTGTGTTTGTGTCCTTCCCCCTCTCTCCCCATCTTGTCTACCGCTCCCGATGTTATATGTTTTATGTGTCGGTTTGTCTTTCTGTGTGATTAATGTTCGCTCTTTCACGAGCCTCGATCTTGTATACAAAAAAAAAAAAAAAAAAAAAAAAAAAAACTGGTGCGGGAAGCCTGAGAACGTTGTCATGGAAACGCATTAACTGGTGCGGGAAGCCTGAGAACGTTGTCATGG
Source organism: Myxine glutinosa (assembly GCF_964187855.1). Classification (NCBI taxonomy): domain Eukaryota; kingdom Metazoa; phylum Chordata; class Myxini; order Myxiniformes; family Myxinidae; genus Myxine; species Myxine glutinosa. The sequence goes on from NC_136273.1 coordinate 105,344,446, forward strand.
AAACGCATTAACTGGTGCGGGAAGCCTGAGAACATTGTCATGGAAACGCATTAACTGGTGCAGGAAGCCTGAGAACGTTGTCATGGAAACGCATTAACTGGTGCGGGAAGCCTGAGAACGTTGTCATGGAAACGCATTAACTGGTGCAGGAAGCCTGAGAACGTTGTCATGAAAACGCATTAACTGGTGCAGGAAGCCTGAGAACGTTGTCATGGAAACGCATTAACTGGTGCGGGAAGCCTGAGAACGTTGTCATGGAAACGCATTAACTGGTGCAGGAAGCCTGAGAACATTGTCATGGAAACGCATTAACTGGTGCGGGAAGCCTGAGAACGTTGTCATGGAAACGCATTAACTGGTGCAGGAAGCCTGAGAACGTTGTCATGGAAACGCATTAACTGGTGCAGGAAGCCTGAGAACGTTGTCATGGAAACGCATTAACTGGTGCAGGAAGCCTGAGAACGTTGTCATGGAAACGCATTAACTGGTGCGGGAAGCCTGAGAACGTTGTCATGGAAACGCATTAACTGGTGCAGGAAGCCTGAGAACGTTGTCATGGAAACGCATTAACTGGTGCGGAAAGCCTGAGAACGTTGTCATGGAAACGCATTAACTGGTGCGGGAAGCCTGAGAACGTTGTCATGGAAACGCATTAACTGGTGCAGGAAGCCTGAGAACATTGTCATGGAAACGCATTAACTGGTGCAGGAAGCCTGAGACGAAGCACAAGAATCATCATTTGGAGTTCGAGTCGACGAGTTGAGATGAAACCGGAACACAAACCCCCCGACGTCTCGACCTACGCAGAGATGCACGACCTGTTCGACCTCTTCCAGGTGACAACCGACAATCACCTGAGTTAATGTGCTGTTGCTTTCCCTCATCGAGCCCTTTTATTTATGTGTACAATAACCGCTTTACCTCTTCCGACCGGACGCGAAACTTTATCTTCATCGTTTTTGAAGAGAGAAAATGTTTCCTTCACATTCGGTTCCCGATCGGGAAGAATTCGGTTAAAAAAAAGCGAATAACCCGGCGCCATACCGGGTGGTGCTGCATCGTGGAGCATGCCGTTCCTCACACATAAAGCCAAAGCGGCCGTTTGGCTTGGGACTTTCACCACACGCATTCCGTGCTGAGTACACGTGTGTGATGGGGCCGGATGCATTCCGTGCTGCCCACATGTGTGTTGGGACGGGACGGATTCCGTACTGGGTACACGTGTGTTGGGATCGGACGCATTCCGTACTGAGTACACGTATGTGTTGGGACCGGACGCATTCCGTGCTGAGTACACTTGTGTGTTGGGACCGGACGCATTCCGTACTGAGTACACGTATGTGTTGGGACCGGATGCATTCCGTGCTGGGTACACTTGTGTGTTGGGACCGGACGCATTCCGTGCTGGGTACACTTGTGTGTTGGGCCCGGATGCATTCCGTACTGAGTACACGTATGTGTTGGGACCGGATGCATTCCGTGCTGAGTACACTTGTGTGTTGGGACCGGACGCATTCCGTGCTGAGTACACGTATGTGTTGGGACCGGACGCATTCCGTACTGAGTACACGTATGTGTTGGGACCGGACGCATTCCGTGCTGGGTACACTTGTGTGTTGGGACCGGACGCATTCCGTACTGAGTACACGTATGTGTTGGGACCGGATGCATTCCGTACTGAGTACACGTATGTGTTGGGACCGGATGCATTCCGTACTGAGTACACGTATGTGTTGGGACCGGATGCATTCCGTGCTGGGTACACTTGTGTGTCGCTCATGGTATAATTACCCCGAACAGGACTAAAACTTTTCAGATTCTTCGACCCGTGACCGGTGATTCCCCTTCATTCCAATACACGTACTTTAAGGGGGTACGTAATGCACGGTGACGTACTTTAAGGGGGTACGTAATGCACAGTGACGCACTTTAAGGGGGTACGTAATGCACAGTGACGCACTTTAAGGAGGTACATTTTAAGTACACCGCCCCATGGCAAATAAATAATTAATATTTCCTCCAAGGCCGACATTATTGAGGTACCTACCATAGGTACCAACCGTAGGTACCGACCCCGAGATGCAGCCGTGGAGCACAGACACGGAATTGGGAGGGAGCAGCGGTGTGCAGAAATGAATTGATTGTTTATTTTATTACTTGCAAAATCGAAGATTTTTCAAGTATATTGGTCGGTTGCGTTTGTGGTTCTGTCTGTCTGTCTGTCTGTCTGTTTGTCTGTACGCAGCAAGCACTACGTGCACGAAGTTTCACGTAGAATCACCAAACTTTACACACATATTTGTTTTTCCCCGGAATAGACTGTGCCCAATTGATGATGTCATCGGTCACGTGGTTCGGCCGCCATCTTGGAAAAACCAAAAAACTTTGCACCTCTATATTGAAAGTGCTGAATAGAAAAAATTGAAACATGGCTCATTGTAAAGAACTCTCCATGGGAAATAAAATATGTTAATGATGATGTCATAGGTGCCTCCAGTATGACGTCATAATTCGACAAGTACAAAACTTCATCGGATCAAGATGCAATTTCTCGAGCGCCATGTCGGCATAAACTGGTGGAGAAAAAAAAATGATGACGTCATCGGTCACGTGGTTCGGCCGCCATCTTGGAAAAACGGAAAAACTTTGACCTCTATATCTCCGAAAGTGCTGAATAGAAAAAATTGAGACATGGCTCATTGTAAAGAACTCTCCATGGGGAATAAAATATGTTTATGATGATGTCAAAGGTGCCTCCAGTATGACGTCATAATTCGACAAGTACAAAACTTCATCCGATCAAGCTGAAATTTCTTGAGCATCATCAAGGAATAAATTAGTTTAGAAAACAAATAATGATGACGTCATCGGTCACGTGGATTGGCCGCCATATTTATCCAAAATGGCCAATAAAAAAGTACATTCCGGCAAATCCTCAGTCTCTGATCTGTCTGTCTGTTTGTTTGTTTGTCTGTCTGTGCGCAGCACTACGTCTACATCGTTGCATGTAGAATCACCAAACTTTACACACATATTTGTCTTGCCCAGGAATAGACTGTGCCCAATTGATGACGTCATTGGTCATGTCAGGAGTAGAAGAATGTTGGTTCTGGGACACACTCTATTTAACATGTAAGTGAATGGGGAAAGCACATTGAAACGCACTAAATCACTCTTTTTTCCTCTTTTTCTAAGCCGATTTACCTTCTACTAAAACACATTGAGGTCAATGGTCTGTATTTAGCTTATTAACTCTCCCCATTTTTCATTATACTTGTACAGAGACCCAACGAATATTTGTGTTTCATTTTTAGGTAATAGCTTAATTCTCTTAAAAGAACAATCACCGTCTAAAATATTGATAAACATAACATTATAATTTAACTCTTGGTTTAGGTAGCGCCGTTGAGCTGATATGAAATGATAAACTTCTCTTAATGACCTCACCCAACCTACTCCTCAGCCCACCCACTTTTGGTAGGCTCCGCCCACTTTTTGTTAAGCCCCACCCACTTTTGGTAAGCTCCGCCCACTTTTTGCTGAGCCCCTGCCCACTTTATAAACTCTCCACCATTGCATCATTTGCAGTTAAGACATTACATCATTTTCAGTTTCGACATGTCCAGGCTTGCCCAGGGAATTTCCACAGGAATTGACACGCACAACCCATTCTTATGCGTAGGCTTTTTAAAAATAGACTTCCTGCTTCTCTTGAGAATGGAATACTGCCCACAGCTTGAGTGGGATGATTGCATCCTACCTTGGGGTCCTACTACCTGTGTGGAGCTCAACCTTCAGATTGATGAACTGGACTCGAACCTCTTATCAATGGAGGAAATTGTATCTGAGATACGAAATGAAAATACTGCTTTTAACACAACTTGGGATGAAGTTTTTTTTTGTTTGTAGATCTTTTGAACAACCAAGACCCACAGAACGAGTTCTACTTTAATGATCCAGCCAAAGAGTTGTACCTTGGAGATCCACAAAATCCTGAAAAAGAGTTCTACCATGGTGATACTTATTGTGAGTTATCAAAACAAAACCCACGGAACAAGTTCTACCTTGATGAGCCAGAATACAAGTTATACATTGGAGACCCACAAATTTCTTAAAATTGGGAAACGGGAATTTTCCCTGATGGTCCGCAGTTATACTATGTGAGACTTATCATGGAAACCCTAAAAAATTGGGAAAGGGGAGTTTTCCCTGATGGTCCGCAGTTATACTATGTGAGACTCATCACAGAAACCCTAAAAAATTGGAAAAGGGGAGTTCTCCCTGATGGTCCACAGTTATACTATGTGAGACTCATCACAGAAACCCTAAAAAATTGGGAAAGGGAAGTTTTCCCTGATGGTCCGCAGTTATACTATGTGAGACTCATCACAGAAACCCTAAAAAATTGGGAAAGGGAAGTTTTCCCTGATGGGCCGCAGTTATACTATGTGAGACTTACCACGGAAACTCCCAATATTTCTGAAAATTGTGGTTCTACCTTGGAGACTTGGAAAGATGGTTATATTTTTGGAGACTCAGAATGGGGGTTTTGTTTTGATGACTCGGAATGTGATACCTATCTTGGAGGCTCAACAAGAATGTGGTTATACCTTGGGAACTTGGAAAGTTGTTTTATTTTGGAGACTCTACATGTGGGGTCCATCTTGGAGACTCTTTGGATTCTAAAGCAATGAACAATGTTCTTTGTTTAATGACGCCTGATTTAAGCAATATCAAGAAAGTTCGAGGAAGAAAATGCTGGAAAATTCTTTCTTCCCATTTCTACTTCTTCAAACTGGAAAGCCTTGAAAGACAAAATTGGTAGCAGAGAAAAAAAAAATTGAAATAGATATTTTTTTTAAAGAAAAGAAAAAATAGATTATGTTAGGGTTGGGGTTGGGATTTTGAATGTGAGGGTTAGGGTTGGGTTGGGGTTGGGGTTGGGTTGGGTTGGGTTGGGGTTGGGGTTAGGGTTGGGTTAGGGTTGGGATTTTGAATGTGAGGGTTAGGGATGGGGTTGGGTTAGGGATGGGGTTGGGTTAGGGATGGAGTTGGGTTAGGGTTAGGGTTAGGGTTAGGGTTGGGTTTAGGGTTGGGTTAGGGTTGGGATTTTGAATGTGAGGGTTAGGGATGGGTTGGGTTAGGGATCGGGTTGGTTTAGGGTTCGTATATTATTATGACTCACTTACACACACACCAAAAAACAAAATTGTGTGCAGAAGTTAAGCCCCAACTGAAAAGTTGAGGGATTCTGTGTTTGGGGTTCACAGATCTCAAGAACGTATCCCCATTGCACACACACACAAAAGTTAAGCCCCAACTGAAAAGTTAAGGGATTCTGTGTTTGGGGTTCACAGATCTCAAGAATGTATCCCCAATTACATTTTATTATTTATTTATTATTTTTAATACCACACCCTGGTGTATTTGCTTTCAAGTCTGCTTACTTGTGTTTTTTGTAATTCCTGTGAGTAAAACGAACCCAAGATTTCTTTCCCATTCATATCATATAATTTGTAAGTCCAAGGGACTGTATCCATTACATCAACGATTTTAAAAAGTTCATTAGTCCATCTCTTTGTATAACCTTTCTCAAAATGGCTTTTCCATCTGTATATTCTTACAATATCACCAACTTTGAATTTGGGCTTTCTCAAATTAATCTCCTTTTCATATTCTAATTTTGTAAATGTTTCCGATGGTTTTGATTTTGTTGATGAATGAACTGTATTATTGTAATTATCAACAATATTCTGGATTAAATACACCCATTGTTGAGAACCGAGTTGTGTGAATTTTTAAAATAATTTCTCTTTCAAAGTGCGATTAAAACGCTCAATAACAACTGCTTTTCCTTCATTAAAGGTGCTGTATAATTTAATACCCTCCCCGTTAAGAAATTTCATAAATATTTTGTTATAGAACTCTGTTCCCTCATCAGTCCATAACTTCTTGGTTTTCGTTTACTTTTACTAAATATTTCACTGAAAGCTAACATAAGAGTATTACCCCTTTTGTTTTTTAAAGGAACAACCCAGGCAAATCTACTCCTCAAATCAATAACGGTTAAAGCATACCTGTATCCCCTATCATTATTCAATTCAATTAAATCAGCGGACCAGATGTGGTCGGTGCCTTTAGAATAAACTTTCCTTCTTTTAAACTTGGTGATTATAGGTTTATGTAATTCATTAGCCAAAAGCTCCTCAGTCTTGATGACATCATTGGAGTTTAATAGTTTTTTGGGGAATAACCAAGACCAAGTTTCAATTTAGCACTTATCATTTTTTTCACAATAAACCGATCAACTTTCTCTCTCAATGTAGGATTTCGTATCAAGGACAAATTATACAACATTTCTCTGTCTGCTTCATGTTTTTCATCCAATGTAGTGGTATTCCCATAAGCAATATCATGCTTCATACACACTTCATCAACCCTATTTATAGGATTGGACCAAGGTTTAGGATTGTCAGCCTCATCTAATCTTTTATCCAGGTTTGTTCCAGGACCACAGAAAGAATATCCAGGTAGATGTAGTTCCCCAGGAATTCCAGATGTTGTAAATTTACTTCCTGACAGAAACTTTTGTATATCTCCCCCACTTTTATGCTTAGAAATGAATTGACACTTTTTAGAGCCACACAATAAACATATTCCCTTTTGATAAACTCTATTATTTTTACCTTTAACATACGATATATTTTTGGTATTAGTTTTCTTTTTACACTTAACACAATAACTCATTTATTTATCAGAAAAATTCCTACAGAGTATGAAAACCTTTTTGGTTTTTAACATATACATTTCTATCTTGATTTTTAAAACATAAAGAATCCTGAGGAATGCCTTCACTCTCTCCTCCATTTATTTACAAATAAAACTAACCAAAGTCAATAACACCAACATCATCAACCACATAATCTTTTCCTTCTTCTTCTTTATCCCCACTTTCTCGTTTAAATCTCCTCCCTGGAATTGAAGACATTGACGTCGTTATTCTTGAAACTAATATTTCCATTAGACTTTTCATTTCTTTATTTTCCTCCTCAGTGCATTGAGTTTGATTTATTTGCTGTAATACCTTAAATCTTTTATTAATCTCACTGATTTCCATCTTTTTATATTTTTCCTCCATCTCCTCCTTCTCTCTTTTTTTCCTCTCCTTTTTCTCACTCTCTTCCTTCTCTCTTTTCTCCCTCTCTTCTTCAACTCCTTCCTCATCCCTTGCTACCTGTGACCCATCTCCCCAAAGAATATTATACATATATTCATCTGGATTTTGAGATATCCTTGCATCTGTAATTATTTTTCTCATAATAGGATACCAATAAGATTTGTTGATGATTTCTAAAAGAGATTTTTATTTCATAACTTTGAGAAGTTCATTTTTATTTTATATTTTAATCAAGTCTCTATTTGTGGGTTTAACAATATCAGTATAAGGCCAGTTTTTAATTACAAAATTTCCATGTATATGTTCCAATTCATAAGGTATGTAAAACCGAGCACCCTTTCTTGTAGGTATCCCTGAATACAAAAATTATAATTGTCTTGTAGTCTTCTCCCTGCCTTCTCCCTGCCTTCTCCCTGCCTTCTCCCTGCCTTCTCCCTTCTCCCTCCCTTCAAATATATATATACAAATATATATACAAATATATATATATATATATATATATATATATATATATATATATATATATATATATATATATATATATATTTGTCATATAAACTATTGTTTTGCTGTCATATGATTTTCTATTCTTAAAATCATGTATTTGTTGTTTGCTAATTGTACTTCCACATAACTCCTTATCCTCACCAAGCGGATAATATTCTTCTTTACGAGACTGATTAAAATCATGTCGGTCTTCTAAGTTTATTGAAAAAGACCAATTATACCCTGAATCAGGCATATCATACCCCCATTTATCGATTCACATGTTAACTATATGTCCTTCTTTATAAAATTCAATTGTAAGCAGATAGTTAAATTTAATGAGGAAAGGTGTATGGTCAGTATAACCAGGTGTTGTGGTTGTAAATTTTACTTGTTTAACAAAACGTGCTGTTTTATTTAAACATAAATATTGTGATAAATCACTGAATCTAATTAAGTCATTCGCATCTGTGGGGCTTAATTGATTAATTTATAAGTATTTTTCATATTAATATTTTTTGTTATATTATATTTTTGTCGTTCAGCCTGTGCCTTTGTATAATAATTTGATAAATCAATATCCTGAGGGGATTTTCCAAAGATAGAACCATCTTTTCCAACATAAGTCAGTTATATTAGATTTAAAATGACATCATAAAAATTTTCATTATTATTGAGTTGAAATAATACATATAAACATAATTGACCACAACATTTAGAATTAATTTCTTGTACTTGAAATGTTTGATAAATACCGTTCTGTAAGAATTATATTACTTCAACAGGTGGTGGCATACCATAACTATCAAAATAATATTTATCATGACTATTATGAATACAAACCCAATGAGAACCATTCTGTGTGTCTAAATTCATAATAATATTCTTTGTATTCTTGGACAACTTTGTTAATTCATCTCTCATACAAATAACCACATTATCAATTTTAGTAACGGTCGCACCCCTCGCCATAGTCCTTTCACGAACGCCCGGGTCTATTCCAACTCCCAAGCTCGTCGAACCTCCCCTCACACCAAACACATTCCCCCCATTATCGCCACTCACCTCGGTGCTTCTTCCTCCACGCTTCTCCTCCAACACCTGCAAGCTTTTTATTTGGTCAGCAAGCACGTCACCACGATGTGAACATAGACCTTGCACATATTCCATCACCTCCTCCTTTATTTCTTTTTTTAGTCTCCCTCCGTCTCTTCTTAATTTCACTCATCCCTTCTTCTACTTCCTCCAGCCTTTGCTTCACCCCTTCTATCTCCCAGTGCGCCCCCGCAATTTCCCTTTCCAAGACTACCCAGGTCGTCTCTACATGGGTCCTGACCTCTCGTTCCCTCGTCCCCAACGTCTCTACCACGTCATCTATCTTTGACGTCATCTATCATCTATCTTTGTCAGCCCCTCGTGCACCATTTGACATTCCTTCTTTGTCGCTATCCCTTCCCGCCTTATTTCTTTTTGTGCTGCTTTCAGCCCCCCTATTATGTCGGTATTCTTCCCCCACTTGCTCCCTTAATTCCTGCTGTCCTACCGTCAGCTTTTCTACCTTCTGAGTCAATTCCTCTAGACCTCCATGTAGTCTGGCTGTACTCCGCTTGAACTCCCTCTCCACGCGCTCCTCGCACTGCTTCACCTCGTCGCGTACCATTGCGACCTCCTCGCTCAATCCGCGCCTTATGTCCTCCCCCATTTCTTTTATTTCTTTCTTCGATGCCACCCTCATTTTTTCCAATTCCCGGGTGGATTTGTCCCCCATTTCTTTCATTTGCTTTTCCAATCGCTCACCCTGAGCCTTCATATCGTCCTTTTGGGCATTCATTGTTTCTTTCAATTCGCCCTTGTTACACTTGCTTTGTCCCTCATTTTATCCATTTCTTCTCCCATATACACCCTGAGTTGTACCATAAACAGGGCCATATCCATTGGCGCCGTGGGCTCGGCCCTCGCCGCCACGTGCGAGGCGCCGCCAATTTATTCGCCAGCTACCGCCCCCTCTTCAGCTTCCTCCACTACCAACTGTGTCTCTTGTGAGTCCTGGGTCATTAATTCTTCCTTTGTTTCTACCCCCACCAGCATTCGACCACCTTGGCCAGCCATGGTACGAATACAATTTTGTTTTAACAACTAAATTTCGTCCGCTCGTAATTTCGAGTGCATGAAGCGCACTCCAGGTCCAATCCCACTCCCGGACACAAAATGTTACGGTTTCTGAGTGACCCTCATTCCCTTACCAAGGGGAGATTAAGCCCCTTGTTCTCCTTGGGTCGTCGCAACCACGAGACTTGAGTCGCCACTTCCGGTCGGACGCGGGACAGGGTTTCGGGACAATGTTCGCACGTACCTAAGTACCTACACCGCTGTGGAGGCGGGGATCAAGTCTCGCACGGACCACGTGTAATTTGAGTGCACCCGAGCGGATGGCGCACCACGTGGTCCGTGCAATTACCTTGTTATTGGAACCTGATTAGAGTGATATAATTCGTACCACGCTTAGTCAATAGATGGAAATGACGGGAACAATCAAATAGAAGGAAGAACACAGGTTTATTTACAGCTATTCAAGGCGAAGAGACACAGAGCAGGCACTTAAGCAGTCTTAGCTTAAAATCCCAGACAATGGTCCCATTCACACTCACAGGGGGAATGAAGGAAGGATGGTTCATGCGCTGAACGCGCCAGCTTTGTTGTTCAGGAACAGATCACATGGCATGGCCCTCTGCGGTCACAGCACGTCCCTCGACGAAGGCAGGCTGGCAAGTGGGAGGGATCCTTGCGGCGCGTATCTCGAACAAAGGCAGGCAGGCAAATATGCATGTCTCTCGCCCGGCTCGGCGGTCCTTCACAGCATGATTTATACAACGGCGCGCTTTCGCTCTCACAACTCAATTCAGAGGATCTGCCTCAAGCTCAACCGAGCATTCAACTTGTAACTCAATTCAACACCGCGCACTCTCAGAACTCTTAACAGAGGACCCCAGCTCATAATTGACCTGGGGGGGGGGGGGGGGCTCTGGGCACAGGGTTATATTGCCACGCCCTGGCCTGCCTCGAATGTTCCAAACCACGCCTTTGACGCAGTGGTACGCCACTCCCCTCGAGCCCTGATTGGCTGCTCGTGCTTACTGTGCACTCCCACATCTCCTGTTCCGCCTTCCTTCGGCCTGCCTCGACTTGTCATGCCGGCCTCGTGGTAATTTGCGCCAAAAACCAAAGCATCGAGGTGGCATAAGCATTGGAAGGAGACCTAACTCTCATTATTCTACTCAACACAAACTAAACATAGGAAAGGTCTACGGTTACACTTACTAAGAAATAACTGAGATTAAATGAGGCTACATGTTGTAGTGTGACTAACTATGAGGGGAAAATTAACCTTTATTTGTAAAAACACAAAACCGCAACACTATTTAGCAAGTTCAATATTTGACGTTGTATTCTTTCCAAATTGTTTAAACCATTTGTCCATTTATTGATGAGAAAGATATAATCCATTACCCCCCTTTTAGTTAGTTTAACACCTTCCTGTGCGATAGAAGAAAACATATCTCCAACTAACGATCTCGCTTTATCAGGTAGGCTTTCAAGTTTTTCAGCAAAATATACAATTTCACCACTTCCACTAATTTGTTTCTCCAACTCCTTGTTATGTCTTTCCAATTCTTTTTGAGCTTTTAGTTGTGCCTTCCTTTCGTTAGCAGTTTTTACCGCTGCAGAAATACCACCCATCAATGCCCCCACCGCACTTAAACCAGCAAATAAAGGAATTATAAATGGGAGAAATCCTCCGCTCGTTTCCCTTGTTGAATATTTCTTTAACATAGGTTTTGTCATTTTAACTTAAGTGATCCAGCATCATTTCGTGTTTTCACCTGCTCTCTTGTGAGTAAAACATCAATTCTTACTGCTCCTTTTCTTTGAATTGTATTAACATTAATAATACAAGGCTTTTGATTTTGAATACAAGATGCTAATTTTTAAGATTGATTTGATTAACATATACCCCAGTTGGTTATTTAGCACTCATTTATTTATTAGAAAAATCTATGTGATATTAATCATAACACCATTATCTGTATTAATCTGCAATTTAGTTTCTTCCAAAAGCAAACAATATGTATCAACTTCTTCATTCTCCCCTCTTTCAATGTATAGAGAAGTATCCACTCTATTAGACTTTATAGTTTCCTTTTGAGAACTCAGGTCAATTGCGTAGATTGTATAAAGTTTTTGAAACGCAACCATATCCAAAATGGGATGTTTATTACCGTTGCTTTCACACACCTTTTGGTAAGACTTATAGGCTTCTGCATAATCATTTTTTTCCCAATCAATTTCCAATCTATCTCGTGGGTAAAATGTACCATCAAGAGAAACCCGAAGTTGTTTCACCTTAGCATTATCACTCAGCGCATTATTCTTATCAGTACCTTCATCTCCATCTGGTTTCTTAAAAATGAGCCATAGGTATCGTGGCTTTCCTTGAAGAACCCCCAAATTCCAAGTGTAGGTAGTGTGTTCCAGTTTAACGTGTTGACATCTTCTTTTAAGGTATGATACATTTAGCGGTTTCTTTGAGTTAAGTCTTCTATTTAACATCTCTTCCGTTTTAAGATTAGGAGTATATTGATTGATATACCAACACAAATCATTAATAACAAATTTATTATTAACACTGAAAGCATTAGCAGTCCCAAAAAGCAATCTATTTACATTATCATTCCTTTGTAGTTGAAATCTAATTTTAAAACCATACAAAACTTTATCATAATCACAAAATCCAAATATACCTTTAAGAGGTACTGCTACGGTAAAACTATTCTCTGCTTTTGTTTCATCATTAGACATTGCCTTCCTTTGACTATAACCAGGGTCTGCGTTTGTTCCCGTTGTCATACCAGGAATAAAACCTTCAACAGCTCCCTTACCCATTCTATCACTAAACGAATATCATGTGAATTTCATCATTTCAGATGTAGCAGAGACATAATCAACCGCTTCAACCTCTTGTGTTCCAATATACAAACGGACACTATCAAACATTTTCCAGAAGAAATCATTTACGAGTGTAGCATCAGTATTATTCGCAGCCTTAGTGAATTTAAATTTACACAACAAGAAACTATCAGCTAGATTCAATAAGTTTGTTGATTATTTATTTCAAAACTTTTTGTTCCGTTTGAATTCCAGTCTGTTCCTGCAATTGCATTTACCTTAAAATAGTCTTCCTTTTTAGTGGAGTTTGAAATGATAATCGTATCATCCAAATCATAGATACTATCAATTGCTTCCATACTTGTATTTATTTAGTAAAAAAAGCTGCTAAAACTTTTGAAACCCAGACCCAAGTATTTGAATGATTTTTTGTCGTTCTTGTGGAGATAGTTGAGTTTTGCCTTTTTTAATTTCTTTGATTGCTTGTAATTTATGAGACTCCCTTTGAGCATCTTTTGTACTCTTTATAGCACCTGCTACATTTCCCATGGCAGAAGCAGTTGAACCAATTAGGTCTTTATGTTTAAGAATGGTTGAACCAATACCCATTAGATTAGAGTATCAATTATCCCATCTCCTTTATTTCTAAATTGATGTCCTACATCCCGTTGTCGCTTCGGTTTATGGTATTCTCTACCAAGAAACATACCTTCACCCTTATATTATGGTGAAAGGAACATCCCATCCCCTGTAATTATTTTATATTTTCCCAACTCGTGTTTTCTCACAATAACCATTATTTATTTATTGAAAAACTTCACTTAGGTGAATTCTAATGAATGAATGAATGAAATGAATTTTTTCATTCATTCATTTCATTTCATTCAATGAAATGAATTCATTCATTCATTCAGGTGAATTCTGATGGATATAATTTCATCATTGAAAGAAATCATCCGATTATCTTGATCGGTTATCCTAAAATTTACTCTGTATATGGTTTTTCCTGACAGGTAAATATACAAGATTTTTTGGTTCCATATTGAATTTATAACCAATCGGGGCTGAGTATGCGCTGAATGAAAATATTGTATTTGCTCTTATTCCATCGTTATAAGCACCATCAATCAAATCACAATGAATTAATACTGACTTTATACCGGAGGATATTTGAATAATATTATCACTGTAAAACGTCCAGTTAGTTTCAATCTTTTTTGAAGAGAAACCCAATAACTCTCTGAACGAATTTTCAATCGTGAAATCAACTTTATAATTATTTTTAAGTTTAATAGTTGATTTTGAAGTGTGTTTTTGAATAACTATTACAATATTTTTTGGTTCATCACCTTGTTCTTTCATAAGGTGAGAAATTTCAGAAGATATTTGAGAAATCTCATAAGCTCCGGGTGAAACGGTTATAGTTTTGTACCCACTTCCTGAATTATAACTAAACTTGTTGTTTTTCTCTGTGATATTAAACAAGGTATTATAAGTGTCCATTGACAATAAAGATGCCTCATATTCTTTTGTGGGGTTAAGTTGCAGTGGGTATGGGAATGAAGCTGTGTAATCACTCGTCGTGAAATTAAAACTAAGAATTGTGCTTCTCATCTTATTTAATATGTAATAAAATATCTTTGCATTGACATTTATTAATTATTTTCATGTTCATCAACTGATCTAAAATGGCTCATGCTTCATTAAAACAATTGTTGTTCCCAGCCTTCTTACTACCTAACAACAATAATAGCCTATTAACTAATTGTGATGGGTCATTTGGAAGAAAACTAACACCTGAACCAAGCTTACTTAAAGCATCAATAATATGTTTCTCCTTCTCATTCTTCTTACTTTTACCAGCAACAGAAACTCCATAATCAAGTGAGTTTAGGAAATCAATATATACTCTACATCTTCATTTTTCATGTTCAAAGGCGCATCATAATATGATGATTCAAGTCGGTGCAGACCGTCTTTTGTTGGAAGAAACATTTAGCTGGGGGTTAATTTAACATTTGGTTGAGCAGAGCTTAAGAACATCAATTTATCATTATATATCAATACCTTTTCTTTCACAAGATAGAACTGTGTTGGTTCTTCTGTTGGAATGAGACCTGCTCTGGTTTTGAATCCGCCGAATATTCATTGTTTTGAAGAGCTTCCACAATAAAATTGGGAGGTTGATGTCTCCTCAAGTTGGCGAAATAATCCTTCATCATCATATTCTAATTCTCCAAGTTCTTGCTCTGTCATTTGACTAAAATCTTCGAGCATTTGAAGTTTTTTCGGAGTATATTCTATCGTGGGAACTGCAGGTGAGATCGTTTGTTAAGTTTTTTAAAGTGGTTTAAACAATTTATCTTTTTTTCTTTCAAAGGCTTCTTCACCAGTTAGTTTTTGTCTCCGTTTCTTCTTTATCTCTTCCTGTTGTTTAGCAACTTTTGAAACTAATTGTTGATGCTCCTTCAACTTTCTTGCTCTTTCTTCGGCATTCATTTTCTGTATTTATTTATTGAAAAATATCAATTATTGAATTGAAAAGGTCAATCGGAAAAATTTTCCTTTTCTTTATCATTAAAGTAGATGTGTTCAAATAAATCCTTGTCTTTAAATATTTTATCAAAGTCTATATTAACATTAATACAAGTTGTAATTTCTTCTTCACTAATACTCGTATCTCTGCTTTTCATGTGTTGGCGTTGAGTTTCTTCATCAACATCTAAACCGAATGATATCATCTAAACTAAAAAATTATATTATCACTCAGATGTTTCATAATTTGTCTCATTCCTTCTGGATTAGTTTCTAAAATCCCAAGACCACCACATTTTAGTTTCTTTAACTCACTCTTACAATATGAATATTTTGTCGTGCCAAGAGAGACCTCCTCAAATATTTGACCTTCGTTCCTCAATCGCATATGTTCCTCCATTGAAATGTAGTAATAATCTTCACCTTCTACTTCTCCTGGTCGCATTGCTCTGGTTGTCGTACCTACAATACGAATGATAGGGTGTTTTTAAAAAAAACTTACAATCTTTTCACTTTTTACTATTCAAGAGTTTAGATTTATGAAAAATTTTTCCTGAAGCAGATTTACCCACAAGATTAATAATAATAGTTGTCCATTATGTGTGTAAAATATCAGTTAGTATCTCATCTTGTTTCACAACAATATATTTATATTTTCTAATCGTGTGTTTCATGTGAGCCTCAAATTCTTTTTTACTACATAATGTAGAGCAATTATCTCTCCAAAAATTATTTACAACCATTGAATTTAACTTGAATAAAATAAAAGTGTTGGCATTGTTTCTCATTGAGCGACGAGGGAGTTGAAAGTATGATTTAAAAAAAACAAAAACACCTTTAGAGGCCATTTTCCCCGCAAAGCAGGGGTTGGCCTTTTTCGGGGACCGTGGTTGTTGTTGTTTTTTGGTCCCCTTTTTGAAGCAATGTTTTACGGCCGGATGCCCTTCCTGCCGCCAACCCTGTTTGTCGCCTTTTTAGGACACACACGGAATTACCAGTGAACTGGTTCTCAATTTGCTGACCTCGGAAGGATGACAGGCTGAGTCAACCACCCTGGTCGTTAATTCAGCGATTGACCGGGATTCGAACCCAGGATCCTTGGAATCCTAAGCTGGCACCCTAGCCGCCAGCCCAACACCAACACCACCCAACACACTAGCCCAACACCACAGTTGAAAGTATGATTGACTGAGATAAATACAATGACAAGAAGAATGTCTCCCTCTTGTATAGTTGCTATCCAGAACCGTTTGGTTTCTCTCATTAACACAATCATCAAAGATAATGAGGTTCTTTTTTGATTTGTCTAAATCTTGGGGTGAAGGTATATCATCCGTATCATCGCTGAGAATACAAGTTATGGATTTTGGTTTCGGTTTTGATTTCTGTGTATCACAAAATAGTTGTATTATATCCTCAATGTTATCATCATTTAGTTTGTTTTGAAGTTTAAATAAACCAATTATATCTTCTTTTTGAAGATCCGCATTAAAACCTTGTGATAGTAGTTGATACTCGGGTTGAAAACTTGACTTTGTGAAAATTATTAAATTATTATAATCTAAAAAGTTGGGGGTAAGGAGCATCTTTAAAAGCAAACAGGTTTTTCCACATCCGCTTGAACCAACTATTAGACATCTTAATGAATTTGGAAGTTTTTTATGGTTGTTAAATTTTATCTTGTTTTCCCAAACGGGTAAAAAATCATTCATTTATATATTTTGAAAACAAGTCATCTAACTTTTTATGAGCTTTTTTAGAAACTCTATATTTTATCCTGAGTTCAGGTTTAATTTCAAAATAATCCATTATTTTATTTATATAGTATTGTGGCGGACACAAAAGCCCACTGGCGTGATGACATCATTCCGCGCACCAAGTGGGCGGTGGCCACGCCCGAGGGGTAGGCGTGGCCTCATGATATACACCGGGCGCGCAGCCCAGAGCGCGCCAGTGTTACAGTGAGCTCCTGAAATAAAGACGCTTATAAGTTACCGCTTGTCCGCTTCCTCCTTGCTCGCAAGCAGCGCGCGTAACGCCGCGCTTTACTGGTGACCCCGACGTGATCTCGTCCGACCGCGGCCCCCAGTTCACCTCGGAGCTCTGGGGGGCGGTCGCGCAGGGGCTCAGGGTCCGGCTGCACCGAACCACGGCCTACCACCCCCAGGCTAATGGCCTGTGTGAGCGATTTCACCGCTCATTGAAGGCCGCGCTCCGGGCCACCCTCCGCGACGGCGGCTGGGTCGACAGGCTCCCCTGGGTCCTGCTGGGCCTCCGGACGGCGCCCAAGGAGGACCTGCGCGCATCCGCGGCGGAGTTGGTCTTCGGGCAACCGCTGCGGGTGCCGGGCGAGTTCCTCCCCGACTCCACGGCACCATGGTCTGCGGCACAGCAGCGCTCCGCTCTGCAAGAGACCGCCCAGAGGTTCGCCCCGGTGCCAACGGCATGCCACGGGCACCCACTGACGCATTTCGCCCCGGAGCTTCGCACGGCGGAGTACGTCTTCGTCCGCCACGATGCCCACCGGACACCACTGCGGCCCCCGTACGACGGGCCTTTCCGCGTGCTGGAGACCGGGGCGAAGCACTTCACCCTGGACATCGGCGGTACTCCTGACCGCGTTTCGGTAGACCGCCTCAAGCCGGCCCACCTCGACGTGGACCATCCACCGCCAGTGGCCCGACCCCCACGTCGGGGCCGCCCCCTTGCGGGCGGACCCCCGGCACCGCCCAGCCCTGCCGCCACGCCGCCCCCCGGTCCTGCACCCATCCCAGGGGCAGCCAGGGGCATCACACCTGGCATCCCTGCACCCCGGACGCCGCCGATCGCCAGGGGGCGCTTCGGCCGGGTCATTCGTCTGCCCCGCAAACTGGCCCTCCGGGTGCGCGGGAATTCTGGGGGGGCGCGTGTGGCGGACACAAAAGCCCACTGGCGTGGTGACATCATTCCGCGCACCAAGTGGGCGGTGGCCACGCCCGAGGGGTAGGCGTGGCCTCATGATATACACCGGGCGCGCAGCCCGGAGCGCGCCAGTGTTACAGTGAGCTCCTGAAATAAAGACGCTTATAAGTTACCGCTTGTCCGCTTCCTCCTTGCTCGCAAGCAGTGCGCGTAACGCCGCGCTTTAGTATCTTGTATTAACATTTCCATTAAAATTATTTTGAATTTTGTTTTTGTTTTTTTGTATACAAGATCGAGGCTCGTGAAAGAGCGAACATTAATCACACAAAAAGTCAAACTGAGACACACAAAACATAAAAAACAAGGGGAGCGGCAGACAATATGGGGAGAGAGGGTGAAGGACACAAACACAACATTTGACAGCAGGGACATCGGGAGGACTTGGGGGGAAGTGGGAG
This sequence comes from Myxine glutinosa, assembly GCF_964187855.1. Lineage (NCBI taxonomy): Eukaryota > Metazoa > Chordata > Myxini > Myxiniformes > Myxinidae > Myxine > Myxine glutinosa. The sequence goes on from NC_136273.1 coordinate 105,362,947, forward strand.
ACGTATAAAGATATGAACACTGCAAGGACTCTGGGGTGAATTAGCGGGGGTAGAAAAGATCAAGGTTTTGGATGGGGGAAGATAAGAGATGGTGGTGAACAGCTGTTTTAAAGACCTGGATGGAGGAGTGGAATTGAAGGGAGTGGGGGAGTTTGTTCTAGAGGCGGGAGAAAAGGGGAATGAAAGAGTGAAGGTGAGCAGGGACCCTAGATTTTGGCAGTTTAACCATAAGAGGTTTGCAGGCAGAGCTTGTGCGACCTGTAGGAATATTGGGGGGACAGAGAACAGAGAGAGCTGGGGGAGCAAGGCTGGAGAGGAGTCGGTAGAAGACAGAAAGACCACCAACCTGCCTGTGGTGAGTGAGTGAAAGGCCCTTGGAGTTAACTTCATCGCAGGAGATTCCAATGATTCTGAAAGCTTTGGCCTCAACAGCGTGAAGCTGAGCTAGGTGTGAGGCAGGAGCACCAGCCCAGAGGGGAGAACAGTATTCCATTGGGCTGCGGATGAAAGCCTTGTATGTGGTGAGGAGCTCAGGTGTGCCAAGGAAGGACTTCGCACGATGGAGGATGCCCAGTCGGCGAATGGCTTTGGAGGCCAGCTTGGAAATGTGGTTTTCCCAAGAAAGATCATGGCAGATAGTGAGACCCAAAAGCTTGAGCGACAGAACGTCGCTCCTCTCCTTGGAGAGGATTGTTGAGAAAGTAGATGGGAGGGTTTTCCAGTCGGTCCTTTCAGAGAGACATTGTAAGAGTGTGAGATTTGTCAGGATTGAAAGACATGTTCCACTTGTTTGACCAGTCTGTGATTTTGTCCAGGTCTGCAGAGAGTGAGGAGGCTGCAGACTGCCGATCTGCGGGATGAGGAATGGAGCGGCAGATAGTGGAGTCATCAGCAAAGAGATAGAGAGGATTTTCCAGAGAGTCGGAGAGATCATTGATGAAGACCAGAAATAGCACAGGGCCCAGAACACTACCTTGGGGAACTCCAGCCAGAACAGGAAGGGGAGATGAGAGAAATCCATTCAGGGCCATATGTTGCCTACGACCAGAGAGGAAGTCCGCAAGCCATGAGTGGAGATTTCCATGGATGACATACTACGAGAGTTTGGTGAGCAGAGCTGGGTGCCAGACCGTATAGTCATAACCAAGTCCAGAAGAGAAGATACTCCATTGACTGAGATCCGTGTCGGGATATTGACAGATTGCGTCAGTCCCAATGAGTCGCATAAGTCCTTTGCTGAGGTGCCATGGCTGGTGAGAGATGAACCCACACCCAGCCAGCTGGCATGATGACAGTTGAACTCGCCACATATGAGGAAGAGAGAGTTTGGATGAGTTGATAGAAGTTGGTCCATGTTGTCCGACAGCGAAATGTAAATGGCTTCATCACTGTTTGGAGGACGGTACAGAACACATATGAACAAAAGGTGGGAGCGGAGAGGAGGCCATAGCCAGAGGTACTCCTGGGGGTGGGGTGGAGAGAGGGCAGTGCAGGGAGAGTGAGGAAGAGAGTTTTTGATAAAGATAGCCACCCCACCACCAGGACAAGGCTCAGGTCTATCGTACCGGAGGAGGGAGTAACCAGGAAGAGATATTAAGGAATCAGAGACATCTTGAAGGAGGAAAGTTTCTGTTGAGCAGATCAAGTCTTTATTGTCAGAAGCAACCTGAATGGAGAGATCAATCAGGTTTGAGCGAAGGCCCTGGATATTTGAGGTCCATACCGTTATTGAGGAGAGAGGGGGAGCATCGGGTGCAGGACAGGGGAGGGGTAGGATCAGATGAAGGGTGAGAGGGGGAGGTAGGAAGAGCAGTTGATAGTGTGTCAGAGATTACAGAAGAGTTACAAGAAAGGGAAGGATGAGGAGGACGAAAGGTTTGATGGTGATGGGATGAGGCACAGTGAGCAGTTGTTTGAGGGGGGGGGGGCAGAGGAAAGTAGAAGGTTGGGGGAGGTGGAGGTATGAGATAGAAGGGAGACGAAGTGGGGAGGAGGCAGCTTTGAGAAGCAGGTGGGAGGATGGAGAATTTGGGAGGGATGGTTGGGGGGGAGATTTGAAGGGGAGGGGTTGGGGGAGAGTTTTGAATGGGGGGGGGCAAGGGGGGAGTTTAGTAGGGGAGGGGCAAGGGGGGAGTTTAGGAGGGGAGGGGCAAGGGGGGAGATTTGGAGGGGAGGGGCAAGGGGGGAGTTTAGGAGGGGAGGGGCAAGGGGGGAGTTTAAGAGGGGAGGGGCAAGTGGGGAGATTTGGAGGGGAGAGGCAAGGGGGGAGTTTAGAAAGTGGATGATTAATGAAAGATGAACATTTATAACAAATTGGGTTTGTTGTGATTTTCAAGTTAGCGATCCGTTTAAGAACGATGGAGGAGAGGTGGAATGAATGAGAATTTAGAGCATGGAGTGATTTTGAATCATAAGAGATTGAATATTTTTTTGAAATGGAATGAGTTGAAGAGGAAATTGAAAGGAGCCTTTTAAATAGGAAGAAAAACAGCGTGTTGTTATATACGACTGAATAAAACATTCCAGGGGAAAGTTTAAACAAATTTAAACTGAACCATGAAGGACAATCTAAATAAATAATAAATAACATGAATAATAAATAACATTAAGCCCTTATACATTTCCTCAATACAAATAGTCTCTTCCCTTCTAGGAAATGGTGTATTATCATCATAATGCTTAACATTCATCTCTCTTATTAATCTTGTAAAGTAATTCATTTTTGGTTCTAATTTAAAAGAGTTATATATATATTTTATATTTTTTATTATCATTAATTAAAAGATAATCACAGAATAAACATTGTTTTTGGGCTTTTGACTCTGTCTTTAATCCCACTCTATCACATGCCGGACAATTCTCTAATTTATCATATGGAGAATCAGGAAATTCAAGTATATCGTCTGGGTTTATCATATTTATAAAGTAAAAGATTACTTAAACTAAAAATTATCTTCACTATAATCGGTGCTTTCATAATCGTCATCATCTATAAAACTACTTTCATAGCTATCGTTTGAAGACAAACTCTCTGTATCATAACTATCTTCTGTTCCAATAGTATCATCACTATCATACTCCCCAAAATCTTCACTTGAATAATGACTCATATTTAATTAGCAGAAAAAACATTACCGTCTATATCCATATACTTTTTTTCATTAACAGATTCAACTACTATATCTCTAATATTAAAGGTAATTTTAAAATGGTTCTGAACTACTATTGAGCGAAATGACAATTCTCCTGTTATATTAACATCTTTCATTTCATCAAGATTAACATCTTTGGGGGTGTTAAAAAAAATACAAATTCCACCGTGTTTGGAGCTAATAGTTTTATCCTCCTTTTCAGTAGCTTCAGTAAAAAGATTTTTCTTTTTTGATACTTTTACATCTTTCATTACCTCCTCTAGTTTGTTATAGATCTCCATAAATAGTGGTGAAACTTTTGTTATAACTACTTTAATTGATGGTTTCCCAAAGACAGAGAATGCTCTTCCTTTAAAAGGGATTGAGTTGCTCATATTACCCTTCATAATATGTTTTATCCAAAAGTTATTGCGATCATCTTTGTTCAATTTTACATCAGTGCAATATATTTCGGTATCCTTTTTAAATGAGGCGATTGATTGAAATTTGTCTTTTGTGTTTTGAAACATTGTATTTATTCGACAAAAAAGTTAGACATATTAATTTGGATTTGTGCCAAGAACTGATTTTTATTTTAAGCATAGAATTACTTATAAAAGACACCATTCTTAAGTGGTTGAAATCATTGATACTATTTCATTTTAAGCGAAGAAATATCTATAAATTACACCGACATTTTTAGTTTAAGCGAAGAAATATCTATAAGTTACCACGACATTTTCATCAAGTTTTTTACGATATAAATATGGTGAATACAATGTATTGTGACGTTTCTAATCATGAATTTTATAAGCGTGCGTTGGCGCGCCATCTAACAACAAAAAAGCATAGACGAAATACAGGAGACCTACCTCCAGAGTCTAATGTTAAACACTGTGATGTCTGTTCTCAGGACATTAAAAAGGTCTGGTATAAGAAACATCTTATAACAAAAAAGCATAGGCGAAATACAGGAGAACTACCTCCCATGTCTGATGTTAAACACTGTGATGTCTGTAATAAGGACATTAAAAAGGATGGCTTTAAGTCTCACCTTCAATCACGCAAACACAAGACTATGTCTGGATAGTCTATTAAAAACTCTTATGGAGCATTTAAGGGGCATATTAAGATTAGGGTTTTTGAGTTTGGAACTCCTGGACCAAAATCAATAGCTGAGGCGATTGAGATGGTCAAACCTGCTGTTGAAATACTTATAAAAGATACGTTGTCTGAGATGAATACTTTGAAGTTTTATATGGGGGTAAAAATGGGGTATTGTAAAAGATGATGTTGAAGAAACCCTCTAGATGAGAACAGACCCTCACTTTATCACATCATTCCAAGATTTCTTATCATCGGGTGTTTATGACGAACTTATAAAACAGGAGCAGGATGTAGATAATACTGTGTTGGGTAGTGGATATAGTATTAGTAAAATCATTTTCTTAGATATACACATTCTGAAATCAGATCCTCTTAAAGTTTCTTCTTATATTGATCTAACAAGAGAAATTAAACTTTAAAAAGCGGTTGTTAATATTCAAAAGAAAGATAATAAATGTTTCCTATGGTCGGTTCTCGCCCACCTTCATCCTCAAAATAAGAATCAAGAAAGAGTATCACATTATAAGAAATATGAGAATACACTTTCTGTTAAAGATTTAAAGTTTCCAATGTCTTTGGTGGATATTCCTAAATTTGAGAAAATGAATAATCTATCTATTAATGTATATGGATTAATGCATACTGTTACGTGGTCCCCTCGGTGAATACCTGGTCTCGGTGACCCCCGGACCGTGAGAGGAACTCCGCCAGCAAGCTGTATTATATATGCGCTTTCGCCACGCAATCCATATGAATTTCACCCAGGAGACAACTGATGTTCAAGGATATATTTCCAATGGTAATGATACCATACAATTTCAATGACACAACCACGGAGATTTTCCCCGAGCAATCAACAATACACAATCATCACCAATTCCCAATTCACAATCAATTCCCTATGATTAAGATGGCCATCTTATTCATGTGTGTCCCGGTGAGTACTCACGACACCCTTTTGGTCTCGGTCCCGCACAATGTCTCTGGGCCCCTCCTGACCAAGATGATGGTCGCCGTCGCCGCACTCGGGCGGTTGAACGAACCCCGGGTGGACGTGTTTCCACCGGGCAGGTATCGTACCAGGCACCGTGGCTGCAGCCCCTCGTGGCCACGCGAAGCGGATACGGTAGAGCAAGCCAAACCCCACGCCGCTTGCAAGGCGCGTTAGGCCCCAACGTGCGACCCGCACGCGTCTGTTTGGACGGTGCCGCGAACGATGCCAGACGCGGGGTCGATGCATGGCCCCACGTCAACTTGACGTCTCCACCGGGCAGGTACACGTCCCGGTAATTCCTCTCGCCAGACAGGCTTCGGAACGCCGCTTTTCCACGCAGCGCAAGGTCGATCCCACCTTTTGTCGGAGCGGGGCGAGGAAGAATACTACTCGTCCCTTTTCCTCGTGTCTTTTCCTCTTCCGTTTCCGGTCCCTTCCGTTTCCGGCCACTTGTTCAGAAGAGCTCCTGACCCTCCAATCACAACAACCCTTAATATACTACACACGGATAAGCAAAGACCTGAATGGTAATCCACATACATTCACATAAATATGTAACAATACAAACAAAGTTCAAATATTAAAATTTTCTGATAATTATAAAGATGATAAAACACACCGACCTTCTTTGTTATATTTCGGGAGAAAATTCACATTATGCTTACATCAAAAATTTATCAAGATGAATCACCTCACAAGTAGTCAAAACAACAAATAAAACCTATCCCTGTAAGCGTTGTCTCAACTTCTTTCATACTAAAGAGAGATTAAACCAACATTCAAAATACTGTAGTAATCATAAATCAACCGTAATTAATATGCCAAATGTAGGTTCAAATGTTTCATTCAAAGATTTTAACAAATCTATAAAACATCCATTTGTGATATATGCTGATTTTGAAAGTATCTTTGAAAAGATAAACACTGCTTCTCCAGATCCAAAAGAATCATACACAAATAAATATCAAAAACATACTCCTTGTGGTTTTTGTTATTATATCAAATCATCCGTTGTGATGAATATACAAGTTAGAGGTGTATAGAGGCTCAAATACCCCAGAGGAGTTTGTGAAACGACTAGAAAGAGACTGTGTTCGATTAACCAAGATAATGAGAGAAACCAATAAACCAATGTCCTTAACAAGTAAAGAAAAAAGAGAATTTAGACAGCCAAAGGTTGCCTGTCATATTTGTGAGAAGAAAATTGGTAAAGGTCTAAAGGTTAGAGACCATTGTCATCTCACTGGTAAATATAGAGGTCCGGCTCATCAAAGTTGTAATATTAATTATCAACTCCCCTCTTTCATTCCTGTCTTTCTTCATAACAACGCTCATTATGATACGCATCTATTTATTAATGAACTTTCAAAGACATCTGGAGACATTTCAGCCATTCATAACACGGATCAGAAATACATTTCATTCACAAAAACAATTCATACATCTCCTATAACTCATATTAGGTTTCTTGATACATTTAAATTTATGGCAAGTCCATTATCTAACTTGGTATCAAATATTAAAAACTTTCCGAGTCTTTCAAACGATTTCCCAAATCAAGAAGAGATTGAACTCTTATCACAAAAGGGGATATATCCGTATAATTATATGGATTCATTTGGGAGATTTGAAGAAACACAACTTCCCTCAAAAGAAAATTTCTATAACGAGTTAATTAAAACCCATATATATGATCAAGATTATACTCGAGCACAAAATGTTTGGAAAAAGTTTCATATAAAGAACCTTGGAGAGTATCACGATTTGTATCTTAAAACTGATGTCCTACTATTGGCTGATGTATTTGAGACTTTTAGAACCGTCTGCCATTATAAAAATTATTATGGATTAGACCCCGCTCACTATTACACTGCTCCTTGTTTAGCTTGGAGTGCTATGTTAAAAATGACAAAACAGGCTTTGGATTTGATCAGTGATGTAGATATGCTTTTGCTGATAGAAAAGGCTAAACGAGGAGGAATATCTCAAGTATGTTCGAGTAGATATGCTAAAGCTAACAACAAATATCTTTCTAATTATGATGCTACTGTAGGACAACTCCAACTCGAGATCACCACCCGGCTTCTGCTCAATGTGGAGAGGCGAGGCCCACGGGCTGTCGGACCGTCGCACGATGCCAAGACGCCCCAACGTGTCGAACTCCGCCTTTGCGATAGCGAGTTTCGCCGGGTCGAGGCGTCGAGCCTGGGTGTAGAGAGGCAGGCTGGTGGTCGGAATGTGATGCTCCACCCCGTGTCTGATGACAACGGCCGAAAAGGTGGGCCGTGTAAGGGCCGGGAACTCAGTGAGGAGGCGGGCGAACTCATCCGAGGTCGAGAGCGTGCAAGCAAGCCTCGTCGAGGCGGACCCGCTCAGTGAGCATGGAAGAGAACTGAATGTCTCCGCATTAATGAGTCGCCGATTTTTAACATCCACCAATAGGCTGTTGGCGCAGAGGAAATCAGCGCCCAGCAAGGGGGTGGACACCCTCACCATGACAAAATCCCATGTAAACCGCTGCCCGCCAAAGCACAGTGCCACGGTCCATTTGCCAAAAGCCTGAATAGCACTGCCATTGCTGGCTTCCAGGGCGAGGCCATGACTCCCGGCCTCCCGGTCCAATGCCGACACAGGTAGAACGCTCACCTGGGCCCCTGTGTCGCAGAGGAAACGATGTCCGGAGTCGGTGTCCGAAATGAACAACAAACTGCCCGAACGGCCGACGCTCATGGCAGTTAACGAGCGCCGGCCACCCCGTTTCCCGACTCACTGAAGCTGCAGGGTGGCCGGCATGCCTTAGCCTTGGGCCCAAACCTTGCGTGGTAAAGGCTCCAACAACCGAGCGCACGCCACGCCCATACCATCAATAGACCCCCTGGTCCCGTGCCTGTGGATTATGCCTCAATGGGTAACCCCCACATGCGCCCCCCCCAGAATTCACTGGCACGGGCAATGTCAGTTTTCGGGGGGCCTTAACCACCCGGCTGAAACGACCCCTGATGACCCGAGCAGGGACTGTTAGTGGCTTGGCGGTAGACGGGCCAACCGGGGACTTAACCAACGGGGGACGGCCCTGCCGTGGGGGTTGAGCCAACTGAGGGGGCTGCAATCAGAAGGTTGCGTGTTCATATCACGTCGGGGTCACCATTGTAGGAGTTGCGGACAATGAGAGGGCGAGACACTTCTTGGCTTGTTCAAAGCTCCTTTATTTCAACAGAACTAAACCCGAACGGAACTCCTGCATCTTTATATGTCAAATCACTTCTGCCCCAGCCTCTTAAGGGGGCGTGGCTCCAACAACCGAGCGCACGCCACGCCCATACCATCAATAGACCCCTGGTCCCGTGCCTGTGGATTATGCCTCAATGGGGTAACCCCCACAATACAAAAGATAGTACTTATTTGATGTATTATGATGCTAACAATTTGTATGGATGGGCTATGTCTCAAGCCCTACCTTATGGAAAACTCAAATGGGTTAAAGAGAAAGATTATGAAAAGGTTTTACAGTATATCGTTATCTCTACACAAAAAGAATTGGATAAAGCTAAAATTGGATATTATTTTGAGGTTGATTTGAAATATCCTGAAGAACTTCATAATAAACATAAAGATCTGCCTTATGCTCCTGATAAAGAAAGACCAAGAAAAGAATGGTTAAGCAATTATCAACAATCATTTAATACAAAAGGTAAATCAACAGAAAAATTACTTACTACATTATATAATAAAGCAAATTATGTTTACATCAAAGGAACTTGAGACAATGTTTATCAGCAGGGTTGAGAATAAAGAAGATCCATAGAGTTTTACAGATTAAACAAAGCCATTGGTTGAAGGAGTATATTGATTTTAATACACTCCAGAGAACTGAAGCAAAAACTGATTTTGAGAAAGACTTTTATAAATTGATGAATAATGCTGTATTTGGAAAGTTGATGAAAAATGTTAGGAATCGACAAAACATAAGACGTTCTTCATCTTGGAAACAAGAAACAAAATTACTTAATAGACCCAGTTTTCAAAGCGCAGAGATGTTTTCAGAGAACTTTTGTGCTATCCATTTGGTTAAAGAGAGTATTTAAATGGATAAGCATATTTATATTGGAACATCAATTCTTGACTTGTCAAAGTCATTAATGTATGATTACTTTTACAATAACTTAAGGAAGAAATATCAAAATGATGTTAATCTACTTTATATGGATACAGATAGTTTTATTTTGAAAATTGATACAGAAGATGTTTATTCAGATATGATTGATGATATTGATATATACGATACAAGTAATTATAAGCCATGTGATAAGTTGTTTTCTTCAAAGAATAAAAAGGTTATTGGAAAATTTAAGGATGAATTGGGGGGTAAGATAATGAGTGAATTTGTGGGTTTGAGGTCTAAGGCTTATGCTAATAAATATATTGATAATAATATTGAAAAGAGTGATAAAAAGTTGAAAGGAATAAAGAAAAATGTTACTAAAGAAACAAGAAACTTTGAAAATTATTATAATTGTTTAACTTTGAAGAAAGAAGAGTTTAGAAAAATGAATACGATAAGAAGTTATAAACATCAATTATATTCAGAAGAGGTGAATAAGAAAGCTCTTGGAGCTTTTGATGATAAGATGTTTATTTTTGAAAATGGAATTGATAGTCTCCCTTATGGTTATAAGTGTTAAGATATATATAAGTGATAAGACAAAAAGGGGGGTTAGGGATTTTAGCGGGCTACCGCCGCCTTTTTAATGAACATATAAATGATAGAACCAAGCAATAACCAAACCAAAGAGTGGAGAAAACAACAACCTTGGTATTTAAATGGAAAACATCATGAATGTGAAAAATATCAAATAAGTCTTATTGAAAAAATATCAGGGGGAAAAGTAGATAAAACAAATAAGCGAATAAATTTAAATACGAATAAGTTGGAGGCTCTGGGAGGTAATATCCTGGAGTGGTCAGAAAACTTTGATGGTTGCCAAGAGATTGGGGGGAAAATAATTTACTATAATCCTAAAATGGTATGTGGCACTGGGGGATTTCAGACAAGGTCGTTAAGAGAAGTTTATCATTTCATATCAGCTCAACGGCGCTACCTAAACCAAGAGTTAAATTATAATGTTATGTTTATCAATATTTTAGACGGTGATTGTTCTTTTAAGAGAATTAAGCTATTACCTAAAAATGAAACGCAAATATTCGTTGGGTCTGTATGAGTATAATGAAAAATGGGGAGAGTTAATAAGCTAAATACAGACCATTGACTTCAATGTGTTTTAGTAGAAGGTAAATGGGCTTAGAAAAGAGGGAAAAAGGGCGATTTAGTGCATTTCAATGCGCTTTCCCCATCCAATTACATGTTAAATAGAGTGTGTCCCAGAACCAACATTCTTCTCCTACTCACGTGGTTTGGCCGCCATCTTGGAAGAACCGAAAAAATTTGCACCTCTATATCTCAGAAAGTGTTAAATCGAAAAAAATTGAGACATGGCTCATTGTAAAGAATGCCCCATGGAGAATAAAATATGTTAATGATGATGTCATCGGTCACGTGGATCGGCTGCCATCTTGGAAAAACCGAAAAATTTTGCACCTCTATATCTCCGAAAGTGCTGAACAGAAAAAATTGAGACATGGCTCATTGTAAAGAACTCTCCATGGGGAATAAAATATGTTAATGATGATGTCATAGGTGCCTCCATTATGACGTCATAATTCGACAAGTACAAAACTTCATCCGATGAAGAGGAAATTTCTTGAGCACAATCAAGGAATAAATTAGTTTAGATAATGATGACAAAATAGATGATATTAAACAAATAATGAGGACGTCATCAGTCACGTGGTTCGGCCAAAATGGCCGATAAAAAAAAAGTATATTCCGGCAAGTCCTCGGTCTCTGACCGATTTTTCATTTGTCTGTTTGTCACCGGCCTATAGGTCACAATTCTAAACCAATCGTCACGAAACTTCACCACGTTGTCTAGGTCGTCCCAATTGAGGAGCCTAATGAGTTTGAGTTCAAAGGTCAAAGGTCATCTAGAGGTCAAATTCTAAAATCACCATTTTAAATCCGATTGTCTTGAAAATTGAATAGCATTTGTATATTGAGTCAATAAATTGGTAAATGAACTATTTTGAGGTCAAAAGGTCAAAGGTCAACTCAAGGTCAAAATTTAAAAGTCATCAATTTTCATCTAAAAAGCCGTCAATTCTCAACCGATTGACTTGAAAATTGAACAGCATTTGCATATCGAGTCACTAAATTGGGAAACATACTATTTTTGAGGTGAAAAGGTCAAAGGTCAACTGAAGGTCAAACTTCCAAAATCAGCTATTTTCATCTGAAAAACCGTCCATTTTCATCCGATTGACTTGGAAATTGAACAGCATTTGCATATCGAGTCACTAAATAGGGAAACCAACTATTTTTGAGGTCAAAGGTCAACTCAAGGTCAACCTTCCAAAATCATAATTTTTCAACTGAAAAATCGTCACTTTTCTTCCTATTGACCCGACCTTTGATCAAGATTGCCAATTTAAATCTTGATGAAATGGACAATTTGCTGTATCAATGGGAAAATAAAAATTATTGGGGAGGGGGGGGGGATTTTCCAAGTATCATGCTTTGCATGACGTCTTCTTGTTTGTTACTTGCCGGACAAGATTCCGGTAAGTATGTTGATCTGTTCATTTGTCTGTCTGTCTGTTTGTCTGTTTGTCTGACTGTTTGCAGCACTACGTCTACACTGTTGCACGTAGAATCGCCAAACTTTGCACACGTATTTGTCTTGCCCTGGAATAGACTGTGCCCAATTGATGACGTCTTCAGTCACGTGGTTCGGCCGCCATCTTGGAAAAACCGAAAAAATTAGCACCTCTATATCTCCGAAAGTGCTGAATAGAAAAAATTGAGACATGGCTCATTGTAAAGAACTCTCCATGGGGAATAAAATATGTTAATGATGACGTCATCGGTCACGTGGTTCAGCCGCCATCTTGGAAAAACCGAAAAGATGTTCACCTCCATATCTCTGAAAGTGCTGAATAGAAAAAATTGAGACATGGCTCATTGAGAGAGAGCCAGGAAACAATATCTCTCCGTTCTCAAGACCGAACTCTCTTATCTGTCTCCCTCTTCCAAATCCTGGTGGCGTCTGGTCAAATCCGTTTCTGGTGTTTGTTCCCCCTCCATCCCCTCCCTTACCTCAAACGGCTACACAGCTGACTCCGCACGTGAAAAAGCTGAATGCCTCAACTCTGTGTTTGCCTCTAAATCTTGTGTCCCAAACCCATCCCTCTCTGTACCCACCATACCCAGTCGTACCCTGCTGCTCCTGGACTCCGTGTCCTTTCCTCCTGACAAGGTGGAAAAGTTTCTGTCAACCCTCGACTCTGATTCTGCAACTGGACCCGACGGCATCAGCCCACGGGTCCTAAAATCCTGCTCTGCTGCTCTATCTCACCCTCTCTCTGTTCTCTTCACCCTCTCTTTTGCTCAAGGTCAACTGCCATCTGCTTGGAAATCAGCCAACATCACCGCTTTGCACAAAAAAGGTGCAAAAACAGATCCTAGCAACTACAGACCAATCAGCCTTCTCCCAATTATCAGCAAAGTCATGGAATCCATCATTGCTTCGGATATGAAATCTTTCCTCTTCTCCAATGGCATGATCTCTGATCATCAATTTGGTTTCAGACCAGGTCACTCTACTCTGGACATGCTGCTTCTGCTGTCTCAACAATGGATGGAGGTCCTCAATGCCAAACAGGAAATTAGAGCTGTCTCCCTCGACATATCACGTGCCTTCGACACGGTCTGGCACCCCGCTCTGCTCACCAAACTCTCCTCCTTTGGTATCCATGGAAATCTCCACGCATGGCTGGCGGACTTCCTCTCTAGTCGTCGTCAACGTGTGGCCCTGAATGGGTTTCTCTCATCTCCTCTTCCTGTTCAGGCTGGAGTTCCCCAAGGCAGTGTTCTGGGCCCCGTGCTTTTTCTGGTCTTCATCAATGATCTCTCTGACTCTCTCGAAAATCCTCTCTATCTCTTTGCTGATGACTCCACTCTCTGCCGCTCCATGCCTCTTCCCTCAGATCGGCAGTCTGCTGCCTCCTCACTCTCTGAAGACCTGGACAAAATCACAGACTGGTCAAACAAGTGGAACATGTCTTTCAATCCTGACAAATCTCACACTCTTACTATGTCTCTCCGAAAAGATCGACTGGACAACCCTCCCATCTACTTTCTCAACAATCCTCTCCAAGAAGTTCTGTCGCTCAAGATTTTGGGTCTCACTATCTGCCATGATCTTTCTTGGGAAAACCACATTTCCAAGCTGGCCTCCAAAGCCAGTCGCCGACTGGGCATCCTCCGTCGTGCGAAGTCCTTCCTCGGCACACCTGAGCTCCTCACCACATACAAGGCTTTCATCCGCAGCTCAATGGAATACTGTTCTCCCCTATGGGCCGGTGCTCCTGCCTCACACCTAGCTCGGCTTCACGCTGTTGAAACCAAAGCTTTCAGAATTATTGGAATCTCCCGCGATGAAGCTATCTCTGAGGGCCTTTCACTCACTCACCGCAGGCAGGTAGGTGGTCTTTCTGTCTTCTACCGACTCCTCTCCGGCCTTGCACCCCCAGCTCTCTCTGTGCTCTGTCCCCCAAATATTCCTACAGGTCGCACAAGATCTGCCAGTAACCCTCTGATGGTTAAACTGCCGAAATCTCGGCTCTCTGCTCACCTTCACTCTTTCATTCCTCTTTTCTCCCACCTCTGGAACAAACTCCCTCACTCCCTTCAATCCCACTCCTCCCTCCAGGTCTTTAAAACAGCTGTTCACCACCATCTCTTATCTTCCCCCATCCAAAACCTTGATCTTTTCTACCCCCGCTAATTCACCCCAGATCCACCTTGTTTGAAATTCCAACTTCTTTCCTGGAAGTCCTGGCAGTGTCCATATGTTTTATACCTCTCCCACCGCCCCCTTCCCATGCCCCCCCTCCCCAAAGCCCTCGCCCTCTCTCAGATCTCTCGATGTCTCCATGTCTCTCGGTCCCTGCTCTCAAATGTTGTGTTTGTGTCCGTCCCCCTCTCTCCCCATCTTGTCTACCGCTCCCGATGTTATATGTTTTATGTGTCGGTTTGTCTTTCTGTGTGATTAATGTTCGCTCTTTCACGAGCCTCGATCTTGTATACAAAACAAACAAAAAAAAAAAAAAAAAAAAAAAAAATTGTAAAGAACTCTCCATGGGGAATAAAATATGTTAATGATGACGTCACCGGTCACGTGGTTCGGGCGCCATCTTGGAAAAACCGAAAAACTTTGCACCTCCATATCTCCGAAAATGCTGAATAGAAAAAATTGAGACATGGCTCATTGTAAAGAAATCTGCATGCAGAATAAAATATGTTAATGATGTCGTCATCGATCACGTGGTTCGGCTGCCATCTTGGAAAAACCGAAAAATTTTGCACCTCTATATCTCCGAAAGTGCTGAACAGAAAAAATTGAGACATCGCTCATTGTAAAGAACTCTCCATGGGGAATAAAATATGTTAATGATGATGTCATAGGTGCCTCCATTATGACGTCATAATTCGACAAGTACAAAACTTCATCCGATCAAGAGGAAATTTCTTGAGCACAATCAAGGAATAAATTAGTTTAAATAATGATGACAAAACAGATGATAGTAAACAAATAATGATGACGTCATCGGTCACGTGGTTTGGCCGCCATATTTGTCCTAAATGGCTGATAAAAAAGTAAATTCCGGCAAGTCCTCGGTCTCTGACCGATTTTTCATCTGTTTGTTTGTCTGTTTGTTTGTCACCAAACAAACAGCACTTTCAGGATTGAGGGGGAAGAAACACCAGAAACAGATTTGACCAGACGCCATCATGATTTGGAGGAGGGAGACAGGTGTAATTAAAAATGGATTAACCATTCAATTAAAACAAATAAATAATAATCGTAAAATAATTCATTTCTTAATCAATTGGCTATTGGCATACCTAAACCCTGTTTCATCCGAATGTGTAACTTTTTGAAAATTAATCAAGTCATTAATTGAAATATAAAATAATTAACTGATGAATTAATTAATCAATAAATCAAAAATATCCTTTACAGCCAAATTACTTGGTCGTTGGCATGTCCAAATATCAGCTTCCTAACTCAAAAGGTGCCCGAGAAATTGCACAGATGAGAAAGAAAATAAATAAGTATTAAGTTAATCGATAGTAATTAAATAACTAATCAATTAATGGATTAATCAAAAAATATAAAATACCATTTTGTTAAAGCACCTACTCACTATTGTGCCTAAATTTCAGCTTCCTAGCTCAAAGGATGGCTGAGATATCGCCCAGACAAACAAACAAACAAGAAGACGTCATGCGGAGCACGATACTTGCAAAATATGCCCCCCCCCCCCTCCACAAGAAAAAAATTCCATTGATACAGCAAATTGTCCATTTCATCAAGATTAAAATTGACAATCTTGATCAAAGCTCGGGTCAATAGGAAGAAAAGTGATGATTTTTAAGATGAAAAATGATGATTTTGGAGTTTGACCTTGAGTTGACCTTTGACCTTTTGACCTAAAAATAGTATCTTTCCCAATTTAGTGACGATGTGCAAATGCTGTTCAATTTTCAAGTCAATCGGTTGAGAATTGACGGCTTTTTAGATGAAAATTGATGATTTTAAAAATTTAACCTCAAGTTGACCTTTGACCTTTTGACCTCAAAAATAGTATGTTTCCCAATTTAGTGACTTGATATACAAATGCTATTCAATTTTCAAGTCAATCGTATTTAAAATGGCGATTTTAGAAATTTGACCTCCAGATGACCTTTGACCTTTGACCTCAAAACCAATAGGCTTCTCAATTGGGACGACTTACACAACGTGGTGAAGTTTCGTGATGATCGGTTTAGAATTGTGACCTGTCGGCCGGTGGCAAGCAGACAAACAGACAAACAGACAGAACCACAAACGAAACCGACCAATATACTTGAAAAATCTTCGATTTTGAAAGTAACAAACAAGGAGACATCATGCGTAGCACAATACTTGCAAAATCTGCCCCCCCCCCCCCCCCCCAGTTTTCCATTCATACAGCAAATTGTCCATTTCATGGAGATTAAAATTTACGATCTTGATCAAAGGTCAGGTCAACAGGATGAAAAATTATTATTTTAGAAGTTTGTCCTTGACTTGACCTTTGACCTTTTGACCTCAAAAATAGTTGGTTTCCCAATTCAGGGAGGCAATATGCAAAGGCTGTTCTATTTTCAAGTCAATCGGATGAAAATTGATGGGTTTTCAGATGAAAATTGATGATTTTGGAAGTTTGACCTGGAGTTGACCTTTGACCTTTGACCTTTTAACCTCAAAAATAGTTGGTTTTCCTATTTATTGACACAATGTGCAAATGCTGTTCAATTCCCAAATCAATCGGATGAAAATTGATGGTTTTTCAGATGAAAATTGATTATTTTGGAAGTTTGACCTTCAGTTAACGTTTGACCTTTTGACTTCAAAAATAGTATGTTTCCCAATTTAGTGACTCGATATGCAAATGCTGTTCAATTTTCAAGTCAATCGGTTGAGAATTGACGGCTTTTTTTGATGAAAATTGCTGATTTATAAAAAATCTGACCTTGGGTTGACCTTTGACCTTTTAACCTCAAAAATAGGTCATTTCCCAATTTAGTGAGGCACTATACAAATGCTGTTCAATTTTCAAGTCAATCGGATTTAAAATGGCGATTTTAGAAATTTGACCTCCAGATGACCTTTGACCATTGCCCTCAAAATCAATAGGCTTCTCAATTGGGACGACCTATACAACTTGGTGAAGTTTCGTGACGATCGGTTTAGAATTGTGACCTGTAGGCCGGTGACAAACAGAAAGACAGACAAACAGACAGAACCACAAACGCAACCGACCAATATACTTGAAAAATCTTTGATTTTGCAAGTAACAAGGAAAACAAACAAACAAACAACCACAATGAAAACTGAGTCCCATTCGGTGCCCGGCAATGACGATATGCAGCGCCTGGAGATGGCATAGGAAAGGAGCGGTGTACAACAAGAAAACAAATGGAGTGAAAACTGAGTGCGCCCTTTCGAGGGGGCGCTCCGAAGGCCTTCGGTGCCCAGCGATGAGCTCGTACAGCGCCTGGACATGGAATAGTGCGGAGCAGAGTACACAAGGGGTAATCAACCTACATTAAAATGAATGGAATATACTCTTGCACATCTACTATTACTAATGGCCTCGTGGAGTAGTGCTTAGATCGTGTGTTACAGTCACGTGAAAAAGTAAGTACACCCCATGTAAAGTTT
This sequence comes from Myxine glutinosa, assembly GCF_964187855.1. Classification (NCBI taxonomy): domain Eukaryota; kingdom Metazoa; phylum Chordata; class Myxini; order Myxiniformes; family Myxinidae; genus Myxine; species Myxine glutinosa. Next base: position 105,380,544 of record NC_136273.1, read on the forward strand.
TGACTTTTTCAACATATTTCAACATACAGCTATTTGATCTTCATTTCAACAATATTGATCGATAAAGGTGATATAATACAACAAATATCATGAAACATTTACATTTTGTAGTCCATTGTATAATTTAAATAAACATAAATGCAAATTTCGCATGTGGAAAAAGTAAGTACACCCTTGGCTCTAATCGGTGGTATTGCCCCCTTTGGCAGAAACAACCTCAAGTAGGCATTTCTTATAACTGTCTACCAGTCTCTGACATCGACTGGGAGAAATTTTTGCCCACTCCTCTATGCAGAATTCTTTCAGCTGTGCGATGTTTGAGGGGTTTCTTGCACGCACAGCTCGTTTCAAATCCCCCCACAACATCTCGATGGGATTTAGATCCGGGCTTTGACTTGGCCATTCCAGAACCCTCCATTTCTTTCTTTTCAGCCATTCCTTGGTGGATTTACTGGTATGTTTAGGGTCATTGTCATGTTGCAAGGTCCACCTTCGGTTGAGCTTCAACTCTCCGACAGATGGCCTCACATTATCCCCAAGCACCTTCTGGTACAATGAAGAATTAATAGTGGATTCTATGATGGTGAGCTGCCCAGGCCCTGATGCAGCAAAGCTGCCCCAAACCATAATATTTCCACCACCACGCTTTACAGTTGGTATCAGGTTCTTGTGGTCAAATGCTGTCTTTGGTTTTCGCCAAACATGTCTTCTGGTACTGTGGCCAAATAGCTCTACCTTTGACTCATCTGTCCAGAGCACATTGTTCCAGAAGTGCTGGGCTTTGCAAAGGTGTTCATTGGCAAACTTTCGTCTTGCCCTGATGTTCTTTCTGGACAGCAAAGTTTTCCCCCTGGCACACCTCCCATGTACATCAAATTTGTGCAGCCTCTTTCTAATGGTAGACTCGTGCACTTTGACATCAACAGTGGCAAGAGCTACCTGTAGGTCCCACGATGACATTCTGGGGTTCTTAGAGACTTCTTTCAGCATCTTGCGGTCTGCTCTCGGGCTGAACTTGCTGGGGCGGCCTGGCCTGAACAAGTTGGCAGTTGTTTGGAATCTTCTCCACTTGTAGATGATCTTCCGGACAGTCGAATGATTGATTTCAAATTGTTTGGAGATCTTTTTAAATCCCTTCCCAGACTCATAGGCATCTATAACCTTCTTTCTGAAGGCCTCAGAGCTCTTTTGATCTAGGCATGGTGACGCCGCACACTTCAACAACGAAGAGCAAACCAAACTAAATGTCTGAGGTTTAAATAAGGCAGGTTCCTCCAAGATCCTCTTTAATGATGTTGTAATCATTTGCACCTGAGCTGGTGCACCTGATTCTAATTTTACGTATTTGAAGTAGTGATAAATGTAGGGGTGTACTTACTTTTTCCACATCCGAAATTTGCATTTATGTTTATTTAAATTATACAATGGACTACAAAATGTAAATGTTTCATGATATTTGTTATATTATATCACCTTTATCTATCAATATTGTTGAAATGAAGATCAAATAGCTGTATGTTGAAATATGTTGAAAAAGTCAAAACTTTACATGGGGTGTACTTACTTTTTCACGTGACTGTATGAGACCAGGATGATGGCAGGTCAAGTCAAACCCCAGCTGAGTTATAGCAAAGACTTTAAATGGTCTGTGCTGCTTCGTTGGTTCACGCTGCACATTTAAAGAGGATAGAACACAGACAAACAACCATAGGTTGGTAATCATATTTCAGGATTTCATGGGCCTCGTGGCTTCCGGCGTCAAATTTCCTTGAAGGAGAAACTCTTGTTATAGAACTGTGAGCAATGATGATAGGCTTCCTGGCAATGTGGCTGCCAAACCACGTGACTGATGAGAGAAGAGAAGAAACACCTTTAGAGGCCATTTTCCCCCCACAGAGCAGGGCTTGGCCTTTTCCGGGCACCGTGGTCCCCTTTTTGAAGCAATGTTTTATGGCCGGATGCCCTTCCTGCCACCAACCCTGTTGGTCGCCTCTTGCGACACACAGGAAATTACCATTGAACTGGTACTCAATTTGCCGACCTCAGAAGGATGACAGGCTGAGTCAACCCCCCTGGTGTTAATTCAGCGATTGACCGGGATTCAAACCCAGGATCCTAGGATCCCAAGCTGGCACCCTAACCGCTAAGCCAACACCAGGCTATGTCTGATGACGTCATAATTTTCTATAAATGTTCCTCATGGGTAGTCGATCATATTGATCAGTAAAATTTCATATTGATTGGTTGAACGGTTTTGAAGAAGAGCATTTTTAAAGGTTTTATTTTTCCAATCCATTATGGCTGTCAAACCATGCGTCTGATAACATCATAGTTTTCCAAATTTATTCCCCATGCAAATGCGATCATATGTTTAAAGTGTTGTGTCGATCGGTTCATCAGTTTCAGAGAAATCTTTTTTTCCTACATTTCCTTCAATCCAATATGGCCAAACTTTTCCCACATGGGTATCAATCATACATTTCAAGTTTCGTATCAATCGGATAAGTGGTTTCATCGAAGAAGGTTTTTGAAGTTTTATTCTAAAATCCAATATGCCTGGAACCACGTGACTGATTACGTTATTGTTGTCAAACAAAATTCTCCGTGATTATTCGATCATGTTTGTGAAGTTTTCATATCGATTGGATGAGGTTTCAGAGAAGAAGATGTTTTTCATCCAATATTGTCGCCAAACCATGTAACTGATGACGTTTTCTTTTCAAACTTGTATCCCCATGGATAGGTGAGCAAATGTTTACAATTTTGCATCGATCCGTTCAGCATTTTCAGAGAAGAAGATTTTTAAAGTTTTTCGTTAAATCCAATATAGCGGCCGAAAAAGTTCAAAGTTCAAAAAACAACATTCATCTCGCACTAGTTTACATAGGTGTCATTAATCAGTTAAAGTTTTATAGAGCTAGCCATAACGGTTTCTCGGAATGGTCTCCACAAGATTTGCTTAGAAAAATGAAAAATCTTTGCAAGAACAATAAGCTTACAGTGCAAAACTTGCAGCCTTATTCATTACTTTGGAAAAATGCCAAGGGCATGGAAAAGGCCCCTTTATATGGGATGTGACATGTGGCAAAGTATAGAAAAGAAGGGATATTCAAAAAATCTCATGTGCATGCAGGACTACCCTTGTGTTCTCAGGAGGAACCAAGGAATGCTCCAGAAAAGCTCATAAAAAGGGGTGCCAATTTGATTCATACACCTGCATGAAGAAGTAAATGTAGTATATTTGCAAGATGTAGGGTGCCCCTTTATGAATGCGGAAAACTCAAGAATGCGGAAACAGACGTTGCTGAAATTTGGAACATATTACCTCAACTTAACATGTCTTTCAATCCTGAAAATCTCACACTCTTACGATGTCTCTCCGAAAAGAGCGACTGGACAACCCTCCCATCCACTTTCTGAATAATCCTCTCCAAGAAGTTCTGTCACTCAAGCTTTTGGGTCTCACTATCTGCCATGATCTTTCCTGGGAAAACCACATTTCCTAGCTGGCCTCCAAAGCCAGTCGCCGACTAGGTATCCTCCGTCGTGCGAAGTCCTTCCTTGGCACACATGAGTTCCTCACCACATACAAGGCTTTCATCCGCAGCTCAATGCAATACTGCTCTCCCCTCTGGGCTGGTGCTCCTGCCTCACACCTAGCTCGTCTTCACGCTGTTGAAATCAAAGCTTTCAGAATCATTGGAATCTCCCGCGATGACGCTATCTCCGATGGCCTTTCACTCACTCACCGCAGGCAGGTTGGTGGTCTTTCTGTCTTTTACCAACTCCTCTTCGACCTTGCTCCCCCAGCTCTCTCTGGGCTCTGTCCCCCAAATATTCCTACAAGTTGCACAAGATCTGCCAGCAACCCTCTCATGGTTAAACTGCCTAAATCTAGGCTTTCTGCTCACCTTCATTCCTCTTTTCTCCCGCCTCTGGAACAAACTCCCTCACTCTCTTCAATCCCACTCCTCCCTCCAGGTCTTTAAAACAGCTGTTCACAACCATCTCTTATCCTCCCCCATCCAAAACCTTGATCCTTTCTACCCCCACTAATTTCACCCCAGATCCACTTTTTTTAAATACCAACTTCGTTCCTGGAAGTCCTTGCAGTGTTCATATGTTTTATACTTCTCCCACCCCCTTCCCATGCCCCCCCCCCAAGCCCTCTCCCTCCCACACATCTCCCGATGTCCCTGCTCTCAAATGTTGTGTTTGTGTGCTTCCCCTTCTCTCCCCATCTTGTCTACCGCTCCCCTTATTATATACTTTGTGTGTCTGTTTGATTTTTTTTGTGTGATAAATGTTAGCTCTTTCACGAGCCTCGATTCTGTACATGAAAAAAAGAAAAAAAAGACCAAAGTATTTGCAGCCGACTTCGTCCAGTCGAAGCCGAGAGAAGTATTTTCAGCCGCCAATGTTAAAGCTGCAAACAGAGAAACGATCCCACATATCCCAAAGGGAGGGACGCTTTGTGCCTCCTTTGATGAATTGTTGATTTTAAGATTCTTGTTTCTGGTCTTGTGGAAAGGGAATGCCAACTGGGAGAAAGGCAAGGCAGCTCCTTTTGGGTGAGTGTGCCAATGGTTCATCCAATGGAGTGTTGGTTGAAATAAATTGGATGTCTTTACAGTGGTTGATGCAACAGATGCTGATTGACCAGCCAGGTGACCCCATCACATACCTAATCCACCTGCTACAACAGAACAATCAGCAAGGTGCACTTCAACAAAGGCAAAATAAATTGAACAAGAAACCTCCTGAAACATTTCACTTTTTACTACAATGTATGTTTTCTCACCACACCTGACTCCCCGCATCAATCTTGATGTGCCACTACCCAGACACAGTCACTGCCAACTTTCTACCCAGACACAGTCACTGCCAAATATCTACCCAGACACAGTCACTGCCAACTATCTACCCAGACACAGTCACTGCCAACTATCTACCCAGACACAGTCACTGCCAACTATCTACCCAGACACAGTCACTGCCAACTATCTACCCAGACACAGTCACTGCCAACTATCTACCCAGACACAGTCACTGCCAAATATCTACCCAGACACAGTCACTGCCAACTATCTACCCAGACACAGTCACTGCCAACTATCTACCCAGACACAGTCACTGCCAACTATCTACCCAGACACAGTCACTGCCAACTATCTACCCAGACACAGTCACTGCCAACTATCTACCCAGACACAGTCACTGCCAAATATCTACCCAGACACAGTCACTGCCAACTATCTACCCAGACACAGTCACTGCCAACTTTCTATCCAGACACAGTCACTGCCAACTATCTACCCAGACACAGTCACTGCCAAATATCTACCCAGACACAGTCACTGCCAAATATCTACCCAGACACAGTCACTGCCAAATATCTACCCAGACACAGTCACTGCCAAATATCTACCCAGACACAGTCACTGCCAACTATCTACCCAGACACAGTCACTGCCAACTATCTACCCAGACACAGTCACTGCCAAATATCTACCCAGACACAGTCACTGCCAACTATCTACCCAGACACAGTCACTGCCAACTATCTACCCAGACACAGTCACTGCCAAATATCTACCCAGACACAGTCACTGCCAACTATCTACCCAGACACAGTCACTGCCAACTATCTACCCAGACACAGTCACTGCCAAATATCTACCCAGACACAGTCACTGCCAACTATCTACCCAGACACAGTCACTGCCAACTATCTACCCAGACACAGTCACTGCCAACTATCTACCCAGACACAGTCGCTGCCAACTATCTACCCAGACACAGTCACTGCCAACTATCTACCCAGACACAGTCACTGCCAACTATCTACCTAGACACATTCTCTACCAACTATCTATGCAGACACAGTCACTGCCAACTATCTACCCAGACACAGTCACTGCCAACTATCTACCCAGACACAGTCACTGCCAACTATCTACCCAGACACAGTCACTGCCAACTATCTACCCAGACACAGTCACTACCAACTATCTACCCAGACACAGTCACTACCAACTATCTACTCAGACACAGTCACTGCCAACTATCTATCCATACACATTCTCTACCAACTATCTACCCAGACACATTCTCTACAAACTATCTACCCAGACACATTCTCGACCAACTATCCACCCAGACACATTCTCGACCAACTATCTACCCAGACACATTCTCGACCAACTATCTACCCAGACACATTCTCGACCAACTATCTACCCAGACACATTCTCTACCAACTATCTACACAGACACTTTCTCAACCAACTATCTACCCAGACACATTCTCTACCATATATCTACCCAGACACATTCTCTACCAACTATCTACCCAGACACATTCTCTACTAACTATCTACCCAGACACATTCTCTACCAACTATCTACCCAGACACATTCTCTACAAACTATCTACCCAGACACATTCTCTACCAACTATCTACCCAGACACAGTCACTGCCAACTATCTACCCAGACACAGTCACTGCCAACTATCTACCCAGACACAGTCACTGCCAACTATCTACCCAGACACATTCTCAACCAACTATCTACCCAGACACATTCTTAATCAACTATCTACCCAGACACATTCTCTACCAACTATCTACCCAGACACAGTCACTGCCAACTATCTACCCAGACACAGTCACTGCCAACTATCTACCCAGACACAGTCACTGCCAACTATCTACCCAGACACAGTCACTGCCAACTATCTACCCAGACACAGTCACTGCCAACTATCTACCCAGACACAGTCACTGCCAACTATCTACCCAGACACATTCTCTACAAACTATCTACCCAGACACATTCTCTACCAACTATCTACCCAGACACAGTCACTGCCAACTATCTACCCAGACACAGTCACTGCCAACTTTCTATCCAGACACAGTCACTGCCAACTATCTACCCAGACACAGTCACTGCCAAATATCTACCCAGACACAGTCACTGCCAAATATCTACCCAGACACAGTCACTGCCAAATATCTACCCAGACACAGTCACTGCCAACTATCTACCCAGACACAGTCACTGCCAACTATCTACCCAGACACAGTCACTGTTAAATATCTACCCAGACACAGTCACTGCCAACTATCTACCCAGACACAGTCACTGCCAACTATCTACCCAGACACAGTCACTGCCAAATATCTACCCAGACACAGTCACTGCCAACTATCTACCCAGACACAGTCACTGCCAACTATCTACCCAGACACAGTCACTGCCAAATATCTACCCAGACACAGTCACTGCCAACTATCTACCCAGACACAGTCACTGCCAACTATCTACCCAGACACAGTCACTGCCAACTATCTACCCAGACACAGTCACTGCCAACTATCTACCCAGACACAGTCACTGCCAACTATCTACCCAGACACAGTCACTGCCAACTATCTACCTAGACACATTCTCTACCAACTATCTATGCAGACACCGTCACTGCCAACTATCTACCCAGACACAGTCACTGCCAACTATCTACCCAGACACAGTCACTGCCAACTATCTACCCAGACACAGTCACTGCCAACTATCTACCCAGACACAGTCACTACCAACTATCTACCCAGACACAGTCACTGCCAACTATCTACTCAGACACAGTCACTGCCAACTATCTATCCATACACATTCTCTACCAACTATCTACCCAGACACATTCTCTACAAACTATCTACCCAGACACATTCTCGACCAACTATCCACCCAGACACATTCTCGACCAACTATCTACCCAGACACATTCTCGACCAACTATCTACCCAGACACATTCTCGACCAACTATCTACCCAGACACATTCTCTACCAACTATCTACACAGACACTTTCTCAACCAACTATCTACCCAGACACATTCTCTACCATATATCTACCCAGACACATTCTCTACCAACTATCTACCCAGACACATTCTCTACTAACTATCTACCCAGACACATTCTCTACCAACTATCTACCCAGACACATTCTCTACAAACTATCTACCCAGACACATTCTCTACCAACTATCTACCCAGACACAGTCACTGCCAACTATCTACCCAGACACAGTCACTGCCAACTATCTACCCAGACACAGTCACTGCCAACTATCTACCCAGACACATTCTCAACCAACTATCTACCCAGACACATTCTTAACCAACTATCTACCCAGACACATTCTCTACCAACTATCTACCCAGACACAGTCACTGCCAACTATCTACCCAGACACAGTCACTGCCAACTATCTACCCAGACACAGTCACTGCCAACTATCTACCCAGACACAGTCACTGCCAACTATCTACCCAGACACAGTCACTGCCAACTATCTACCCAGACACAGTCACTGCCAACTATCTACCCAGACACATTCTCTACAAACTATCTACCCAGACACATTCTCTACCAACTATCTACCCAGACACAGTCACTGCCAACTATCTACCCAGACACATTCTCTACAAACTATCTACCCAGACACATTCTCTACCAACTATCTACCCAGACACAGTCACTGCCAACTATCTACCCAGACACAGTCACTGCCAACTATCTACCCAGACACATTCTCAACCAACTATCTACCCAGACACATTCTTAACCAAATATCTACCCAGACACATTCTCTACCAACTATCTACCCAGACACAGTCACTGCCAACTATCTACCCAGACACAGTCACTGCCAACTATCTACCCAGACACATTCTCTACCAACTATCTACCCAGACACAGTCACTGCCAACTATCTACCCAGACACAGTCACTGCCAACTATCTACCCAGACACAGTCACTGCCAACTATCTACCCAGACACATTCTCAACCAACTATATCTACCCAGACACAGTCACTGCCAACTATCTACCCAGACACATTCTCTACAAACTATCTACCCAGACACATTCTCTACCAACTATCTACCCAGACACAGTCACTGCCAACTATCTACCCAGACACATTCTCTACAAACTATCTACCCAGACACATTCTCTACCAACTATCTACCCAGACACAGTCACTGCCAACTATCTACCCAGACACAGTCACTGCCAACTATCTACCCAGACACATTCTCAACCAACTATCTACCCAGACACATTCTTAACCAAATATCTACCCAGACACATTCTCTACCAACTATCTACCCAGACACAGTCACTGCCAACTATCTACCCAGACACAGTCACTGCCAACTATCTACCCAGACACATTCTCTACCAACTATCTACCCAGACACAGTCACTGCCAACTATCTACCCAGACACAGTCACTGCCAACTATCTACCCAGACACAGTCACTGCCAACTATCTACCCAGACACATTCTCTACCAACTTTCTACCCAGACACATTCTTGATTATACAAGTGAAAGTTTTGTTCTTTGAGCTTCTTCTTGAAGAAAAAGGCATTTTCTTGATGAACCTGTGCAGTCGCAGAGGTAAAACAAATGCAAGGTCATGGGGAAATTAAGAATAAATTGGTATTTTTTTGTCTAATTTGTTGAATAAATGAAGAATGTAAAGAAGAACAAATTGAATTCAGTGTTCCATTGTCACTTGAACATTTGGTTTTTGTGCATGAGCTCATCACTTATGTTCTTAGTTCCCAGGGTCTTCTTCCTTGGACCACCATCGTCAGGCAAAAAGACCATGGTAAGTCATATTTGAGTTTCATTTGCTTTATTTTGTCATTTGTTCTTGTCCAGGTTGGGCCAAAAGTCACTGAAGGTTTTCTTTTTTTGAACACCGCTCTTCTCTGCCATCTCCAGGCGCTGCATAACGTCATTGCCGGGCACCGAAGGGGGCTCGGCAATGACGCACACTGAAAGGGAGTAATCATTTTTCACTCTGGTTGTTTGTTTGTTTCCTTATTACCCTCGCCAGAACACATGGTATTGCATTTGAGTCCGTTTGTTACTTGGCAAAAAAAAAAAATTTTTTTTTTTTTTGCAAGTATGTTGATCACCCCGGTTTCTGTGTGTGTTTGTGTGTTTGTCTGTTCGCTCACTTATACTTGCCTACAGGTCACAATTTTAAACCGATCTTCACAAACCTTCACCAAATGGTAGAGTGCGTGGTCCGACAGAATCCTATATATTTTTGGACTCAATAGGTCAAAAGGTCAACATAGGCCAAAGGTCAACTACTTTTTTTCAAATTTCTAAAATCCTCAATTTTCATCCGATTGACTTGAAATTTGAATAGGATTTACATATCGGCGAATTGAATTCAACCACCAACTATTTTTGAGATCAGCTTCGACCAAAAGGTCAACATAGGCCAAAGGTCAACAACCTTTTTCAAATTTCTAAAATCCTCAATTTTCATCCAATTGACTTGAAATTTGAAGAGGATTTACATATCGGCTTACTGAATTCAACCTCCAACTATTTTTGAGATCACATAGGCCAAAAGGTCAACATAGGCCAAAGGTCAACAACAATTTCCAATTTCTAAAATCCTCAATTTTCATCCAATTCACTTTTTTTCTTTTTTTTTTTTTGTATACAATATCGAGGCTCGTGAAAGAGCGAACATTAATCACACAGAAAGACAAACCGACACATAAAACATATAACATAGGGAGCGGTAGACAAGATGGGGAGAGAGGGGGAAGGATACAAACACAACATTTGAGAGCAGGGACCGAGAGACATGGAGACATCGAGAGATCTGAGAGAGGGCGAGGGCTTTGGGGGGGGGGGGGGCGTGGGAAGGGGGCAGTGGGAGAGGTATAAAACATATGGACACTGCCAGGACTTCCAGGAAAGAAGTTGGAATTTCAAACAAGGTGGATCTGGGGTGAATTAGCGGGGGTAGAAAAGATCAAGGTTTTGGATGGGGGAAGATAAGAGATGGTGGTGAACAGCTGTTTTAAAGACCTGGAGGGAGGAGTGGGATTGAAGGGAGTGAGGGAGTTTGTTCCAGAGGCGGGAGAAAAGAGGAATGAAAGAGTGAAGGTGAGCGGAGAGCCGAGATTTCGGCAGTTTAACCATCAGAGGGTTGCTGGCAGATCTTGTGCGACCTGTAGGAATATTTGGGGGACAGAGCACAGAGAGAGCTGGGGGTGCAAGGCCGGAGAGGAGTCGGTAGAAGACAGAAAGACCACCTACCTGCCTGCGGTGAGTGAGTGAAAGGCCCTCAGAGATAGCTTCATCGCGGGAGATTCCAATAATTCTGAAAGCTTTGGTTTCAACAGCGTGAAGCCGAGCTAGGTGTGAGGCAGGAGCACCGGCCCATAGGGGAGAACAGTATTCCATTGAGCTGCGGATGAAAGCCTTGTATGTGGTGAGGAGCTCAGGTGTGCCGAGGAAGGACTTCGCACGACGGAGGATGCCCAGTCGGCGACTGGCTTTGGAGGCCAGCTTGGAAATGTGGTTTTCCCAAGAAAGATCATGGCAGATAGTGAGACCCAAAATCTTGAGCGACAGAACTTCTTGGAGAGGATTGTTGAGAAAGTAGATGGGAGGGTTGTCCAGTCGATCTTTTCGGAGAGACATAGTAAGAGTGTGAGATTTGTCAGGATTGAAAGACATGTTCCACTTGTTTGACCAGTCTGTGATTTTGTCCAGGTCTTCAGAGAGTGAGGAGGCAGCAGACTGCCGATCTGAGGGAAGAGGAATGGAGCGGCAGAGAGTGGAGTCATCAGCAAAGAGATAGAGAGGATTTTCGAGAGAGTCAGAGAGATCATTGATGAAGACCAGAAAAAGCACGGGGCCCAGAACACTGCCTTGGGGAACTCCAGCCTGAACAGGAAGAGGAGATGAGAGAAACCCATTCAGGGCCACACGTTGACGACGACTAGAGAGGAAGTCCGCCAGCCATGCGTGGAGATTTCCATGGATACCAAAGGAGGAGAGTTTGGTGAGCAGAGCGGGGTGCCAGACCGTGTCGAAGGCACGTGATATGTCGAGGGAGACAGCTCTAATTTCCTGTTTGGCATTGAGGACCTCCATCCATTGTTGAGACAGCAGAAGCAGCATGTCCAGAGTAGAGTGACCTGGTCTGAAACCAAATTGATGATCAGAGATCAAGCCATTGGAGAAGAGGAAAGATTTCATATCAGAAGCAATGATGGATTCCATGACTTTGCTGATAATTGGGAGAAGGCTGATTGGTCTGTAGTTGCTAGGATCTGTTTTTGCACCTTTTTTGTGCAAAGCGGTGATGTTGGCTGATTTCCAAGCAGATGGCAGTTGACCTTGAGCAAAAGAGAGGGTGAAGAGAACAGAGAGAGGGTGAGATAGAGCAGCAGAGCAGGATTCATTCACTTGAAATTTGAATGGGATTTACATATCAGAAAAGTGAAATCAACGACCAACTATTTTTGAGATTAGCATCGGCCCAAAGGTCAAAATAGGCCAAAGGTCAACCGCTTTTTAAAAATTACTAAAAGCCTCAATTTTTATCTGATTGACTTGAAATTTGAATTGGATTTTCATGTCAGCTAACTGAATTCAACCACCAATTATTTAAGAGGTCTAAACGATGCTCCACTGAGTGCCATTCTGCTTTGTTCTCTTTTGCCAAGTGTCGCTCTATGAGTGATTTTTCATTTGTTTGTCTGTCTGTTTGTCCGCACAGAATAAATACGATTTTCTCTGCAACCGTTGGTCCGATTGACAGGAAATTTTCACCGTAGGTGCAACTCCACCTGTATAACTTTTTAATGATAATTATGACGTCATCGGTCACGTGGTTCGGCCGCCATATTTTTACTCCGGCATGTCCTCGGTCTCTGACTGATTTCTAGTCTGTTTGTCTGTTTGTTTGTCTGTTTGTCCGCACAGAATAAATATGATTTTCTCTGCAACCGTTGGTCCGATTGACAGGAAATTTTCACCATAGGTGCAACTCCACATATACAATTTCTTAATGATAATGATGACGTCATCGGTCACGTGGCTCGGCCGCCATCTTGGAAAAACCGAAAAAATTTGCGCCTCTATATCTCCGAAAGTGCTGAATAGAAAAAATCGAGACATGGCTCTTTGTAAAGAACGCTCCATGGGGAATAAAATATGTTAATGATGATGTCATAGGTGCCTCCATTATGACGTCATAATTCGACAAGTACAAAACTTCATCCGATCAAGATGAAATTTCTTGAGCATAATATAGGAATAAATTAGTTTAGGAAAAAAATAATGATGACGTCATCAGTCACGTTGTTCGGCCGCCATATTTGTTTTAACACAAAAACCTTAAAAACCACTGAAAATATATCCTGGCGAGGGTTTGCAATCTCTGATTGCTCTTTTTCTTGTTTGTTACTTGCAAAATCGAAGACTTTTCATGTATATTGGTCGGTTGCGTTTGTTATTCTGTCTGTTTGCCTGTTTGTTTGTCTATTTATTTGTCAGTTTGTTTGTTTGCTTGTCACCGGCCAACAGATCACAATTCCAAATTGATCGTCACAAAATTTCACCAAGTTGTTGAGGACCGATCGTCACGAAATTTCACCAAGTTGTAGAGGAACAATCGTCACGAAATTTCACCATGATGTCGAGGTCGTCACAGTTGAGAAGCCTATTGATTTTGAGGTCACAGGTCAAAGGTCATCTGGAGGTCAAATTTCTAAAATCGCCATTTTTAATCTGATTGACTTGAAAATTGAACAGCATTTGTATATTGACTCACTAAATTGGGAAAGCTAAAACCAATTGCTATCTTTATCAAAAACTCTCTTCCTCACTCTCCCTGCAATGCCCTCACTCCACCTCACCCCCAGGAGTACCTCTGGCTATGGCTTCCTCTCTGCTCCCACCTTTTGTTCATGTGTGTTCTGCACCGTCCTCCAAACAGTGATGACTCCATTTTATTTTTTTTTATTTTTTTTGTTGTATACTGAATCGAGGCTCGTGAAAGAGCTGACATTTATTTCACAAACAAATCAACCAGACAAACAAAATATATAAAAAGAGGGAGCGGAAGACAAGAGAAGGGGAAGCACACAAACACTTGAGGGCACACAAACACTTGAGGGCACACAACATTTAAGAGCAGGGAGATGTGTGGGAGGGAGAGGGCTTGGGGGGAGGGGGGTGGCAGAAGTATCAAACACAAGGACACCAAGGACTTCCAGGCCAGAAGTTATTATTTCATCTGGATTTACATCTCCCTTTCTGACAACATGGACCAACTTCTGTCCACTCATCCCAACTCACTTCCTCATATGTGGTCACTTCAATTGTCACCATGCCAGCTGGCTGTGTGTGGGTACCTCTCTCACCAGCCATGGCACCTCAGCAAAGGACTTCTGCGACTCACTGGGGCTGACACAATCTGTCAATTTCCCGACCTGGATCTCAGTCAATGGAGTATATTCTCTTCTAGACTTGGTTATGACTAACTTCCCTGCAAATGTCTGCTGCTCTTCTTCTGCTCCAATCGGTTTTTCTGATCATTTGCTTCTTAAAGTGGACATCTCTCTGGCCATTCTCTGAGAGCCCCCTCAACGTAGACATGTCTGGTATTTCACTCAGGCCGACTGGCACGGTCTTCAAGCAGCCATCAATCATCTGGACTGGTCTCCCATCTCCACTGCCTCTGATATCAACTCATCCTGGGAATTCTTCCAAAGTAAACTGCTCTCTCTCATGCACAGATTTATCCCATCCCGTCTTCATTTGTCATACCCTTCCTCCCGTCCATAGTACACGGAATATTGTGGTGAGGCAGTTGCCCTGAAACAACTTGCCTTTGCCTCCTGGAAGGCTAATCCAATGAAGACAATCTCATTTCCTTTCACAAAGCCCGGAACAAGTGTGTGTCTACCCCCAGGAGAGCAGGGAAACAATATATCTCCACTCTCAAGACAGAACTCTCAAACCTGTCTCCCTCCTCCAAATCCTGGTGGCGTGTGGTCAAATCAGTTTCTGGTGTTGCCCCCCTCCCCTCCCCCATCCCCTCCCTTACCTCAAACGGCTACAAAGCTGACTCCGCACGTGAAAAAGGTGAATGCCTCAACTCTGTGTTTGCCTCAAAATCCTTTGTCCCAAACCCGTCTCTCTCTGTACCCACCTTACCCAGCCATAACCAGCTGCTCCTGGACTCTGTGTCCTTCTCTCCTGACAAGGTGGAGAAGTTTCTGCCAATACTCGACTCTGATTCTGCAACTGGACCAGACGGCATCAGCCCACGGGTCCTAAAATCCTGCTCTGCCGCTCCATCTCACCCGCTCTCTGTTCTCTTCACCCTCACTTTTGCTCAAGGTCATCTGCCTACAGCTTGAAAATCAGCCAACATTACCGCTTTACACAAAAAGGCGCAAAAACAGATCCTTGCAACTAGAGACCAATCAGCCTGCTCCCAATCATCAGCAAAGTCATGGAATCCATCATCGCTTTGGATATCAAATCCTTCCTCTTCTCCAATAGCTTGATCTCTGATCATCAATTTGGATTCAGACCAGGTCACTCTACTCTGGACATGCTGCTTCTGCTGTCTCAACAATAGATGGAGGTCCTCAATGCCAAACAAGAAATTAGAGCTGTCTCCCTTGACATATCATGTGCCTTCGATACTCCAAACTCTCCTCTTATGGTATCCATGGAAATCTCCATTCATGGCTTGCGGACTTCCTCTCTGGTCGTAGGCAACGTGTGGCAGTGAATGGATTTCTCTCATCTCCCCATCCTGTTCTGGCTGGAGTTCCCCCAAGGTGGTGTTCTGGGCTCTGTGCTATTTCTGGTCTTCATCTCCGACTCTCCGACTCAATCAATGATCTCTCCGACTCTCTTGAAAATCCTCTCTATCTCTTTGCTGATGACTCCAGTATCTGCTGCTCCATTCCTCATCCCTCAGATCAGCAGTCTGCAGCTTCCTCACTCACTGCAGACCTGGACAAAATCACAGACTGGTCAAACAAGTGGAACATGTCTTTCAATCCTGACAAATATCATACTCTTACTATGTCTCTCCGTAAAGACCAACTGGAAAACCCTCCCTTCTACTTTCTCAACAATCCTCTCAAAGAAGTTCTGTCGCTGAAGCTTTGGGTCTCACTATCTGCCATAATCTTTCTTGGGAAAACCACATTTCGAAGCTGGCCTCCAAAGCCAGTAACCGACTGGGCATCCTCCGTCATGCGAAGTCCTTCCTTGGCACACCTGAGCTCCTCACCACATACAAGGCTTTCATCCGCAGCTCAATGGAATACTGTTCCCCCCTCTGGGTGGGTGCTCCTGCCTCAAACCTAACTCGGCTTCACGCTGTTGAAACCAAAGCTTTCAGAATCATTGGAATCTCGTGCGATGAAGCTAACTCCGAGGGCCTTTCCTTCACTCACCGCAGGCAGGTTGGTGGTCTTTCTGTCTTCTACCGACTCCTCTCCGGCCTTGCTCCCCCAGCTCTCTCTGTGCTCTGTCCCCCTAATATTCCTACAGGTCGCACAAGATCTGCCAGCAACCCTCTTATGGTTAAACTGCCAAAATCTAGGCTCTCTGCTCACCTTCACTCTTTCATTCCTCTTTTCTCCCACCTCTGAAACAAACTCCCCCACTCCCTTTAATCCCACTCCTCCCTCCAAGTCTTTAAAACAGCTGTTCACCACCATCTCTGATCTTCTCCCATCCAAAACCTTGATCTTTTCTACCCCTGCTAATTCACCCCAGATACACTTTTTTTTTGAAATTCCAACTTTTTTCCTGGAAGTCCTTGCAGTGTTCATATGTTTTATGCCTCTCCCACCTCCCCCACAAGCCCTCCCCCTCCCACATTTCTTTTGATGTCCCTGCTCTCAAATGTTGTGTTAGTTTCCTTCCCCCTCTCTCTCCATCTTGTCTACCGCTCGCCTTATTTTGTGTTTTACGTGTCGGTTTGACTTTTTGTGTGATTAATGTTCGCTCTTTCACGATCCTCGATCTTGTATCCAAAAAACCCCCAAAAAAACTGAAGACGAGATGGGATAAATCTGTGCATGAGAGAGAGAGCAGTTTGCTTTGGAAGAATTCCCAGGAAGAATTGATGTCAGAGGCAGTAGAGATGGGAGACCAGTCCAGATGATTGATGGCTGCTTGCAGACCGTGCCAGTTGGCCTGAGTGAAATGCCATACACGTTGGCGCTGAGGAGGCTCTCTGAGAATGGCCAGAGATATATCCACTTTAACAAGCACATGGTCAGATGAACCGATTGGAGCAGAAGAGCAGCAGACATTTGCAGGGAAGTTTGTCATAACCAAGTCTAGAAGAGAAGATACTCCATTGACTGAGATCCGGGTCAGGAAATTGACAGATTGTGTCAGTCCCAATGAGTCACAGAAGTCCTTTGCTGAGATGCCATGGCTGGTGAGAGAGGAACCCACACCCAGCCAGCTGGCATGATGACAGTTGAAGTCGCCACATATGAGGAAGAGAGAGTTGGGATGAGTTGATAGAAGTTGGTCCATGTTGTCAGACAGCGACATGTAAATGGAGTCATCACTGTTTGGAGGACGGTACAGAACACATATGAACAAAAGGTGGGAGCGGAGAGGAAGCCGTAGCCAGAGGTACTCCTGGGGTGGGGTGGAGAGAGGGCAGTGCAAGGAGAGTGAGGAAGAGAGTTTGATAAAGATAGCAACCCCACCACCAGGACGAGGCTCAGGTCTATAATACCGGAGGAGGGAGTAACCAGGAAGAGATATTAAGGGATCAGAGACATCTTGAAGGAGGAAAGTTTCTGTCCAGCAGATCAAGTCTGGATGGATTGTCAGAAGCAACCAGTGTTGCGGTTTTGAGAACCCACACTTGTAAATACAACATCATTAAAGGTTAAAGGTAGCACCCCATAGATAGGCCACAAGCAACACGTAGGTCACCATAGGACGTCAGTGATGTCTTAGTATGTGTTTAGATAAGGCCATTTTCCAATAGTTGCATCTGCGTTGCGTCAATCAAATAAGAGTAGGCCCTTGCGTTCATTTTGGCAGCCTCCCTTCCAAGCGACGCCATTAAGCGCTCCCCAGTCTGTGCCCCATGGCCCTTCCCAATTTGTTACATGCCTTTGCCAGCAGCGTTCGCAACCTCGCTGGGCTTCCGCTCAAACCAGCCCAGAAACCCACGAGTTAAGGCCCGAAAAAGGGGCAGAGCGCCAGGATGGAGGTGCGGCCACATCAACCAGCCATCAAGGCGGAGCCAGTAAGCCAACACCAGCCAACCAGGGCTGGAGTGAGATTGCCTGACAGGCGTGGCTTTGGGCTCCGAGAGCGTTCGCTGGCTTGGTTATAAAAGTGCGCACGCAAAGCCCTCGTAAGGACTGCTGCGATTTGAAGGACTTGGAAGGACCGATGCAGTGTGATAAGAACTTACGGAGCAGCGCTCATTACCGAAGACTGACGCCAAGCATTGGTATTACAAAGGACGCGCTGTGGCAACCCGCTGTACTAAGGGCGAGCGCGCGGCACGCATTGCCAAGAACCGCAGCGTGCAGGACATTGGAGAGGGGGCGCTTGGGGCGAGTAAGACCGGTAGCGCCAGTACAAAAATGCTGGTACACAAATTACGTACACCGATAGCCCAAGTTTACCCTTCCCCATCACGATAATTGTCCGCTCACGTTGCACTACGTGGAGAGCTGCCTGCCGGGTTTCGTCTTCTTGACCAGAGCTGGACTGGAGCCTGGACATCATCACCGGACCTTCCACCCTACCATCTGCATCCCCGTGTGAGTCTGAAGTCTGAGACCGAATCTGAGAGCGATCGGGCCCGTGTCCAGGGAATAGAGTAAGACTGTCTAAGGCTGCCCTGTGTACTTTTCCTTCCTCTTTCTTTCTTGTACATTCTTTCTTTTCCTCTTCTTGTTTGTACATAATTAATGAAGCAATCTGTTCTTCCTATTTTCCTGGTTTCCTCTCAATCCGATCATCCTAGTCTTTTCTCCATTGAGTAAACGTGGCACGATCGCAACCGCTTAGAATCGGGTCTAGTCACTTGTTAACAGCTCGGATCGCGGATCGCTATCCGCTCGGCATTTCCACCTGATATCCGTGATTCGGGTGGGAGTCATTCCCTTGCTTTACGGTCAGTGGTAGTAATTAGGTAATAGGACTAAAATTCGACCAACTACCCTATTTACCACCGACCGGAAGGAACGTTATAACTTCCAGGGTCGCGTCGGCCAGATAAGAGGACAAGGGGATTATCCCCCTCTTGATAAGGGGAGAGCCGACGTCGGAGATCCGCAACAATCAGAGACATCTTGAAGTGAATTGCAATGCACTATCATACCGGAGGAGGGAGTAACCAGGAAGAGATATTAAGGAATCAGAGACATCTTGAAGGAGGAAAGTTTCTGTCAGGCAGATCAAGTCTGGATTGTCAGAAGCAACCTGAATGGAGAGATCAATCAGGTTTGAGTGAAGGCCCTGGATGTTTGAGGTCCATATCGTTAATGAGGAGAGAGGGGGAGCATCGGGTGCAGGAGAGGGGAGGGGATGGGTAGGGGCAGATGAAAGGTGAGCGGGGGAGGTAGGAAGAGCAGTTGATAGTGTGTCAGAGATTACAGAAGAGTTACAAGAAAGGGAAGGATGAGGAGGACGAAAGGTTTGATGGTGATGGGATGAGGCACAGTGAGGGGTTGTTTGAGGGGGGGGGGGCAGAGGAAAGTTGAAGGTTGGTGGAGGTGGAGGTATGAGATGGAAGGGAGACGAAGTGGGGAGGAGGCAGCTTTTAGGAGGAGGTGGGAGGGGGGAGAATTGGAGAGGGATGGTATGAATGATCGTTTTACCCCCATTTTCCCCGCTAGAGTGGGGGTTAGCCTTGCGGGCCCCATGACAATCATGGTTCCCTGTTTGAGGCAATGTTTTTATGGCCGGATGCCCTTCCTGGCACCAACCCTTAGTCGCCTCTTACGATGCGCAGGGATACGGTGTACCTATTCTAGACCGGGGTGCACACCGGGATCATTTCATCCCAGCAAGCTGGTGCTCAATTTGCCGACCTCAGAAGGATGACAGGCTGAGTCAACCCCCCTGGTGTTAATTCAGCGATCGACCGGGATTGGTAGGGGGGGAGATTTGAAGGGGAGAGGTTGGGGGGGAGTTTTGAAGGGGAGGGGTTAGGGGGGAGTTTAGGAGGGGAGGGGCAAGGGGGAAGTTTAGGAGGGGAGGGGCAAGGTGGGAGATTTGGAGGGGAGGGGCAAGGGGGGAGATTTGGAGTGGAGGAGCAAGGGCGGAATTTGGAAAGTGGATGATTCATGAAAGACGAACATTCATAACACATTGGGTTTATTGTGATTTTCAAGTTAGAGATCCATTTAAGAATGATGGAGGAGGGGTGGAATGAATGTGAATTTAGAGCATGTAGTGATTTAGAATTATAAGAGATTGAATTTTTTTTTGAAGTGGAATGAGTTGGAGAGGAAATTGAAAAGAGCCTTTTAAATAGGAAGAAAAAGAGCGTGTTGTAATATACCACTGAATAAAACACTGCAGGGGAAAGTTTAAACATATTTAAACAGAACCGTGAAGAACAATCTAATATTCACAAAAATACCAACGGGGAGAGGGCCAAGAGGGACAACCACGAGTCACGTGAACAGGGCAAAAGGTGTTAGCATAAGGAACAGGGCAAAACAGATCTGGGGAATGGCGTGAAAATGGGGGTGAAATGGGGGTGAAACACGTGGTCGAAGAACGAACGAACGAAAAGAACAAAGAAGGAAATGTTTTTTTTGTTTGTTTTTTTTTAGGTAAAATTTTAAACAAGGAAGTATGGGGTGAAAAGACTAGGAAAAAACTGAGAGAACGAGAGTAAAAGGACCACAATCGACCGCTGGGAGAAAACAAAGCCTCCAGGTAGGAAGCTCAAATAACTAGGCCGCAAAATTACGCGGCACGAAATATTCGACCACTCCATGCAGGTATGAAAGATTAACACCGATAATATTCCAAGGGACGCACTGCAGGTACACACACGTAAGATAAATACAGTTTCGACAAAAATACAATTGTGAACAATTACTTAACTTCGAGTGTGCGTGAAGATCGGGCCACCTTCGAAAAACCATGACTTCCCCCGCAAGATCTCGAGAGATCTCGCAATTGATAAATTATTCTAAAAAAATTATGCTTATTATTTGTTTATTTTCATTATTAATCATTTATTTATTTTCTTTCTCATCTGGGCAATATCTCAGGCACCTTTTCAGTGAGGAAGCTAATATTTGGACATGACAGTGACCAACTGATGTGGCTATGAAGGATATTTTTGATTTACGGATTCATCCATTCAATGTACAATGTGCACTGAGTGGGTTCATCAAAACCCATTGGGTGGGTTCATCAAAACCCAAATGTAGTGGTCTGAGAGGGTCATTAACCAGTGTGGCAGCTACATTCAAGTGTAAGGTGTGCACAGAGGGAGCTGCAGATGGAGGAAATGTTGAGTTTGATCTTGGAGATGGCGTGAAGCTGGAAGGCGTGAAAACATTTTGTTACCTAGGAGACATGCTGAATGGAGAAGGTGGATCAGACTCGGCAACGATTGCTCGAGTGAGATGTGCATGGAAGAAGTTTTGGGAACTGAGTGGCGTACTGACGAGGTGGGGAGTGTCGTTGAAGCTGAAGGGAAAGGCGTATGCTGCATGTGTGAGAAGTGTTATGATTTATGGGAGCGAGACATGGGTAATGAACGTAGAGCAGCAACGAAGGCTGGAAAGGGTGGAAATGCGAATGGTTCGGTGGATGTGCGGAGTATCGTTGAGAGAGAGGAAGACAAATGATGAATTGCGAAAGATGATGGGAATAGAGCCTGTGATTGATGCTGTGAAGAGAAACAGTTTTAGATGGTTTGGTCATGTGTTGAGGAAGGATGAAAGTGACTGGTTGAGAAGAGTGATGGAAATGAATGTAGAAGGAAGTGGAGGACGGGGAAGACCGAGAAAGACTTGGCTAAAGATGGTCGAAGAAGAAATGCGGGCAAGGGGGTTAACAAGGGGAGATGCAGAAAATAGGTCAAAATGGAGAAGATTGTCATGGGGACCGCAAGGCTAACCCCCGCTCTTGCAGGGAAAATGGCCTTAAAAAGACTGTTGTTGTTGTTGTTGTTGTTTTCTCATCTGGGCAATATCTCAGGCACCTTTTCAGTGAGGAAGCTAATACTTGGACATGACAGTGACCAAGTGATGTGGCTATGAAGGATATTTTTGATTTACGGATTCATCAATTAATCGATTAATTATTGAATGATTAATTAATTAATAATTTAATTTTTACAAACTCCCCCACTCCCTTCAATCCCACTCCTCCCTCCAGGTCTTTAAAACAGCTGTTCACCACCATCTCTTATCTTCCCCCATCCAAAACCTTGATCTTTTCTACCCCCACTAATTTCACCCCAAAGCCTCTTTTTTGAAATACCAACTTTTTTCCTGGAAGTCCTTGGTGTCCTTGTGTTTATACTTCTCCCACCCCCCCCCCCCCCCCCACCCCCTTCCCACGCCGCCTCCCTCCAAGCCCTCTCCCTCCCACACATTCCCGATGTCCCTCACAAATGTTGTGTTTATGTGCTTCCATTTCTCTCCCCATCTTGTCTACCACTCCCCTTTTTATATACTTTGGTTGTTTGTCTGTTTGATTTGTTTGTGTGATAAATGTTAGCTCTTTCACGAGCCTCGATTACGTATACAAAAAAATATATATATATTGTTCGGGAAGTTCTTCCCAACACTGTTGCAGAGTTCCCACAAATGTGTTGCACTTGTAGGTTGCTTTGCTTTTACCCTTCTGTCCAGTTCATCCCAAACCAGCTCGATGGGGTTTAAGTCTGGAGACTGTGCTGGCCATTCCATTATTTTAAGCCTACCGTCTTGTTCTTTTCCTCGAAGGTAGTTTTGACATAGCCTGGAGGTGTGTTTAGGGTCATTATCTTGCTGTCGGATGAACCCCTGACCAACGTGGCGTATACCAGAGGGTATTGCATGGCGCTGCAAAATGCTGTGGTAGCCCTTTTGGTTCAGGGTGCCAGTCACTCTGTGCAAGTCGCCGACTCTGGATCCAGCAAAAGAGCCCCAGACCATCACGCTTCCTCCTCCATGTTTGACAGTTGGTGTCACACACTGAGGAACCATCCTTTCGCCTACAAAAACCCTGCGTGATGAACCAAAGATTTCAAATTTTGATTCATCGGTCCATAAGACCTGCTTCCAGTCTTCAGTAGTCCACTTGTGGTGCTTCATGGCCCAGGCAAGCCTTTTTTTCTAGCCTTTTGTAGCCTCTTTTTCTTATTTTGCCATCTTCGCAATGGCTTTCTTACTGCCACTCGACCTGTCAAACCTGCAGCTTGAAGTCTTCTCTTCACAGTTGAAACTGAGACTTGCTTACTTCGACCAGTGTTAAGCTCTGCTTGAAGCTGTTGTCCTGTGAGCCGCCTATCACGCAAGCTGTTGACTCAGAAACTTGTCTTCTGATTCTGTTGTGGCTTTGTGTCTGCCAGACCTCTTCCTGTCAGAGTTTCCTCCAGTTTCCAATATACTACTTCCTGCAGTGCAATATGGTCCAAATAATGCTTTAGAGGGTGTAATAACAGTATATTCCAATACTGCTTTTATACAGACTGTGGGTTTGTAATCAAGTAATCAGCAGAGGTTGGGACACCTGTAGGAATTGTTGGCATCAATTTTCAAGGCTTAATCTATATTATAATAGGCATAGGTGATTCTGTCTGTCTGTCTGTCTGTCTGTTGGACGTCTGTCCGGGGGTGTGGCTTACTCGGTTTGCAGAGTAGCTCCACCCACTCCTCCTTCTCGAATAGCTTTGAGGCCTGTTTAGTTAGGCCTGTGCTGTCTTTCTCTCTCACACAGGTTTATTTCAATTCTAATTCGATATATCATTAAATTTTTCGCAGTCGCTAACATAGTTTTAGACTCGGTTGAAAAAAAACGGGAAGAAAATCCGATGAAAGTTTCCGTTTATAGAACGAAATGAAATCTCAAACGCCTGTAACTTCAAGGCCTTCTTGAGTCTCTCTCACGCCTTTATCTCCAATCTAACTCACCATATGATTTCATTTTTATTGATGGTTTTAGACTCGGTGTCAGCAACGCGGGAAAATGCAGAGATATGTTTTTAAAAATACACCATATCACCGCCCAACACCGCCCACCGCCCAACCGCCAACAACCGCCCAACATGTATCATACACCGCCCAACATGACACAGACGGCAACATGTCGACATTATCGCTTTTTCTTTAAACCGAGTGAACCGAGCCGAACCGAATAAACCGAGTGAATTCACCGAGCGAATTTCATCCAATTCCACCGAGTTTCATGAAATTACCGAGAGATATTTCTTCGTTTTTATTATATTAGTTACCAGCAGAAGTACCCAGCGTTGCCGGGCGGGGGAGGGCACGTACACTTCAAACATGTATATACATGTGGGATGTGGGATATATACATGTGGGACATGTGTACGTGTGTGTGTGTGTGTGTGTGTGTGTGTGTGTGTGTGTGTGTGTGTGTGTGTGCGCGTGTGCATATACGTGTGTGTGTGTGTGTGTGTGTGTGTGTGTGTGCGTGCATATATGTGTGTGTGTGTGTGTGTGTGCGTGTGCGTGCATATATGTGTGTGTATGTGTATGTAGGCTAACCCCCGCTCTAGCAGGGAAAATGGCCTTAAAATGCATGTTGTTGTTGTATGTGTATGTGTATATATATGTCTGTGTGTGTGTATGTGTATATATATGTGTGTGTGTATATGTGTCTGTACGTGTGTGTGTGTGTGTGTGTGTGTGTTTTTGTGTATGTGTATATATGTGTATGTGTGTGTGTGTGTGTGTGTGTGTGTGTGTGTGTGTGTGTGGTGTGTGTGTGTGTGTGTGTGTGTGTGTGTGTGTGTGTAGATGTATATATGTGTATAATGTGCATATATGTGTATATGTGGATACATATGTGTATACATATGTGTATATGTGTAATGTGTATATGTGTCTGTACGTGTGTGTGTGTGTGTGTGTGTGTGTGCATGTGTGTCGATGTACGTGTGTGTCTGTGTGTGTGTGTGTGTGTGTGTTTGTGTATGTGTGTGGGTGTATATGTGTGTGTGTGTGTATATGTAAACATGAGCCGGTGTGTGTGTAAAGTGTGAGGAGGTATTGGAGAGGAAAATGCAGAGATCTATTTTTTTAAAGCGCGCCATGATGATAAACGAAAATTCACCGCCTAAAATAACAGTCGACATATATTTAAAACTCGCTTTTTCTTTTCCGTTAAGATATATTACTTTTACTTTTGATTACAGTCGTCACAAAACGACATATATTTCTTCGTTTTTATTTCATTCAACATTATTAGCCGGAAGTAAAATATGGTTCAGGAAATTACCGAGAGATATTTCTTCGTTTTTTTATTTATTAGTTATTTGCGCATACACTTTAAATAGGTTTATTTGAAATCTTTAATTTTCACAATGTAATTTATTTGTCATTTGATGATGACGAGACACTTCCTCTTGACGATCGTGACAATTCAATTCATGCATTGCATGGAAACCTCCATTTCCAAAATGAATGACACAGTCGATGAAGAACGCAGACTTGAACAGGATGGAGCAAGAAAACGAATGAGAAGGGCGAACGAGTCCATCGTCGAACGTCAATGCAGACTTGAACAGGATGCAGCAAGAAAACGAATGAGACGGGAGAACGAGTCCATCGTCGAACGTCAATGCAGACTTGAACAGGTTGCAGCAAGAAAACGAATGAGAAGGGCGAACGAGTCCATCGTCGAACGTCAATGCAGACTTGAACAGGTTGCAGCAAGAAAACGAATGAGACGGGAGAACGAGTCCATCGTCGAACGTCAATGCAGACTTGAACAGGTTGCAGCAAGAAAACGAATGAGACGGGAGAACGAGTCCATCGATGAACGTCAATGCAGACTTGAACAGGTTGCAGCAAGAAAACGAATGAGACGGGAGAACGAGTCCATCGTCGAACGTCAATGCAGACTTGAACAGGTTGCAGCAAGAAAACGAATGAGAAGGGCGAACGAGTCCATCGTCGAACGTCAATGCAGACTTGAACAGGTTGCAGCAAGAAAACGAATGAGACGGGAGAACGAGTCCATCGTCGAACGTCAATGCAGACTTGAACAGGATGCAGCAAGAAAACGAATGAGACGGGAGAACGAGTCCATCGATGAACGTCAATGCAGACTTGAACAGGTTGCAGCAAGAAAACGAATGAGACGGGAGAACGAGTCCATCGTCGAACGTCAATGCAGACTTGAACAGGTTGCAGCAAGAAAACGAATGAGAAGGGCGAACGAGTCCATCGTCGAACGTCAATGCAGACTTGAACAGGTTGCAGCAAGAAAACGAATGAGACGGGAGAACGAGTCCATCGTCGAACGTCAATGCAGACTTGAACAGGTTGCAGCAAGAAAACGAATGAGACGGGAGAACGAGTCCATCGTCGAACGTCAATGCAGACTTGAACAGGTTGCAGCAAGAAAACGAATGAGACAGGAGAACGAGTCCGTCGATGAACGTCAATGCAGACTTGAACAGGTTGCAGCAAGAAAACGAATGAGACGGGAGAACGAGTCCATCGTCGAACGTCAATGCAGACTTGAACAGGTTGCAGCAAGAAAACGAATGAGACAGGAGAACGAGTCCGTCGATGAACGTCAATGCAGACTTGAACAGGATGCAGCAAGAAAACGAATGAGACGGGAGAACGAGTCCGTCGATGAACGTCAATGCAGACTTGAACAGGATGCAGCAAGAAAACGAATGAGAAGGGTGAACGAGTCCATCGTCGAACGTCAATGCAGACTTGAACAGGTTGCAGCAAGAAAACGAATGAGACAGGAGAACGAGTCCGTCGATGAACGTCAATGCAGACTTGAACAGGATGCAGCAAGAAAACGAATGAGACGGGAGAACGAGTCCGTCGATGAACGTCAATGCAGACTTGAACAGGTTGCAGCAAGAAAACGAATGAGACAGGAGAACGAGACAGTTGAGGAACGTGAACACAGACTCGCACAGGATGCTGCTGCAACAACGATGAGGAGGGAGAACGAGACCCTCGACGAACGTGAACACAGACACGCACAGGATGCTGCTGCAACAACGATGAGGAGGGAGAACAAGACCCTCGACTAACGTGAACACAGACTCACACAGGATGCTGCTGCAACAACGATGAGGAGGGAGAACGAGACAGTCGAGGAACGTGAACACAGACTCGCACAAGATGCTGCTGCAACAACGATGAGGAGGGAGAACGAGACAGTCGAGGAACATGAACACAGACTCGCACAGGATGCTGCTGCAACAACGATGAGGAGGGAGAACAAGACAGTCGAGGAACGTCAACACAGACTCGCACAGGATGCTGCTGCAACAACGATGAGGAGGGAGAACGAGACAGTCGAGGAACGTGAACACAGACTCGCACAGGATGCTGCTGCAACAACGATGAGGTGCGAGAACGAGACCGTCGAGGAACGTGAACACAGACTCGCACAGGATGCTGCTGCAACAACGATGAGGAGGGAGAACGAGACAGTCGAGGAACATGAACACAGACTCGCACAGGATGCTGCTGCAACAACGATGAGGAGGGAGAACGAGACAGTCGAGGAACATTAACACAGACTCGCACAGGATGCTGCTGCAACAACGATGAGGAGGGAGAACAAGACAGTCGAGGAACGTCAACACAGACTCGCACGGCATGCTGAGCAATAAAGATGTTGGAGTGCTCAGCAAACATATACAACCGCAGCCATAATGAATCCGGCCGAAGTATCTGATAATATTGTTCAAGAGCATAATTGCGGTCCAATGACGTCACCATGTGTGTACTGTTCTGCACACCATTTCACAAATGAATCAACAGGACAAGGGGATGGATTTACACTGTGTTGTTCCAAGGGAAAAGTTAAATTGCCTCCACTATTTGCCGTACCTGCTCGACTGCAACAAAGGGTGACGATGGAAAATGTCGCAACTTCCGAGACAATATCCGGAATTACAATTCGGCATTAGCTTTTGCATCAATGGGTGCTCAGATCTCATCTCCTCCAGGAAATGGACCGTACTGTTTCAAAATCCACGGTCAAATTTACCATCGCTGTGGTCCATTACATCCATCACATGTACATGAACAAACACAATTTGCACAATTATTTATTTTGGATACAGCTCAAGCTACAAAGGAACGTATGAATCGACCTGAGAATCACAGATGTTTGCAAGAATTGATGGCAGAACTGCACAACATACTATCTGACGTTAATCCTTATGTCACATGTTACAAGACTATGTTCGAGCGTGAACAGGAAGAAATCAGGAAAGCTGTCCTTGAAGATCGCCTCCCTTCTACCTTGGAAATGCATTTTCGTCGACTGTGTGCAGACGACCAAAGACGTTACAACATACCAACTGCTGATGAAATTGCTGCTGTCTTCGTTGGTGGACAAGATGGTGAACCACCTGCAAACAGGGATTTACAGGTTCATTTGCATGACCAGGGCTTACACAATCTCTCTCCACTTTCCTCTCACATTGATCCCATGACATATCCCATTCTCTTTCCACATGGCGAGCCTGGATGGATGATAAACATGCCTCACCAGCGCCAAACTGCAGTTCGAAACAAGGTAACTCATCGTGAATTCTATGCCTACCGACTGGCTATTCGAAATGAATTCAGCACTATCCATTCTTCGGGGAAATTGTTCCAGCAGTATGTTGTCGACGGATATTGCAAGGCAGAAGCAAATCGACTTCAATACTTCAAACAAAATCAGGAAACCCTTAGAGCCATGGAATACAGAGGACTACTGGACCATGTCCAGAACGTTGCTGCTGATAACCTACGTCCTGTCGGTCGTATCGTCATTTTGCCGTCGAGTTTTGCAGGGAGTCCAAGAGCTATGCAGCAGAACTACCAAGATGCTATGGCCATTGTTCGCAAATTCGGAAAACCAGATCTTTTCATCACGTTCACGTGTAATCCAAAATGGACAGAGATACAAGAAAACATCGGACAACACCAACGAGCTGAAGGCAGATCAGATTTAGTGGCACGCGTGTTTCATCTGAAATTAAAAGAGTTAATCGACGATATTACGAAGAAGCACGTGTTGGGCAAAGTACGTGCATTTCTCTACGTCGTCGAGTATCAGAAGCGTGGCCTACCGCATGCCCACATATTACTCATGCTGTGCCAAGAAGATAAAATTTGTACCGGCGAAGACATTGACAGAATTGTTTCCGCACAAATTCCTAATTCAAATGAGTCACCAGAGATCCATTCCTTGGTGAAGTCTCACATGATACATGGTCCGTGTGGCACTTTAAATCGCCATTCGATTTGTGTGAAAGATGGAGTGTGCAGTAAAGGCTTTCCAAAAGCGTATGCTGCAGAGACACTTGCGAGCATAGATGGCTATGCCCTTTACAAGCGTCCCCCAAATGGACCCACCATAACCGTTCATGGAACCGATGTTGATTGCCAATTTGTGGTCCCATTCAATGCTTATTTACTGAAGAAGTACAGAGCACACATCAACATTGTGGTTTGCACAAGCATAAAGAGTGTAAAGTACTTATTTAAATATGTGTACAAGGGACATGACTGTGCCAGCATCGAAATTCGAGAGCGCGGGAGAGTGGAGGTGGACGAAATAAAGACCTATTTGGACTGCAGATATGTCAGTGCCCCAGAGGCAGCCTGGAGATTGATGGAATTTGAAATGCACAAACAGTCCCATTCCATCACCAGACTTGCGGTACACTTACCTGAATTGCAGACTGTTGTGTTCAGGGATGGTAACATGGAAGAAGCCATTGTACGACATAGGGGTACAACACTTACAGCTTGGTTTCAGTTAAACCAGAGAGACCCTGAGGCACGAAGTTATCTGTACCATGACATTCCAAAATATTACGTATTTGAAGATGGACGAAAGACATGGAAACTTCGACGCCGGGGCGGCAACAAGGTTATCGGATGCATGGTTTCGGCAAGCCCTATGGACATTGAGCGCTTTCATCTTCGTGTACTCCTGCTGCACTGCCCTGGTAAAACATCATTTGAAGATCTCAGAACCATAGATGGAGCAGTTTGTGAAACATACAAGGATGCAGCCAGGAAATTACATTTAACAGAAGATGATACAGAATGGGACAGGTCCTTAGCTGATGGAGTTATCTTTGCCATGCCACAACAATTGAGATCTCTTTTTGCAACCCTATGCATATTCTGCACACCATCAGACATGTCGGCACTGTGGGAAAAATATAAAAACGACCTTTGCGAAGATTTTGTGCACAGCGGCCATATCTTGGAACAGAGTATTTTCATGGCATTGCGAGAAATACAGTCCTTCCTCCTGAGACATGGACAGACCTTGGAAGCATTTCAGTTACCAGTACCTCCAGACACTGTTGAAGATCTTTCGAGCGATGATTATCAGTATGTACCGGGAGATGAACATGAAAAAGGTGAAAACAACAGACAACTACTAAATGATGACCAAATCCAAATTGTAGATGAGGTCCTACAGGCCGTTCATTGTAGGGACCAGTACACAGGCAACTGGTTGTTTTTCGTTGATGGACCGAGCGGAAGTGGCAATACCTTTCTCTATAATACGCTTCTGCACATCTTGCGAGGCCAGTGTAGTTTGGTTCTTCCAATGGCGTACTCGGGCATTGCAGCAACATTGCTAGCAGGGGGCCATACATCGCACCATCGATTTAAATTGCCAGTGCCCATTTTGGAAAACTCCACGTGCAACATATCACCTACGAGTAAAGATGCAGATGCTCTAAGGAAGGCCGACCTATTCATTTGGGATGAGGCACCTATGGCTCCAGCATATGCTTTAGCGGCTGTTGATCGATGTCTCCGGGATGTAACCAGCAACAACATTCCTTTTGGTGGAAAGGTCTTACTTCTTGGTGGGGACTTCAGGCAGGTTTTGCCCGTTGTACCTCGCGCTGCACTGCAGCAATCACCGCCACATGCATCAAGCGTAGCAAGTTGTGGCCAAAGTTCAAACAGCTGAACTTAACATCAAACATGAGAGTTAATGATGATGAAGAATTCTCAAAATGGTTACTGTCGGTTGGAAATGGGACTGTGGAAACAATTCCTGACTCAGATTTAATACGACTGCCTGATCGTATCTGTGTAGAAGACAACATTTCTTTAGCAGAGGCTGTTTTCGGTAATTTGAACGAAATCCATTCAAACTATGATGCGCTGGCACAACGAGCCGTGTTGTGTCCAAAGAATGAATCCACATTTGTGATCAACGATGAGATACTGGATGCATTTCCTGGGGAAGAAAAGATGTACTTCAGCGCTGATTCCATTGTCTGTGATGACCCTGAAGAGGCACTCAATTATCATATGGAATTCCTAAATCAATTAACTCCTTCTGGAATGCCATTGCACAAACTTTGTCTCAAAGATGGTGCTGTCATCATGTTACTCCGTAACTTTGATCCGAAATAGGGACTGTGCAATGGTGCAAGATTGGTTATTAAAAGATTGTTGCCAAACATAATAGACGGAGAAATAATTTCTGGCAGTCACAAAGGAACACGCACATTTATACCCAGGATTACTATTGCACCTTCCGATACAACACTACCATTCGTACTCAAACGCCATCAATTTCCAGTTCGTGTGGCATTCTCTTTCTCAATAAACAAGAGTCAAGGTCAAACATTACACAAAGTTGGGATTTACTTACCAGAACCCGTCTTCAGCCATGGCCAATTATATGTTGCATTGTCACGTGCTAAACGATTTGAGGATGTCAAGGTAAAGGTAGTCAGTAATGGCCAACATGGAAAAATTGATGGCCACAGTGGAATCTTCACCCGTAATGTTGTTTACCCGGAGGTCCTGCAGTGACACCATTCAGGCAACAAAAGGAGGGCACGAAGGAAAATAGTTAATTACTCCGACACATTTAGTTGCGGTGATTGAAAAATCACCGGACCATTGTTGCTGTTTTGATGCTTTTTACAGCTGTTTTGATGCTTTTTCACTGCTGTTTTGATGCTTTTTCACTGCTGTTTTTTCACTGCTGTTCTGATGCTTTTTCACTGCTGTTTTGATGCTTTTTCACTGCTGTTTTGATGCTTTTTCACTGCTGTTTTGACGCTTTCCACTGTTGTTTTGATAGTGTTTTGATGCTTTTTCACTGCTGTTTTGACGCTTTCCACTGTTGTTTTGATAGTGTTTTGATGCTTTTTCACTGCTGTTTTGATGCTGTTTCACAGCTGTTCTGATGCTTTTTTGCCGTTTTTTTAAATATAAAAATCTCATTTCAAAAAAAAAAAATTCCAAAAAAATCTCACAATGATGACATATAATTCACCGAAAACGTTGAAGCAACCGCATAATATTACGGTGATGTTTAACTCTGAGTGAGAATAGTTCTAAATTTTAAAAACTTTCTTCTGATATTTGTGATTTATTTCAAACAAACTGTATTTCCCATCTACACGGGCATGTATTCCTATTAACGTTATGTAAAGTACATAAATTGTGTGGATTACATCATTTGTGGATGTGATCAATTGCCAGTAACCATTTTATATAACTGAATGTGCAGGTGCAGCATCTAACTCAATATGTCGAAATGTCACACACTTCCATGCCCGTGGGATTCCCACGGGTGACCCCGCTAGTTTACTTATATTACTGCAGAACAGCTGTAAGTTGTTAACCCATTACTTGTTCCCTGAAGAAGGCATTTTTTTTACAATATAACTGTGCAATTTACATTATTTTTCCGTTTTTGCTAACCTAAACTTTCTTTTTAACCTCGTGCAGTTTACTGCTTACCTTTGTACCATTTCAGGTTATTCACTGGACATTAAACGGCGTAAATTTCAATAAAAACTGGAAAAATTGAGGTGTTCTAAAACTTTTGACCGGTAGTGTAGTTAATCTTTTTAAAGTTGCAGATTCAGATGAAACGGTGGTGGTTTAGGTATTCTATTAGCCAATTGATGAATTATTTAATTATTTTATGATCATTATTTATTGATTTTAATTATGCAATGAATCAATCAATTATTGTACACCACTCCCTCCCAATACCGTCTCTATGTACTGCACAGCAGTATCGCCGGGCACCAGGGGCACTCCGGCAATGCCACGCTGGAGGATACTTATTTATTTGGCATGGGAGCGGTGTATTTTGAATTTATCTGTACTTGTTTACAACTTTTATTTTTGCATCTTACTATCTATCTATAATTCCAGTAATCTCTGTGTGTATGTTTGTTTGTTTGTTTGTTTGTCTGTGACCGCTGTTTCTCGACAACCACGGGTCCGATATACTTTAAACTTGCCAGGTATATTGCTGGGGACCCGAGGATGTGCCTTTTCAAGGTTTCATATTAATCGGACAATTACTTACCGAGCTATGTCCAAAAAACGATTCAACCAATCAGAGAGCAGCGAGCTATCGCGTGTGCCGAACGTGGCGAACACACTCTGCCTCGGACGGCACATTTGAGAGCGTATTCATTTATTTCACGTTGGAAAACTATGTTGCCGTTAAACTATGTTTTAAAACTAATTAAAACTACTATCTATAATTCCACGGGTCCGATAAAAAACACCGTACTCGCAAGCCGTTCGCTTTGGACCAAACCATTTCATGTAAATAGAGGGGGGGGATTGTCACCACTCGCAAGCCGTTCGCTTTGGACCAAACCATTTCATGTAAATAGAGGGGGGGGGGGATATAATTTTAGATATATATATAGTACGGGCATGCCCTAGTAATAATAATTCACCAAATGTCCGTCTGTCTATCTGTCTGTCCGTTCGAAGGTACGGTACCGTAAAAATTGCTGAACCGATCGCAACAATATTTTGGGTGGATAATCCTGGGATCTCCAGGAGTAAAGTAGGCTATTTAGTTTTCCCAATTTCAGCTTTAGTCTTCAGCATTCTCAGGTTTGGACTCCCGCATAACATTCGCGTTCGCATAACGTTCATTGTTCTCATTGTGATGATGTTACTTTCCCGGGTGCCGCACAAACGGCTGCACCGATCGCTGCACGGCTGCACCGATCGGACTCGGACAACAACAATCTTGCATACTTGCAATCCCACGAACCTTGAACGAATCCTTGAACTTACAATCCCACGAGATATGCGGAAAGGACGACCCAAAACCAATATAAACAGCATTAAACATCATTCGTATATAAACATCATTAAAAGTAAATAATGACCTTGGCCAAAGTTCAAACGACATTTAATCTCTACATGAGAGAATTCCACATAGCTATTTTGGCGGTGTATACGCTAACAGATCACTGTCTCCATCGATCTTGCCAAGGCCGTAACAGCTATCGGCTCAAAATCCTTTTAACTGTTGATTTGGAAGTTTTTACAATGAAGGAAACATTAACAATATTGTTAAAAGTTTATTTTGTGATTAATTGGAGTTGTTGTTTGGAATTAAAAAAAGAGATATCGAGTTCAAGTGAATGACGACATGCCATGGTGGTTTCTACTTTCTGAACGTGAACTTCACGGATCGCCATATGCAGATTCGCCACGGTCCCACGATCGATGTTTCTATACGTGAATGTACCCGTTTGTTTGCGAACGGGTACGTTTTTCATGGAAGTCCTTCACGAACTTGCTGTCCATGTCTGACATGCGACAGAAGGTGCGACAGGAATGTGGAATTTATTGGTTTTATGCTTTACCATTCGCCGTATCTGCATTGCCTGTTTGCTTCTGGCCTCCCACCCGTGCGTAGCACGGGTATCTCCCTAGTAAATATTAATAAAATAAATTGCAAATGGTTGTTTTATTCATGGAATTTGTTTTATTAGAGTATTTGTGAAAAATAATGTCCTGCAAGTGGCCCCATTGGTTTCTTCGCAAAGTCTTGCGCTTTCCAAAACGTAATCCATTACAGAGGACAAAACTCCATCAATCGCTGCAATTTGCTTGAAAAAAATCAGTATCGTCCCTTCCAAGTTGCTGCAATTTTGTTGCAAATGTTAGTCGATTTGCTGTATCTTGAGGTGACATTTCGTGCACTCTTTAAATCTTGTAAGGAAACAGGAACAAATCTTTCATCATCATCATCATCATCATCGCATCATCTTTCGCAATGATGATCTTGCCATTCCGAGAGCTGAGTTGCACGTTTACGAGTTGGTGTTTCTGAGTTTTCGTTAACACTCTCCCGAACACGGTCAATGTTTTCTGGAGTACTACTTGTTTTTGGGCTTCCACTGCGGGCTGATTCATGAACAGACCCCTTTGACTCAAAACGAGCAATAAAATTCTGAATCGTGTTTTCTGATGGTTGTTCTCGAACATTAAAATGATTGCGAAATTTTCTTTGATTTTGAATTATTGTTTTCCCACTTGAGTAATAAAATTGAACAATTTTCACGCGCTGGTCGTTGGTAAATTTCTTCATAAAGTATCTCCCTCGTCTTCTTTATCTGTAAAAAAAATAAAAGTAAAAATTAATTTAAAATAAAAAAGTTATAAAAAAAGAAAGAAAACCTTCAGTGACTGTTAGCCCACCCTGTACCTTGTTGCTCGAGTACATCACATCTCATTGTGCAATTCTTTATTTGGTGTTGTGGACCAGATTTCAATTGCCTCAAATGACCCATTCCACAATGCTGTCCACGTTGTCCTCTGCTCCCTTTTGCCTTCCAAATCCTCAGGGTAAACTAGTGAGTGAGAAGCTAAGGGTTCCCTTCCTAACACCGGACTCTCTGATCGCCAATGGGACCTCGGGACTTGTACAAGAGGCAGTAAGACTCTTGGAGAGCCAGCAGGTGAAATCCATGGATACTTAGCTAAAAGGAGGGAAGCATAGCAAGTTGTGCAAAAGCTAATTGGATCTATGTATACTTCATTTCTTTGCTTGTACATGCTGTGTGTTTGTATGTTCAGAAAGTCCCTGCGGAGCTTTGGTTGAGAATACTGCAGGAAAGGTTGCAGGACAGCGATTGTCTCCAAAGGGTGAGGATGGTCTCGTTGTCATGTATAAAATTTGAACCTATTAACTCTGAAGCAGTCATTGTGCTGAAGGTCTGCAGCAACTTCTTGCTTTCTGAACCTTTACTTTGACATGAGCATTGCGCACTTATCTTGGCTAGTTAATACTTGATGAAAATAGGAAAGCACCCCTGAGGGTCCTGAGGGCCTACTGGGTTTTATCAACAATCTGATATCTTCTGAGACTACCGTGGATTCCAGAAGCATCCAATTCACATCCTTTATTAAGGAAACTAGTCGGCTATAACTTAGATTTCCGACGTTTCACTGCACTTTCACTGCAAGTTGCAAATGAACCCAAAACCTCTGCAATGCCAATCCAATGTCCTCACTACAAAGTGACCACCATATGTAAATATGTAAAATATCAAATGTATCGTTATGCAATCAGGAACATTGTATATAAAGTTAATACAATCAGGAAATAGCAGTGGTAAAATCTGACAACATCATCCACTCATAGCAGTGGCACGAGGCATTCATTACCTCCACCAGGTGATGGTCTGTCTGTTTGTCAGTCGCCTACAGGTCACAATGTTCAACCGATCTTCATGAAACTTCACCAAATGGTAGAGCTGGTCATAAGCAAGAAACCTGTTGTTTTTTGGTTAAAAGGTCAATAGGTCAAAAGGTAACCAACTTTGTAATATTTCTAAAATGCTCAATTTTCATCTGATTGCCTTGACATTTGAAGAGGATTTGCATATCTAGTCACTGAATTCAACCACCAATTATATTTTAGGCCAACATCGACGAAAGGGTCAACATAGGCCAAAGGGTCAACACAGCCCAGATTTCTAAAATCCACAATTTTCATCCAATTAACTTGAAATTTGAAGAGGATTTGCATATCTGGTCACGTAAATCAACCCCCAGCTATTTTTGAGGTCAACAAAGGCCAAAAGGTCAACATAGGCCAGATTTCTAAAATCCTCAATTTTCATTCAATGGACTTGAAATTTTAAGACGATTTGAATATCTGGACAATGAATTCAACCACCAATTATTTTTAAGGTCAACATAGGCCAAAAGGTCAACATAGGCCAAATTTCTAAAATCCTCAATTTTCATCCTCAATTTTCATCCAATTAACTTGAAATTTGAAGACGAGTTGCACACCAGGTCACTGAATTCAACCACGAAGTATTTTTGAGGTCAACATAAGCCAAAGGTCAACATAGGCCAAATTTCTAAAATCCTCAATTTTCATCCTCAATTTTCATCCAACTAACTTGAAATTTGAAGACGAGTTGCATATCAGGTGACTGAATTCATCCACAAAGTATTTTTGAGGTCAAAATAAGCCAAAAGGTCAACAAAGGCCAAATTTCTAAAATCCTCAATTTTCATCCTCAATTTTCATCCAATTAACTTGAAATTTGAAGACGAGTTGCATACCAGGTCACTGAATTCAACCACCAAGTATTTTTGAGGTCAACATAAGCCAAAAGGTCAACATAGGCCAAATTTCTAAAATCCTCAATTTTCATCCAATTAACTTGAAATTTGAAGACGAGTTGCACACCAGGTCACTGAATTCAACCACCAAGTATT
This sequence comes from Myxine glutinosa, assembly GCF_964187855.1. Lineage (NCBI taxonomy): Eukaryota > Metazoa > Chordata > Myxini > Myxiniformes > Myxinidae > Myxine > Myxine glutinosa. Next base: position 105,418,149 of record NC_136273.1, read on the forward strand.
TTGAGGTCAACATAAGCGAAAAGGTCAACATCGGCAAAATTTCTAGAATCCTCAATTTTCATCCTCAATTTTCATCCAATTAACTTGAAATTTGAAGAAGAGTGGGCATACCAGGTCACTGAATTCAACCACCAAGTATTTTTGAGGTCAACATAGGCCAAAAGGTCAACATAGGCCAAAGGTCAACATCGGCCAAATTTCTAAAAAAATTAATTTTACCAGCAACATAAACCCCATAATCAAGCGAGTTTAGTAAATCAATATATACTCCCTCTCTCCCCAACTTATCTACTGCCCACCTTATTTTTGTGTTTTATGTGTCGGTTTGAATTTTTGTGTGATTAATGTTAGCTCTTTCACGAGCCTCGATCTTGTATACAATAAATATATATATATATATATATATATATATATATATATATATATATATAAATATATATATATATATATATATATATATATATATATATATATATATATATATACATACATATATATATACATATATATATATACATACATATATGCTCTATCATCTTCATTTTTCATATTCAATGGTTCATTAAAATAACGTGAATTAAGCCTACTAGCAACGGTACCCACCCTAGGGGCGGGGCATCAATTGGGATGCCCAAATGAAAAGGCAAAATATCAGAAATCGATGGCTTTTTAATTTTAAACAATTCATATAAACATCCGTTGAATCATATCACATGCAAATCATCAAAATCTAAACAGTACATGGCGCCCATTTTGAAAAAAGCTTGAAGTCTGCAAAACGGAAGCGGCCGCTACACGTCTTTCTCAGTCGCACGTTTATGTGTGAAGAGTGCGCGCCGAATCTAACATGGGAGCGGCCGCTACACGTCTTTCTCAGTCGCACGTTTATGTGTGAAGAGTGCGTGCCAAATCTGTAACACGGAAGCGGCTGCTACACCTGTTTCTCAGTCGCTTTGCACATGCTGCCGTGTTACTTCGGAGCCGCACGTTTATATAGGAAGAGTTTGTCAGGAGTCGATCTACTCTCTCCTGGTACATAGAATTTCAACAAAAGCCACATCACTGTTCATATCGGTAAATATTATTCCATCGTGTTTGGAAAAACTGGAAAATTGGAAAACTTGGAAAAATTGAAAAAACAATATAGCCTATTTTACTCCAGGGGGTCCGAGGATTACCCATCCAAAATATCGTTGCGATCGGTTCAGCCGTTTTTGCGGTACCTTTGAATGGACAGACGGGCGGACATTTGGTGAATTATAGTAAGATTACTTGTTGCTTGTTTTCCATCTTTTGTTGGAAGAAACATTAATCTGGAGGTTAATTTAACAGGGGGTTGAGCAGAACTCAAGAGCATCAATTCATCATTACGTATCAATACCTTTTTCACAAGATGAAACACTGCTGTTTCTTCTGTTGGAATGTGACCCGCTATGGTTTTTGTATCCGTTGAATATTCATTGTTTATAAGAGCTTTCACAACATAATCGGGAGGTTGATTTACCTCCTCAAGTTGTCGGAATAATCCTTCATCATCATATTCTAATTCTCCTATATTTTCAAGTTCTTGCTCTGTCATTTGACTAAAATCTTTGAGCATTTGAAGTTTTCCAGGAGTGTATTCCATCGTGGGGATTGTAGAGGGTTGAGAAGTTTTTTAAAGTGGGTTTTAAAAATTCTCTTGTTTTCTTTCAAACGCTTCTTCACCCATTGGTTTCTGTCTCCGTTTCTTCTTTGTCTCTTCCTGTTGCTTTTCAACTTTTGAAACTAATTGTTGATGTTCCTTAAATATTCTTGCTCTTTCTTCTACATTCATTTTCTGTATTTATTTATTGAAAAATTATCAATTATTGAATTGAAAAGGTCAATGGGGAAATTTTCCTTTTCTTTATCATTAAACTAGATGTGTTCAAATAAATCCTTTTCTTTAAATATTTTACCAAAATCTTTCTTCACATCAATATGAGTTGTAATTTCTTCTTCACTAATACTCGTATCTCTGCTTTTCATGCGTTGGCGTTGTTTCTTCATCAACATCTAAACCGAATGATAAAATCTTAACTCCATCACTTAGATGTTTCATAATTTGTCTCATTCCTTCTGGATTAGTTTCTAAAATCCCAAGACCACCAAGATTTTAGTTTCTTTAACTCACTCTTACAATATGAATATTTTGTTGTGCCAAGAGAGACCTCCTCAAATATTTGACCTTCGTTCCTCAATCGCATATGTTCCTCCATTGTAATGTAGTATAGCCCAGCAGATATGTGAAAAAATTGTGCTTTTGGTGATACAAGCATGAAATTTTGAACACTGATAGAGCATACTACTAGGAAGATTTTTGGATATAGGGGCATTCAAATCTTTTCCTAGGGACAAAATGGCGGCCATTTTAAAAATGGCCGTTTACGGATAATAAGATACACAGTACCGATGTCTATAAAACTAGATTTACTTATTGCTCAAGCACACCTATGATGTTTTTTTCATGTAAACAGGTTGTAAGATCATAATTAAATGTCAACAAACTCACATAACATTTATTTGGTCCTTATTCTTTACAAAAATAATTACTTTTTGAGCTATTTTGAGCAAACTCCAGAAACACAATGGAAATGAAGTGAAAATGCCACATTAACGCTGTGGAAGTGACTTTCACGATAAAACATTCTACAAAACAGTCTTCCACATGTTTGTGTATATGTAACAGGTGTGTTATTCCTCCTGTATACTATCGTGTGCACTCCCCTGCACAGTGACACAGAGCTGAGCACTGGAGTGCGGCCTTAACACACTTGCACTGTTTCCTGCAACCCTTCTTGCATCCACATCTAATCAATTGTCGGCATGCCTCAGTTGCCTCTGTGAGGGTTGTCCAATATATCCCCCAGCCGTTATTACTCTGTTTCCAACCCCATTCACTTGGCGATGGGAGCTCAGGTGCGCAAATCATCATCTGGCCCCAACAAAAGCCGGCTTGGTAGGCAGCTCTCTTGATGTGTTGTCTGAGGACTTCTTGCGTTGGTGGGATAGCCTCTATTGATCTACCAGTCTGGGTGAAGAGATGCTTGCGGGCATCGTTAACATGTTCCTGGCTGCTTGTTCGATCGTAGAGCAGAACAACAAAACGCTCCAGTGGATCCATGTTGTCATTTGCAGTTGAAATGGTTGGTGTGGCAGCCAGTGCGCAGAAAGCTGAGGTGACCTCATCATAGGCTTTCCATGTTTCCCATGCTGTTTTCTTCCCCCTTCCGCCGAAGCAGGACACGGTGTCACACCCAGTGAAGGCGTGGAAGAATGGCAACCCTCGGCACTTGTTTGGTCCCAGTGCCACAGCCATCTCATGAGCTGCCAAGTGCCTGAAATTCTTCCCTGTGCCAAAAGCAACCCAGAGTTCATCGATGTCAAGATATCCAGTTGCTGCCACTGCAAGGATCAAAACATCTGTGTCCACTGTGCGGATTGACACCTTGGTATAGCCCTGTCTGACTGCATCTTGGACATGGAGTAGTATCCTTGTATCTGCCTCCTCGTGACTACACGGGGAAAGACCAGTAACATCTCGTGGCTGTGTACAAAAAACTTCTTTGTGGTTTGTGGTGACGATTTGCTTGTCAGTCTCAATGTTTGCTATCCTCGTTGCTAGAAAGTCAAACAACTCCACCTTGTTCTCGTCTATGCGAAGGAAGGCCTGCCAGTTTCGAGGGATGGAACTAGATGGCTCAACTCGTCTCCTGGTGCCTTTACCCCTCGTCTTCCTGGTGTCGGCTTTCAAACTGTCTGGGAAATATTCATCCCAGATAATATCAACCCTGCTCTTATTTTGTATCTGAGATGTGATGTATGGCAAGAATACTAGTGATGCATACTCAGAGAAGGTCTTCGCATTACGAGGTGCCAGCATGTTCACGATGGCTGCTCCATCCAGGATCATGACTTCAACAGGGGGGCTTACATCATCATTTTCCCGTGAGGTGATCAGATCTTCTAAGCACCCAACCAGATCAGACTTGGTTCCAAGCCGGATTTTGCCCATTTGTGACAATGCAGGGGGACAAGCTTGGTTTTCATGTGCAAAGAATTCATCAAGATCTCCATTCCGTGTCTGGGATGCAATAAACAACCTGGAGAACAGAACGCAGTCATTCTTCAGAGATACCACCTTCAACTCTGTTCTTGACTTCTCTCTGACTGGGGGTCGGCTGAAGAGAGGGAGATTGTTTCTTTTTATTGGGTCAGTGATAGGCTTTGTCTGATGTACAAGCCTCTCGTTCACATATGTGTCATACTGTTCTTTTCCCAGCTTCTCGATCTGGTAAAGGGTGTTGATGACTGCTGGGTCTGCCAGGTCTCTGCTGTCTAGCACCAAGAGATCTTTGCTGTCGTCACAGAATGGGTTCCCCATCTCTCCTATGACACGGGTGAGTGCTCTCACATCTCGAGCAAAGGCTACCTGCGTGTGCTTTGTCTGTTCATGGTGTTTTAGTTCAGTTTTCCTAATTCTTTTTTCTGTTGTGGCCTCGAACTTATAGATCAGTTTGGCCATCTCTGGACCAGACACCATCCATCGGCGCAAAGCTGCAGCATTCTCCGTAAGACCTACAGCCCCTCCATCACCTTTCACCAATGCATTATTTTGCTCGTGTGCCTGGTCTAAGGCTATGGCAGAGAATGCACGTGTAGTCTTCTTCATGGTGAAGTTTCCTGCCAGAAACTGTGCGTATACAGTTGGATGCTTTGTTGCAAGTGTCACCATGTCACGCAAGTGAACTGGGATCCACCTGGCATAGTTTGTATGTCCCAAGGCGAAGAACCATGGTACAAGCTTGGTCAGAGCATCAGTGTACAGTTGGAAGTTTCCTTCACGGACGGATCTCACATAGATCAGGACTGCCAGTTCTAGCTGCATAATTAGGAACCAGAACTGAAACTGTGGACTTGCATTGGCTTGTTCACCGCACCAGTCATCTAGTGGTATCATATCCTGTCCCTCATCTAGTCCACTGGTGTACTGGCTGTAGGCTTCCTTCAGGAGAAGATAGAGAGTACTGGCTGTGACTTGGTGTGCTCGTCGTGTGCGTGTCACATGGGTCACTTTCAGGAAGGAATCAGCAGTACCACTTGTAGCAACCCCTGCAAGCATCAGAACACCTGTCCACCCACTGCTATCCAGAAGGTCACCGAGGGTTTTCCATGCTGCCATCTCAATATGGAGTCCACCAAAGACCATGACGAAGTGATCTTCTCCGTGTGTTTCTGGCCATCTCCATTGGATCTGTTTGGCAAGTGTGTACAGTGGCTGATCAAGTGTGATTACAGGGATCTGACCTGGATTCAGAATATCGATTGCTTTCTTGATGACATCCATGGAGTGACGAATCATTGCCACAGATTTTGCCTGGTCATAGAAGAGAGGCAGCAATGAAGTTAAGGCCACACTACACTCTGGTTCTTCTGGAATAGACTGCTTGCTGGCATGGTATCCAGCCCATGATACTGTCTCGTCTCCCTTAAGTGGTGTGTCAGATAGCACTGTCTTCTCCATCTGCTCCAGCCACCTGTCAAAATGCAAGATAATGAACACAATTACGAACAAACAAGTCCACACAAGTTAACAAGTCTTGGTTATTTAGGTACACATATAACTGTCCACAGTTCAAACACAATAATCAGTTACCTGTACTCAATCTGCATTGCTTCAGGGATGAGTTGGCAGTTGCTTTTGTTGGGACCCGCTAGCTTGGGTACAGGTGGGTCACATTTACCCAGAACAACAGGAGGTACGATGGTGTATGACTGTGGCAGGTGTGCATCTGTTGTTGATGTGTCATCTGGGTTTACCCGTTGAACTCCACGGCTATCGCTATTTGGGTGCTGGAAAAGTGAAATGCCAGTGCCATGGAAGGAGTCGTGGGCACTTGTTGAACTGGGGTTATGATCAATGTTATCCACTGCCCCAGTTGTGAAGAGGTCACTTTTTAGCTCAGGGGGGCAAACTGTACCCTCATTTTGGAAGAAACGGCAGATTCTGTTCCCCAAGTCCGTGGAGATGCTAAGCACCCTGTCATAGGAGATCGAGAGACCCAGGTTGAACATAGTATCAACCAGGTCTCTTTTTCGAGTCTTTGTGTGGATAAGGGTGCCCAGGTACACAGGCAGGGGAGTCTCCCGATTGTGACTGTGCCTCGTGGACGTGGTAGTACTGCTACTCTCTCTGCGGCGTGAGTAACTGTTGAACATAAGGAGTTGTGAGATTGTGAGAGTAGGTGTTGATACCGACGAGTGGCTTGACTGCTCTTGGATGTTAGGACCATTCAAGATCATAGAAACTAGTGATACAAGCGAATTAGGTACCGAATGTTCTTGGCAGTGGGCTTCAAATGAACCACTAAATGTTGAGTTCATTTTCAACATGTCTCTACGAACTATATTTGCGGCTCTAGCAAGACAAACTCCATCACTGTCAGTGTCGTGATCACATGCCTTCTGAAGGGCTGAGCCAACATCCTGGTTGAAAGCAAGCAGAATATCTCGACCGGACATGTGCTCCTCTAGGTCTGGAAAATATGTCATGATTCGATCTTTGAGTTTGGTGGAGTGGACACGCCTGGTCAAGACTGTTCCAAGCTGTTCCAGCCTGGTGGTGTATAGTCTTGCTAGGTCTACCAGCTTGAACACTGGTGTCACAAGAGCATCTGTGCGGGCATCATCGATGTAGGACACTAGCTCTCCAAGTGCTATACCGTGATTGATATCATCTTGTTCATTCAGTGTTGTGCTTGTGGCCCTTGCTTTGTTATAAAGTGACACCAGACACTTCACGTGGTACTGTGCATCTTGTGCTATAAGGTCACCTGCACTCAGTTTAGCAAGAAGTGCCTGATCTCCTAGTTTCAGGGCAGCTGTCCTGACATGTTTATCGAGGTCGAAGGTGGAAGCTTTTCGCAGAGAATTAGTACCCGCTGGTTTGTCACAAAAGAAACACTTTTCAGGCTGTGGCTGTGTGTGGTCTACATGTACTCTGTGACGGGTGTACTTTCTTGAGACACTTGCGGTTTCTTCACTAGACGTTTCTCTTTTTTGTGCCCGATGCAGTTCAGTTTTGTTGTATTTCAGTCTGCATGAATCATGCCACTTAGCCTTGTGGCTCTGGAAGGTTGACTGGATACCTTCACCATCGTCCAGGCGGGACAGTTCTAGAGATTTTGGCAGGCAGCCCATCTGGCTGAAGGTGAGGAGATAATCTGCAAGAGTTTGGTATCCGGACCCTGTGGTTCGCTTGGAATCAGCTGGACAGGCAAGGGCCTCATCGGTGACCTCCTGACATAACACACACTTCTCCCAATCTGTCAGATAAGGCATGTTTGTTCCAGATGTACTAGGGCTTTGGGGGTCTAATAGCTTGAAATTTTTGTTGGCCATTGTCAATTAAGCATTATCCACCACCACCATCCAATCAATATACAAATTGGGAACCAAATCTAGGTAGCTACTACAGTCAATGAGCGAAGGTGCAGTGCAGTCGAGTTATCATCTGAAAAAGAAATACATACATTATTATCATAAATATAGTAATTCGCTTTCGTAACTTTTCACTAGCCTTGCATTGTTCCTTATAGTCACCTAGTCTATGATAGGAAAGTTCATAAAGCTACATCAAAGTTGTTCATATAAAGGTATTGAACCAAAATTACACCCAGGAGAAATCAGATAGTCATGCAAAGTTAAATAATTAAACCGCTAGACCAGTCCTGTCTATTGCAATGGTAAACCATTTGTTCTGCCCCTTATAGGCCACCGTAGATTCCAATTTTGAACCCAGTATGAAGGTATTGCATAGCATCTACATGACAATTTATAATATGCTCATTACATTGTGTTTCAATAGCAGCACAAATGACAAGTCTGAAATAATAGGTAAATATGTCCTTCTTAGCCGCCATTTTGTAAAATGGCCGCCATTTTGGGCCAAGGAGAAATCTGGAATGCCCCTACATCCAAATTTCACTGTAAGGGTATGCCCTAACTGTGTGCCAAGTTTCATGCTTGTATCATCAAAGGCACAATTCTACCACAATTCTTCACATATCTGCCGGACTAGTAATAATCTTCACCTTCTACTTCTCCTGGTCACATTGCCCTGGTTATTTTAGATACAATACGAATCATTGGATGTTTTTAAAAAAAAACTTACAATCTTTTCACTTTTTACTATTCAAGAGTTTAGATTTATGAAAGTTTTTTTTCCTGAAGCACATTTACTCACAAGATTAATAATGATAGTTGTCATTTATGTGTGTAATTATTTATAAAATAAAAAAATATCAGTTAGTATCTCATCTTGTTTCACAACAATAGATTTATATTTTCCAATCGTGTGATTCATATTATCCTTAAATTCCTTTTTACTAGGGCATGCCCGTACTATATATAAGCTAGGACGTGCCCGTACGTGGGTGCAAAAAAACATGCGTGCAAACAACAACAACAAAAAAAAACTTTGAAACCACGTGGCAGTAACGACCACAGAACCCCCCCCCCTCTATTTACATGAATGGTTTGGTCCATTCGCAACGACCACAGAACCCCCCCCCCTCTATTTACATGAAATGGTTTGGTCCATTCGCAACGCCAAAGCGAACGGCGAACGGCTAAATCGCCATAGCTCGGTAAGTACTTGTCCGATTAATTTCAAACCTTGAAAAGGCACATCCTCGGGTCCCCAGCAATATACCTGGCAAGTTTCAAGTATATCGGACCGGTAGTTGTCGAGAAATCGTTGTCGCATACACACACACACACATACACACAGAGATTAATGGAATTATAGATAGATGACATAATGTAGAACAATTATCTCTCCAAAAATTATTTACATCTATTGAATTTAACTTGAATAAAATAAAGGTATTGGCATTGTTTCTTATTGAGCGACGAGGGAGTTGAAAGTATGATTGACTGAGATAATACAATTACAACAAGAATGTCTCCCTCTTGTATAGTAGCTATCCATTACTGTTTGGTTTCTCTCATTAACACAATCATCAAAGATGACGAGGTTCTTTTTTGATTTATCTAAATCTTGAGGTGAAGGTATATCATCCGTATTATCACTGAGAATACAAGTTATGGGTTTTGGTTTAGGTTTCTGTGTATCACAAAATAGTTGTATTATATCCTCAATGTTATAATCGTTTAGTTTGTTTTGAAGTTTAGATAAACCAATTATATCTTCTTTTTGAAGATCCGCATTAAAACCTAGTGGTAGTAGTTGATACTCGGGTTGAAAACTTGACTTTGTGAAAACTATTAAATTATTATAATCTAAAAAGTTGGGGGTAAGGAGCATCTTTAAAAGCAAACAGGTTTTTCCACATCCGCTTGATCCAACTATTAGACATCTTAATGAATTTGGAAGATTTTTATGGTTGTTAAATTTTATCTTGTTTTCCCAAACGGGTAAAAAATCATTCATTTATATATTTTGAAAACAAGTCATCTAACTTTTTATGAGCTTTTTTAGAAACTCTATATTTTATCGTGAGTTCAGGTTTAATTTCAAAATAATCCATTATTTTATTTATATAATATCTTGTGTTGATATTTCCCTGAAAAAGACAATTGTGAATAGCAAATAACATCAATCCTTTGAAACATTACCATAATTTTATCAATCTCTTCCGTTGTAAGGAAAGGTGTATCATAGGTTTAATCCAAAAGTTATTGTAATCATCTTTGCTTAATTTTACATCCGTGCAATATATTTCAGTATCCTTTTAAAATGAGGAAATTGATTGAAATTTGTATTTTGTGTTTTGAAACATTGTATTTATTGGGCAAAAAAGTGATTGTCAAGAAATCAATGTGAAAATATTTTACTATAATCTCAAAATGATATGTGGTTCAGGAGGGGGTCAGATGAGCTCATTAATATAAGTTTATCATTTCATACCAGCTCAACAGTGATACCTAAACCGAGAGTTAAATTCTAATGTAGTATTTATCAATAATTTAGAAGGTGATTCTGCTTTTAAGAAAATTAAGCTATTACCTAAAAATGAAACAAAAATATTCGTTGGGTCTATATATGAGTATAATGAAAAATGGGAGAGGGAGGAAAGAGGGTGCAACTTTTGGTGAGCTGGAGTGCTAGTCAATAAGTTTCCTTAATTTTCCCCATTGACTTCAATGTTAAATTATATGTCCGAGAACACCCATTCTCCTACTCGCACCACCCTATTTAACATGTCCAAGTAGTGTTAAACGCGAGAGTTTTGGAAGTGAAAAGAAGGCAATTTGTGTTCTCCAGTGTTCAGGTGTATAATTCAATTTAAATAAAATAAAGATTGTAAAAGTCATGTAAATAAATAAATAAATGCTGGAATTTACCACCGTTGACACCACTCTATCTAACACGTTACATTAGTTATTCATAATCATCATCATTATTATACGGAAGTAAAAGGTAATCCTGTTAAATCTTCCGATCATTCAATCGATAGGGTTGGTGTTCTGTATGTCACAAATGCTTGAGCATAATTTATTGTGAGGTGTACACTGTGCATGTTTGTTGGGAAGTCAAGGTAACATTTGATGAGAGAAGGACCAATGTTTGTCCAACCTGGGAAATCAAGGTAACATTTGATGAGAGAACCGCAATGTTTGTCCAACCTGGGCAATCAAGGTAACATTTGATGAGAGAAGGACCAATGTTTGTCCAACCTGGGAAATCAAGGTAACATTTGATGAGAGAAGGACCAATGTTTGTCCAACCTGGGAAATCAAGGTAACATTTGATGAGAGAAGGACCAATGTTTGTCCAACCTGGGAAATCAAGGTAACATTTGATGAGAGAAGGACCAATGTTTGTCCAACCTGGGAAATCAAGGTAACATTTGATGAGAGAAGGACCAATGTTTGTCCAACCTGGGAAATCAAGGTAACATTTGATGAGAGAAGGACCAATGTTTGTCCAACCTGGGAAATCAAGGTAACATTTGATGAGAGAAGGACCAATGTTTGTCCAACCTGGGAAATCAAGGTAACATTTGATGATAGAAGGACCAATGTTTGTCCAACCTGGGAAATCAAGGTAACATTTGATGAGAGAAGGACCAATGTTTGTCCAACCTGGGAAATAAAGGTAACATTTGATGAGAGAAGGACCAATGTTTGTCCAACCTGGGAAATCAAGGTAACATTTGATGATAGAAGGACCAATGTTTGTCCAACCTGGGAAATCAAGTTAACATTTGATGAGAGAAGGACCAATGTTTGTCCAACCTGGGAAATCAAGGTAACATTTGATGATAGAAGGACCAATGTTTGTCCAACCTGGGAAATCAAGGTAACATTTGATAAGAGAAGCACCAATGTTTGTCCAACCTGGGAAATCAAGGTAACATTTGATGAGAGAACCGCAATGTTTGTCCAAACTGGGAAATCAAGGTAACATTTGATGATAGAAGGACCAATGTTTGTCCAACCTGGGAAATCAAGGTAACATTTGATGAGAGAAGGACCAATGTTTGTCCAACCTGGGAAATCAAGGTAACATTTGAGGAGAGAAGCACCAATGTTTGTCCAACCTGGGAAATCATGGTAACATTTGATGAGAGAAGACCAATGTTTGTCCAACCTGGGAAATCAAGGTAACATTTGATGATAGAAGGACCAATGTTTGTCCAACCTGGGAAATCAAGGTAACATTTGATGAGAGAAGGACCAATGTTTGTCCAACCTGGGAAATCAAGGTAACATTTGATGAGAGAAGGACCAATGTTTGTCCAACCTGCTCTTAAATAATTGACGTGATGGTTCAGTTACCATTACCTGAGGAAGACCATTCCATTTCTCAGTTACTCTTTGACTGAAACGGTTGTTTCGTGGAGCCGGATAACTGCTCTCCTTAAACAACTTCAGGTTATGGCCTCTTGTTGCTTCATAAATCGCTGGAACAAAGAAGTGTTTGGGATCTATGGCGACTAAGCCTTTGATGATCTTGTAAACTTCAATCATGTCTCCTCTTTGTCACCGGGAGTGAAGGGAGAACATGCCAAGTTGTCTGAGTCTTTCCTGATAAGCAAGTTGACCGAGTTCTGGTACGAGCTTTGTCCCTCTCCGTTGCATCCTGTCTATCTTATCTTTAAGATATGGAATACATATCTTATCTTTAAGATAAGAATATCTTTAAGATACGGCGTCTGCTTTAAGTCTTGGATGCCAAATTACATTTCCATATTCTAGGAGAGGACGGACCAATCGGACCATGGAGTTGAAGAGGAGCCGGGAAGTTTCCTGGGTGAAGCTGGAAAAAGTCCTCTTGATAAGACCCAACATCTGATTGGACTTGTTGACAGATGGCATCTTGCTGTGTGCCTCCATGGCATCTTGCTGTGTGCCTCCATGGCATCTTGCTGTGTGCCTCCATGGCATGTTGCTGTGTGCCTCCATGGCATCTTGCTGTGTGCCTCCATGGCATCTTCCGGTGTGCCTCCATGGCATCTTGCTGTGTGCCTCCATGGCATGTTGCTGTGTGCCTCCATGGCATCTTGCTGTGTGCCTCCATAGCATCTTCCGGTGTGCCTCCATGGCATCTTGCTGTGTGCCTCCATGGCATCTTGCTGTGTTCCTCCATGGCATCTTGCTGTGTGCCTCCATGGCATCTTGCTGTGTGCCTCCATGGCATCTTGGTGTGTGCCTCCATGGCATCTTGCTGTGTGCCTCCATGGCATCTTGCTGTGTACCTCCATGGCATCTTGCTGTGTACCTCCATGGCATCTTGCTGTGTACCTCCATGGCATCTTGCTGTGTACCTCCATGGCATCTTGCTGTGTACCTCCATGGCATCTTGCTGTGTACCTCCATGGCATCTTGCCGTGTACCTCCATGGCATCTTGCTGTGTACCTCCATGGCATCTTGCTGTGTGCCTCCATGGCATCTTGCTGTGTGCCTCCATGGCATCTTGCTGTGTGCCTCCATGGCATCTTGCGGTGTACCTCCATGGCATCTTGCTGTGTGCCTCCATGGCATGTTGCTGTGTGCCTCCATGGCATCTTGCTGTGTGCCTCCATGGCATCTTCCGGTGTGCCTCCATGGCATCTTGCTGTGTGCCTCCATGGCATCTTGCTGTGTGCCTCCATGGCATCTTGCTGTGTGCCTCCATGGCATCTTGCTGTGTGCCTCCATGGCATCTTGGTGTGTGCCTCCATGGCATCTTGCTGTGTGCCTCCATGGCATCTTGCTGTGTACCTCCATGGCATCTTGCTGTGTACCTCCATGGCATCTTGCTGTGTACCTCCAAGGCATCTTGCTGTGTACCTCCATGGCATCTTGCTGTGTACCTCCATGGCATCTTGCTGTGTACCTCCATGGCATCTTGCTGTGTACCTCCATGGCATCTTGCTGTGTACCTCCATGGCATCTTGCTGTGTACCTCCATGGCATCTTGCTGTGTGCCTCCATGGCATCTTGCTGTGTGCCTCCATGGCATCTTGCTGTGTGCCTCCATGGCATCTTGCGGTGTACCTCCATGGCATCTTGCTGTGTACCTCCATGGCATCTTGCTGTGTACCTCCATGGCATCTTGCTGTGTACCTCCATGGCATCTTGCCGTGTACCTCCATGGCATCTTGCCGTGTACCTCCATGGCATCTTGCCGTGTACCTCCATGGCATCTTGCCGTGTGCCTCCATGGCATCTTGCCGTGTGCCTCCATGGCATCTTGCTGTGTACCTCCATGGCATCTTGCGGTGTACCTCCATGGCATCTTGCTGTGTACCTCCATGGCATCTTGCTGTGTACCTCCATGGCATCTTGCTGTGTGCCTCCATGGCATCTTGCTGTGTACCTCCATGGCATCTTGCTGTGTACCTCCACGGCATCTTGCGGTGTACCTCCATGGCATCTTGCTGTGTACCTGCATGGCATCTTGCTGTGTACCTCCATGGCATCTTGCGGTATACCTCCATGGCATCTTGCTGTGTACCTCCATGGCATCTTGCTGTGTACCTACATGGCATCTTGCGGTGTACCTCCATGGCATCTTGCTGTGTACCTCCATGGCATCTTGCCAGGCAAGTTTGGTGAGCTCTGACGAGTCCTATTGACACGATTTCTGCCCTGCCCTTCTGTGCGATTTGTCCTTCTGTGCGATTTGTCCTTCTGTGCGATTTGTCCTTCTGTGCGATTTGTCCTTCTGTGCGATTTGTCCTTCTGTGCGATTTGTCCTTCTGTGCTATCATGCAGGATTTTAATAACAGGATACAGTATAAAATGTCCACGGAAGCAGTTTTTCCCCATATGTTGCCACAGGAAGGGGTGTAGATGTTACGCACACCTTTGTCTATGTTCCATTTTGTCACCCGGTGTGTGCTCTGCAGGGATGGTTGCTGGCTGGTCTTCCACGGACACATCATCAGGCGAGACTCCTGCAGACAAATGGCGTTCTACCCCAACATGTAGGTAAGGACAAACTTGAACCCGAAGTCCATTTAACCCTCTCACAGACACATGAAGTCTGGTGTGGATGGAATTTAAAACCACACTAGATCAGACATTACCTGCAAATTGATCGAGATCGATTTTCGAATTTTAAAAGCCCTAAAGTATTGGTAGTTGTTGTCAGGTAAGTAGATGTGTTGATGGAGTAGTTACCCACCCTAAACTATTGGTAGTTATTGTCAGGTGAGTAGATGTGTTGATGGAGTAGTTACCCACCCTAAACTATTGGTAGTTATTGTCAGGTGAGTAGATTTGGTGATGGAATAGTTAACCACCCTAAAGTATTGGTAGTTATTGGCAGGTGAGTAGATGTGTTGATGGAGTAGTTACCCACCCTAAAGTATTGGTAGTTATTGTCAGGTGAGTAGATGTGTTGATGGAGTAGTTACCCACCCTAAAGTATTGGTAGTTATTGTCAGGTGAGTAGATGTGTTGATGGAGTAGTTACCCACCCTAAACTATTGGTAGTTATTGTCAGGTGAGTAGATGTGTTGATGGAATAGTTACCCACCCTAAACTATTGGTAGTTATTGGCAGGTGAGTAGATGTGTTGATGGAGTAGTTACCCACCCTAAAGTATTGGTAGTTATTGGCAGGTGAGTAGATGTGTTGATGGAGTAGTTACCCACCCTAAACTATTGGTAGTTATTGTCAGGTGAGTAGATGTGTTGATGGAGTAGTTACCCACCCTAAACTATTGGTAGTTATTGTCAGGTGAGTAGATTTGGTGATGGAATAGTTACCCACCCTAAAGTATTGGTAGTTATTGGCAGGTGAGTAGATGTGTTGATGGAGTAGTTACCCACCCTAAAGTATTGGTAGTTATTGTCAGGTGAGTAGATGTGTTGATGGAGTAGTTACCCACCCTAAAGTATTGGTAGTTATTGTCAGGTGAGTAGATGTGTTGATGGAGTAGTTACCCACCCTAAACTATTGGTAGTTATTGTCAGGTGAGTAGATGTGTTGATGGAATAGTTACCCACCCTAAACTATTGGTAGTTATTGGCAGGTGAGTAGATGTGTTGATGGAGTAGTTACCCACCCTAAAGTATTGGTAGTTATTGGCAGGTGAGTAGATGTGTTGATGGAGTAGTTACCCACCCTAAAGTATTGGTAGTTATTGTCAGGTGAGTAGATGTGTTGATGGAGTAGTTACCCACCCTAAAGTATTGGTAGTTATTGTCAGGTGAGTAGATGTGTTGATGGAGTAGTTACCCACCCTAAACTATTGGTAGTTATTGTCAGGTGAGTAGATGTGTTGATGGAATAGTTACCCACCCTAAACTATTGGTAGTTATTGTGGTGAAACGAAACGAGATGGTCCACCAAAACTCCAAGCCGTGAGCTTTTATTCACTTGAATGCGACTGATCTACAAAGAAAACACAAAAGCTATTAAGCAAGTATCTCTGGCCACTTTCATTACCATTACGCCATTGCAGAGATATTAGCAAATGTAAAACAGATCTTGCAACAATCTTACCAACTCGAAGACACAAGAGAGTGGAATGACCCATCCTTACTCATTGGTGGTATGTAAATCCTCCCCACGCGGTCGGCGTCAGAATAGCATCATGAGTAACGTATCGGAGATGGAGGGCAACCCTCGGATGGAACCATCTTACTTCATGACATTCTCCCCCGTTAAAGTTTCAGCTAGCACGCGGACTATCGATATAAGGTATAAATTGAAGATAGTAGATTAATTAAGCAACCCAGCACTCCGTCACAAATCCAAGCGTTGCTGTCAATGGCACGCTCGGCCCACACACGTCCGGTAGGTAGGCGATCCGTTCGCATTCCGGTCCTGGTCAGCACGAGTCTGATCTGTGGGCGAACCAGGCGCACTGCACGGGGCCGGAGGACACGGCGGTGACGGTGACGGACACGGCGAGCACGGGAAATGTCCAGCAGCAGTTCCCAGCGGTGTTACGTCACACGGACGAGGGGTGCCCAGAATGGAATCCCCCAGTTCGACTGGGGAATCCTCTGAGTTTAAGTTACGATGGGTGTCCCTGTCTCCGCACGGGGCTAAATGCTGAACCGACACGGTCGAATGACGACCATCGCGCAGCCGGACGGTCGCATACTGCGGATTAACCTGCACAATCTGCACCAAATCCACCGCCGGTTCGTACTTGCTTTGTCGCACCGTTCGCTTCAGATATGCGGGCCCGAGTTCGGCAAGCCAACCAGGCATCGATTGACCGGTAGCGCCACGACGTTCAAAACGAAACATTCTTTCGTGGGGAGTTTGATTGGTGGCCGTGAATAATAAAGTCCAAATCGCATCTAATGCTTCTGGCACGGCTCATGGCCATTGGTGCAGCCCCATTGAGTGCGTACATAAGTGCAGTGCCACGGCCTTCCAGATGACTTGATTATACCTTTCCACCTGGCCATTCGCCTCGGGGCGATATGGAGTAGTGCGGCTAGTGGCGATTCCGAGGCCTACTAGGAAGGTTCGAACCTCTTGTGACATGAACGCAGCCCCACGGTCTGAATGCACAAACCCCGGATACCTGAACAAGATGAACAGTTGACGTAGACATCGTATTACCATGGCTGACATCATGTCTGAGCACGGAAAGGCGAACGGATAACGACTGAATTCATCAATTACCGTCAATAGATAACGAGCCCCCCCCCCCCTGCTGTGAGTGTTGATATAGGCCCTTTAAAATCGACGGTTAATCGTTGCGATGGTTTCGTTGCTTGAATGAGTGCCTGTAACGGCGGCTTATAGAATCGCGGCTTCAACTCTGCACACACGGAGCAGGTGCGGCATAGACGTCGGATCTCCTCGATCGAAAAAGGCAAATTGCGAGAGCGCACAAAATGAGCGAATCAAGTTACCCCGGGGTGACATAATGAGTCATGAATGCTCTTTAGATCCTCTGACGTCATAGCAGCACAAACCGACGGGCAAGAGAGCACGTTGGCAACCACATTCTCGCTCCTGGAGCGATAGATTATGTCATAGCAGTAATCAGCTAGTTCGACCCGCCATCTGGCGATTTTGTCGTTTTTAATACGCTGAGGGTGGTCGTGGCCGAACATAAAAGCCACCGACTGTTGGTCTGTCAGGAGATCAAATTTCCTGCCCAGCAGCAGATGGCGCCACCTTCTGACCGACTTGAACACCGCGGCCGCCTCTTTCTCCACTGCCGAATGTTTGCGTTCAGTCGAGGTCAGTGTCCTGGAGAAGAATGCCACAGGTCGTTTGTTTTGCGTTAGGGTAGCAGCAATCGCACAATCCGAAGCGTCTGTCTCCACGAGGAACGGGAGGTTATCATCAATGGAGGTCACACAGGCCCTAGCTATGTTCTCCTTCAGAAGTTGAAAAGCGTCTAGCGCATCCTGTGTCAGAGCGAAGACCTTGCTGTCCACCAGAGGGCTTATTTTGTCTGAGTAGCCTTCAATCCATCTCGAGTGATGTGCAAAAAGCCAGAGGCACCGCCTCAGGGACGCTCGATCACAGGGTGCCCTCATTTCTAGCAAAGGTCGGAGGCGCTCGGCGTCCGGTTTTATCTCCCCGCCGGTCACTGTGTACCCAAGCAAATCGATTGTTTTTGCACCGTAGTGGCATTTCTCACGGTTGAAGGTTAAATTATAACGTTGCGCAACCTTCAATAATCGTTTCAAGTTTGCGTCATGCCCCTCCTGGGTATGTCCGCAGACTGTAAATGTAAACGTAAACTGCATTATCCACGTAAACGAAGAAGTCCTGCAAATTCTCTTTAACCAAGATGTTGTCTATGGCACGTTTGAAGCACGCCACACCATTTGTGATCCTGAAAGGGATCCACCGAAATTGATACAGCCGTCGACCGGATTGAAAGCCAGTATATGGCCTATCCGATTCTCTGATTGGTATCTGATGATACGCTGATTTGAGGTCCAAAGTGCTGAAGACCCTGAATTTGGCAACCTCCTGAACATGGTCATCAATTTTCGGCAAAGGAAACGCATCCAGTTGTGTAAATTTATTTATCGTTCGGCTGTAATCGACGACCAGGCGTTTCCTGTGATTGTCAGAGTGTACGACTAGAACCTGCGCTCTCCACGGTGATCTACCCGGCTCTATAATGCCCTCTCGGAGCATACGCTTGGTCTCCTCGGTGATGTATGCAGCGTCGGCACGAGTATACCATCGATATTTCACGGTTACCGGTCGGCAATTGTCCGTCAGGCTGGGAAATAGCGCAGGCGGATCTATGGCCAGCTCGGCTAAGCCGCAGACCGAAAGAGTATTCTCTCCGTCTCCCATGTGCATCACCAACCGGCCGTACCGGCTCAGGAAGTCATGACCTAGCAGAACGTCGGCGCACAATTCCGGCATCACCGCGAGTTTCACATCCTCATACAGTTTATCATCAATGACGAGTTTAAGAGAGCAAACGCCTTTGGTGCGTACGCAATGCCCGGACGAAGCCAGGTAAATTTGTCGGGTATCCGAGCCCATCGTCCAGCCGTGACGTCGTACCACAGCGTGGCTGACATGACAGGTCAGAACCAATAGCCGCTGTGCCTCGGTGAGATCCGGAACCGCCGTGGTGTAGTGCAGAAGAGAGTTGTGCCAATACTCCCATTGGTCCGCGGCGTTCGTAGCCTGAGGGTCGCCCGAGAATACCTCCAAGCGAAGCAGCTTCTCCATGGCTCCAAGCATAGAATTCAAGTGAATAAAAATGTGGTGAAACGAAACGAGACGGTCCACCAAAACTCCAAGCCGTGAGCTTTTATTCACTTGAATGCGACTGATCTACAAAGAAAACACAAAAGCTATTAAGCAAGCATGTCTGGCCACTTTCATTACCATTACGCCATTGCAGAGATATTAGCAAATGTAAAACAGATCTTGCAACAATCTTACCAACTCGAAGACACAAGAGAGCGGAAAGACCCATCCTTACTCATCGCTGGTATATAAATCCTCCCCACGCGGTTGGCGTCGGAATAGCATCATGAGTAATGTATTGGAGATGGAGGGCATCCCTCGGATGGAACCATCTTACTTCACGACAGTTATTGTCAGGTGAGTAGATGTATTGATGGAGTAGTTACCCAGGTACCTATCATCTAAAGCACAGATGCATTGTTAACATAAATACCACACTGACAAAGGGACTGCATCCAATCAGACGAGATTCCTTCGGCCTTACTATCCTACATCTCTCATCGAAAAACACTTCATGAAACTAAAAGCGATCACACAACCAGGTGTCCATGTTTCCTCTCTCGTTATTAGTGTTTCTCGAAGCTGGTGACCGGGTCCTCATGGAGAGGAGTTGGGGCAACAAGTTGAACTCGGACACAGAAGGTAAGTAATGCACCTGATACATACAGCACGTGCTTATATATACACGATACTAGCAGGAAGAAGAAGAAGCTTTACTACCAACTTCGTACACTTCCGGAATTTTTTTTTTTTTTGTGTTCAAATGTCTGGTGATTGTTTTGTATTTATTCATGCGAATGTGTACTTGTATATAACTGTCATTAATTTTTAAAAGCTTAGGCACCATCGAGCGATTTAAAAAAAAAAACCTCAAAAAAAACGAATTTTTTGGGTTTTTTACATACAGTTTTGTAGTTTATCATCCCAGGCATTCACTGATGAACCTGTGAAAGTTTGACAAAGATCCGTTGAGCCATCTCTGAGAAAAATGGCGACACACACACACACAGACAGACACACATACATACATACATACATACACACACACACACACACACACACACACACACACACACACACACACACACACACACACACACACACACACACACACACACACCTCGTTTTTTCATTTCTGTTCCTCACAATTCTATCTCTCTCTTTTACACACACACACACACACACACACACACACACACACACACACACACACACACACACACACACACACACACACACACACACACACACACACACACAAACACTCACACCCACACCCACATAGAGACACACACACACACACACACACACACACACACACACACACACACACACACACACCAGACACACATACATACACACACACACACACACACACACACACACACAGACAGACAGACACACACACACACACACACACACACACACACACAGACAGACACACACACACAGACCTCTTAAAAAGTAAATCACCGACGTCTCTCAAGTGAATTACTTACGTTTCAGGTGAGACTATTTCCAAAGAATCTGCACAAGAAAACTTACGGAGTTATCGGGAAGAAGAACTGAGTTTGAAAAGTTGCTACGAGGGTTTTATACGAGGAGTCGATGCTGAGCAGCCGCTAACAGAGGTCGTTACCAACGGTAAGGGGATTGTCACATAGTTTTTGCTTCTGTCGGACATTTACCACACACTTCCTGATTGCTGCTGTAACTCTAACCCATGTTCAGTGTTGGGATTTTTGCTTCTGTCGTACATTTACAACACACTTCCTCATTGCTGCAGTAACTCTAACCCATGTTCAGTGTTAGGGTTTTTGCTTCTGTCGTACATTTACTACACACCTCCTCATTGCTGTTGTAACTCTAACCCATGTTCAGTGTTGGGGTTTTTGCTTCTGTCGTACATTTACTACACACCTCCTTGTTGTAGGAAATCAAGATATACAACATTGTCCCAATAGTAGGTTTAATTCAGTTTCGATCTCTGGCAACACCTGTAAGAAATCATCAAGCATTGTATCAGTATTCCGTAATCATGGAAGTAGCAATCGATTAGCAATTAGCGCAAGCAAGCCTGGATCATCGAGATATACGCACCATTCGAGTATACACTATTACACAGAATAAATGTCACAGGAATGTCTCGGAGCGATGTTTGTCTGAGTTCTTATAGAAGCCTCTCAGTGGTTGGAGACAGCATAACACCTGGTTTCAACTTAGACACAATTTCATTACATTCTCCCCGCCGTTAGAACTACACTTCCGCGACGGCAGAAATCAAGGTAGCAGTACATAGCAGCAGAGCAATATCAGTGGACGGCAGTTGCCAGTCCATGTCAGTCAGTCCATCCATAGCGGTTGGGGCGGCAAATCTCTTTCCCGGCGCGGGTCCGGTAACTAACGGGTACTACATCCCCAAGACCGGAGTCCCCCGCGTCAGAGTAGCTGCCTAAATCGGGTGATGGCGGTGGCCCCACAGGGCCAGCCGGATCGGGTGCATGTAGCGGTGAGGAAGCCGGCAGATACTCCATAGGCAGATCATCGGGCGGATCAACGGGATCGTAAGCTGGTTCGTCAACTTCCCCGCATGGGGCCAGGTGGCGTACTGAGACCGTCGACTCCCGTCCATTGGGCAACAACACACGAGCGTGCTCGGGGTTAGCCTGGAGAACCTGCACCTTATCCACCAGTGGGTCATATTTACTCATGCGAACTGCACGTTTGAGAAAAGCTGGTCCCGGCTCAGCAAGCCAACCCGGTAAACGTCGGGTACTACCTGAACGCCTCGGGTAACGAAACATCCGTTCGTGGGGAGTTTGATTGGTAGCAGTACACAATAAAGTCCTGATTGAGCTTAATGCCCTGGGTAGTGACCAAGCCCATTTGTCTAGTCCTAGGCCGCGGGACTTAAGACTCAGAGTAACGGCCCTCCATAAAATTCCATTAAAGCATTTGACCTGTCCATTCGCCTGTGGCCTATACGGAGTAGTATAGCTAGAAGTGACATTATACTGGAGCAAGAAGTTCCTCACATCCTGGGACAAGAACACCGCGCCACGATCGGTGTGCACATAGGCCGGATTCCCAAACATAGAAAACAAGATCTGCAGGCACCGGATAACCATAGCAGCAGACATATCTCCACACGGGAAAGCAAAAGGGAATCTGGAGAACTCATCAACGATCGTGAGGAGATAACGAGAATTACTCGAAGCCGGTGACGCCGGCAGTGGTCCTTTGAAATCCATCGCCAATCTCTCCCACGGCCTAGTGGCTTGGACTAGCATGCCCAGAGGAGGGTTGTAGAAGCGAGGTTTGAGTTCAGCGCATACAGAACACGTGCGACAGAGCGGACGAATATCCTCAACGGAATAGGGCAAATTATGACTGCGCACGTAATGAGTGAAACGCGTCACGCCGGGATGGCACAAGGTGTCATGAAGAACGCGCAGGTCCTCAAAAGAGGTGAGGCTCGCACACATCGCCGGCCGCGATAAAGCATCGGCAACAAGGTTATCCCGCCCTGGGCGATATTTGATTGTGTAGCAGAAATCGGCGAGCTCGATCTGCCAGCGAGTTATTTTCTCATTCTTAATGCGTTGAGCATGCTGCGTGTCATACATAAATGCAACGGTCTGTTGATCTGTGATAATTTGGAAACATCGTCCAAGTAAATAGGGACGCCAATGCCTGATCGACTCGACGATGGCATACGCCTCCTTTTCGACTGACGAATGCCGCCGTGCCGCGGAGGAGAGAGTCCTTGAAAAGAAGGCCACAGGGCGCCCCCCCCCCCCCCCACTGAGAGAGTGTCACAGCTATCGCATGATCCGATGCATCGCTTTCCAAAACAAAGGATTTATTTTCGTCAATCGTCGACACAGCGGCGCCAGCGATGTCGGACTTAAGGCCATGAAAAGCGGCCTTGGCAGCGAGACTCATGGGGAACGCATCGCAATCCACAAGTGGGCGGAGCTTCGTGGATTTTTTTTTAACCCGCTTGGAATAATGAGCAAACAGCCCGAGAGCACGCTTCAATGAAGCACGATCGCAGGGCGGGGCCATGTCGAGCAAGGCTCGCAGAGGCGCCTTATCCAGAGCGACAGAGCCGTGGGTCACGGTGTACCTCAGGAGATCTATCGTGCGAGCAGAGTAGCAACATTTAGCCTCGTTCATAGTCAAGCGATACCTGTGCGTGACCCTGAGGAAGCGCTTCAGATTAGCATCATGATGTTCTTTGTCATACCCGCAAACCGTGAGATTATCCAGATAAACAAAGACATCGGTTAAGTTCTCCTTAGCGATGAGGTCGTCCATAGCCCTTTGAAAACACGCAACCCCATTCGTGACCCCGAAAGTTAGCCGGGTGAACTCATACAACCTCTGGCCTGATTCAAACGCAGTATAGATGCGATCCGCTGCGGAGATGGGGATCTGATGATACGCACTACGGAGATCGAGAGTGCTATAGACCGAGTACTGTGCCACCTGTCATACCAGGAAGTCCATTCCTGGGAGTGGGTAGGCATCCAATTGGGTAAACCGATTAATCGTCTGCGAATAGTCGATTACCATGCGTTTGCGGTGTGATTCGGTCCGTACCACCAGAACTTGGGCCCGCCAAGGTGACCGACTAGGTTCTATGATTCCTTCCTTTAGTAGCTGCGCAGTCTCTTCCGCAATGAATTGCATGTCAGCTCGTGAGTAGCGTCGCAATTTAACCGCAACAGGTGTACAGTCTGTGGTCATATTGGGAAACAGCGACAGTGGTTCAATTTCCATCCCTGCAAGAGCACACACAGCAAGAGTATCAGTACCACCAAATTCCATTTCCAAGCGCCCATGTTGCTGGAGAAAATCATGTCCTAACAAAGCTTCTGCACATAATGCTGGTAAGACCATTAAATGCACATCTAGAAACATTCAACCTGTAATGACAAGCTTCAGACGACATTCCCCCTTTGTGCTAAGCCATGAAGATTCTTCGTCTTGTCCCAAGAATCGGCCATCCGTGTCTCTGTACAAGTCGAAAATTAACATAACTATCAGTGGATCCCGGGTCAATTAAAGCATTTGCAAAAATTCCTTCAATCATGAGTCGGATAATCACACGTGACAGGCCAGGTGGCCCTGTAGATGTCGAATCGTCAAGAGGAGGCGCTCGAGCCTCGCGTGTGGATCCGACGCCAGCTAATGTCTTTCGTGCCATTGACTTTGCTTGTCGGCCAGTCGTGCCGCCTCCAGAGGGCGCTCGTGCCACGCGCGAAGATCCCTGCTTTCGTGTAGTCAAAGTAGCTTGTAGGTCGATCGTGCCGCCTCCGGAGGGTGCCTGTGCCACGCGTGGAATTTCGAAGCCAGCGTTCGCCTTTCGTGTAGTCAAAGTAGATCGTAGGTCAATCGTGCCGCCTGCGGAGGGCGCTTGTGCCACGCGCGGAGTTTCGAAGCCAGCATTCACCGATCGGGTGGCCGATCCCGGAAGTTGGCTGGGCATTGAAAGAATTCCTGTCAAGGACGGTCGTGCCGCGTACTGAAATGATTGAGCAAATTGTTTAGTCGGCGCGGCGAGTCTCATCAAGGTCGAGCTCTCAGCTCGGGTCCCACGGAGAGGGGCGATCCCACTCAAGGTCGGGCGAGGCGTGCCATGCGCCGTTCGTACCGCGGGTGCGGAGATAAGCACATTCAACGTCGAGTGAGCTCACCGGCCTCGCAAAGCTCAGCAAACCTTTGCAAAGTGGCCTGTCTTTGTGCACAAATAATACTTTTCTTCCTTAGCTGGACAAACTGACCTGCGATGGTTCCGGTTCCCGCAGAAATAGCACTTAGCGTTACTTCCTGGCTTGGGTCCGGCAGCAGCTGCCGCCGTCAACCCCGGATCGGGATCCTCGAGTGTATCTGTTGTCCCCGATTCTGGCGGAGGTGCAGGTGCTGCGTCCTCGAGCTCGGCGGTAGCTCTCTCCAGTCATGTCTGTCGAGATATCCCCGCAGTGACGTATGGGCGTTCATACGCGTCGGATTGTTCCCACGCTTCGGTGTACACGTGAGATAACCGGAGGGCTTCTTCTATGGTCAGGTCGGGTTCTTCAAGTAGTCTTTGTCTGACGACCGGCGATCTTAGATCTTAGACCTGAGACGAAAGCATCGCGGACAAGGTCATCACAGACTTGTTCATGGGTGCATACCATAGGGGTACTGTCCTTCACTAGCCGTCGGAGGTCTTGAGCGAATTGGTCTGAGGTCTCCGTGGGCTGTTGTCGACGAGACGCAAGCAAATGTCTGGAGTAGACCACGCTTCGTTTTTTTATGTGGATACGTTTCAGCTCGGCCACAGCAGCATCGTACGTCGCACACTGTTCAATGGACATGTACACCGTATGGTGCACCTTGGATTGCAGCATGGCGAGCTGCGTGTCAGCTGTGATTCCCTCCTGGAAATTGAATTGATTAGCCAAGATTTTCAGCCAATGTGTCAGCTGCGCTGCCGCGTCCGTCGCCTGGGGATCCGCGCCAGAGACTGGTACTTGGATTAGCTTATGAGCCATGTCGTACTCGTTCGAGACAAAGAGAGGAAACTGAATTAATTGTTGTAAGAAATCAAGATATACAACATTGTCCCAATAGTAGGTTTAATTCAGTTTCGATCTCTGGCAACACCTGTAAAAAATAATCAAGCATTGTATCAGTATTCCGTAATCATGGAAGTAGCAATCGATTAGCAATTAGAGCAAGCAAGCCTGGATCATTTAGATATACGCACCATTCGAGTATACACTATCACACAGAATAAATGTCACAGGAATGTCTCGGAGCGATGTTCGTCCGAGTTCTTATAGAAGCCTCTCAGTGGTTGGAGACAGCATAACACCTGGGTTCAACTTAGACACAATTTCATTACACTCCTCATTGCTGCTGTAACTCTAACCCATGTTCAGTGTTGGGATTTTTGCTTCTGTCGTACATTCACTATGGTACACACTTCCTGATTGCTGCTGTAACTCTACCCCATGTTCAGTGTTGGGGTTTTTGCTTCTGTCATACATTTACTACACACCTCCTCATTGCTGCTGTAACTCTAACCCATGTTCAGTGTTGGGGTTTTTGCTTCTGTCGTACATTTACCTCACACTTCCTGATTGCTGCTGTAACTCTAACCCATGTTCAGTGTTGGGGTTTTTGCTTCTGTCGTACATTTACTACACACTTCGTCATTGCTGCTGTAACTCCAACCCATGTTCAGTGTTGGGGTTTTTGCTTCTGTCGGACATTTACTACGGTAGGCCGACACACTTCCTGATTGCTGCTGTAACTCTAACCCATGTTCAGTGTTAGGGTTTTTGCTTCTGTCGAACATTTACTACGGTACACACTTCCTGATTGCTGCTGTAACTCTAACCCAAGTTCAGTGTTCGGGTTTTTGCTTCTGTCGAACATTTACGATGGTAACTACACACTTCCTCATTGCTGCTGTAACTCCAACCCATGTTCAGTGTTGGGGTTTTTGCTTCTGTCGTACATTTACGACACACTTCCTCATTGCTGCTGTAACTCCAACCCATGTTCAGTGTTAGGGTTTTTGCGCACCGGCGTTAAATCCAGGGCACCACACCGTAGCCGTGTCGTCCTGCTTGGGCCTCCAGGAAGTGGTCGGTCACTTCAGGCCGAGCTCCTTTCGCGTAATCTTTGCCTCGTCAATGGTGAGATTACCGAGAGCTCCACGTTTACCCCCTTGAAATAGCTGATTGTTCTTTGTCAAAATGTATGATTGTGAAATGATTCCGCATTGCAATGTGTTAACTAGGATTGTTCTCTGATGTCAAATGAAATTCCTGTACTTCTTATAAGTTAACCCTTTTACAACTTCATGCACTCCTACACTTTTTTCGGCCACCTTTTACCTGTGAATGCTCGTGCCAGATGCATTCATATTTTGCACACTTTACCGTGAGGTTTCTTCCAACAAACTGTTTGAAATACGTCGCTTGGCATTTACTGTGAAAATTATGTACCTCACATTTACATTTTACTCTATAGGGGTCTATAGGGGTTTTGCACTAAGTGTTATTCCTGAACATTAAAATTCAGGCCAGTTGCAGAGGATCTGTCCAAAACATGCAGCCCATAAACAGTTTGTTCTGCCATTGTGTGCAGCACATTTGTGGGTAGCATCATTTCCAGGTGGCACAGCTGTGCTGCTGACAGGGTGCAGGAGGAATTTGTAACTTGTTCAGGGTCCCAGTGATAGTTTGCAAGTAGAAAACTGTTATGGTCTGTGACCTCTTCGACTTCACCCCCGAGTTTGACTTCTTATGGTTGTGACCTCTTTTTTTCTCTTTGATGCTTCTTCTTCCTCTCCACCTCAAACCTCCTGAGTTTGACTTGTTTGGTTCAACCTAATAGTTTAAAGCCTTTGATTGGCTGTGGGGCAAGAGAAACAGAAAGGTCATTTTGAGGAGTGCTTTGGACTTTTGTTTGACTCAAAGCTGCAACGAGGGGATTTCCCAGGCAAGAGCTTGAATGTCTGATGTTTTGAAAAGTGAGATATTCGTGGCACCTCGGATGGTGGGGGAAAGTCGAGGACGGATTGATTGCTCCAGGAAAACAAAGCAGAAATAGACGGGCAGCCATAGGCCTCATACCCTAGTGGCGGCTTGTGCTGCACAATGAGGCAAGGTCACCGCTGTGTGGTGCTGATCGCTCTGTCCTTCATCACCCTTGTGCCTGTACGCTGACTACTACCTCCCTTGGGGCGTTTCATGGTGCTGATCGTTCTCCCCTCCTTCACCCTCATGCTGGCCATTGGACTGCTGTCTTGAGGCATCACACTGAGAGCGAACTTGGCGACTCAGAGTAGGGATATCTTTCATGGGGGGAGAGGGGCCGCTGGCCTGATCTGGTTTTTCCGCTTTTTACTGGCGAAAATCGAAGATTTTTCAAGTATATTGGTTGGTCTTGTGCGTTTTTCCGTCTGTCTGTATGTCAGTCGCCCACAGGTCACAATTTTCAACTGATCTTCACTAAACTTCACCAAATGGTAGAGGTGGTCACAAGCAAGAAGCCTATTGTTTTTGGGGTGAAAAGGTCAATAGGTAAACATAGGCTAACGGTCACCAACTTTGTCAAATTTCTAACATCCTCAATTTTCATCCGATTGACGACATTTTAAGAGGATTTGCATATCTGGTCACTGAATTCAACCACCAAGTATTTTTGAGGTCAACATAGGCCAAAAGGCCAACTTATGCCAAAAGGTCGACATAGGCCAAATTCATAAAGTCCTCAATTTTCATCTGATTGACTTGAAATTTGAAGAGGATTTTCATATCTGGTCAATGAATTCAACCACAAACGAATTTTGAGGTCAACATAGGCTAAACGGTCAACATAGGCGAAATTTCTAAAATCCTCAATTTTCATCTGATTGACTTGGAATTTTAAGAGGATTTGCATACGATGTCACTGAATTCAACCACTAATTATTTTTGAAGTCATCATAGGCCAACTTATTTTAGATATTTCGCAAGTATCGTGCTATGCATGACATATTTCTTTTTTTTTCTTTTTTGGTTTTTTTTCTCTGTCTCTGTCTTTGTCTCTCTCTCTCTCTGTCTCTCTGTGTCTGTCTCTGTGTCTGTCTGTCTGTCTGTCTGTCTGTCTGTCTGTCTGTCTGTCTCTCTCTCTCTCTCTCTCTCTCTCTCTCTCTCTCTCTCTCTCTCTCTCTCTCTCTCTCTATATATATATATATATATATATTTATATATATATATATATATAGTGATTAGGTTTCCTCTATATACTATGCAGATTGTTGAGGAATACGAGATAGATGCAGGAGACGAGATGGAAGGGAAGTGGTGTGAGAATGGTGAAGGGTAGGCAGGGACAGAAATACAAGTTTGTGTGGCAAGTGTGCCCAGAAGGCGTGCATGGTGATGGTGTCCAGTTTTCTGAGGAGTTTGTAGACAGTGTGGTGAGTGTGACTAGAGTGAGTGATAGGTTGATGATGGTGAAAATGATGATTGGAAAGCTCTTGGTGAACGTCATCTCGGGATATGTTCCACAGGTTGGTCGGAGCGATGAAGAGAAGGACAAGTTCTGGTGTGCAATAGAGAAGCCGATGGAAAACGTGAAAGATGAGGAAGTTGTTGTGGTAGGAGGAGACCTAAATGGACATGTGGGAAGGAGCATGGACGGTTTTGAGGGAGTTCATGGTGGTTACGGATATGGTGTGAGAAATGGAGAAGGTGAAAGGATTTTGGAGTTTGCTGATGGAGCTAATTTGTTGATTTGTAATACTCAGTTCCAGAAAGAGGATAATAAGCTTGTTACATACATGACAGGTTGGTCGACGACAACCGTTGACTACCTGATGGTGCATAGGTGAGATAGGGGGCACCTCCGGGACACAAAGGTGATCCCGGGGGAGGAGGGCTGGTTTACAGCACCACTTTGTTGTCTGCGACATAAGGGTGAAAGGTGCGAGGAGAGCTCAGCGGGTGAAGTACCAACCGAGAATGAAGGTGTGGAGGTTGAAAGAGGTGACAGTGAGGGAGGCATTAAAAGAGAGGCTGAGTATGGTAGAGGATGATGTGGTTGAGCTTGAAAGTGGTTGGAGGTCTATGAAAGATAGTCTGTTGGGAGCCGTTGGTGAGGTATGTGGATGGACAAAAGGACCACCGAGGTACTCGGAACCATGGTGGTGGGATGATGAAGTTGGAAAGAGGATTGACGAGAAGAGGAAGAAGTTCAAGGAGTGGCAGAAGGTGAGGGGTATGGGTGCAGAAAAGGCAAAGCATGAAAGTTATAAGGCAGCTAAGAGGGCTGCAAAGAAAGAGGTAGCAAAGGCGCAGGAGCCATGAAGGAAAATGTTCGGAGAACGCTTGGATACGGAAGCGGGTCAGAGAGCGGTATTCAGGATTGCAAAGCAGATAGCGAAAGAGAGGTGTGATGTGATGGGGGTCATTTGCTTGAAGGATGAAGTGGGACAAATCGTTGTGGACCCAGATGGAATTAAAGGAAGATGGAAGAGATACATAGAAATGCTGTTGAATGCAGAGAATGAATGGGATGGCAACATAGAGAGTAACTCAGTTTTAGGACCGGCAGAGAAGATAACTGAAAAGGAAGTTGAGGAATCGATAAAAGCAACGAAGAGTAGAAAAGTGGGAGGGCCGACGGGAGTTGTGGGAGATATGTTGAAGGCAGCAGGAAGTTGGGGTGTGAAGAGAATAACAGAGATCTGTAATCTGGTGGTGAAAGAAGGCCGCATTCCAGTGGATTGGGAACTGAGTACCCTCGCCCCTCTATACAAGGGGAAAGGTGACCCTATGTGGACTGTGGCTCGTATCGAGTGATAAAGTTATTGGAGCATGGAATGACGGTACTTGAAAGGGTGTTGGAGAGGAGGATAAGGAAGAAAGTGAAGATCGACGAAATGCAGTTTGGATTTATGCCAGGAAGAGGAATGACAGACACGCTTTTTATTGTAAGGCAGTTGCAGAAGAAGTACATGGAGAAGAGTAAGAAGTTGGTTCTTGGGTTTGTTGATCTGGGGAAAGCATTCAATAGGGTTCCGCACGAAGTAGTGACATGGGCACTGAGGAAGTTGGGAGTGGAGGAATGGTTGATCATGGACGTGAAGTGATGGCAATGTACGAAAGGGCGTGCACAGCTGTAAGGATGAAGGACGGGAACAGTGGTGAGTTTGAGGTGAAGGTGGGAAGGCATCAGGGGTCGGTACCAAGTCCACTACTATTTGTAGCTGTGATTGAGTTGCTGGCTCGGAACGCAAATGAGGGTTTATCGTAGGAGTTGTTATATGCAGATGATCTGGTGTTGATTGCAGAAAGTATGGATGGACTGAAGGAGAAGATGAACAAGTGGAAGGAATGTATGGCGACAAAAGGTCTGAAGGTGAATATCGGAAAGATGAAGGTGATGGCATGGTAAAGCATGTTGTGAGGTGGAAAGAACTGGGAAGTGGCCGTGTGCTGTGTGCATGAAGGGTGTCGGCGTGAACTCCATTCAATGTACAATGTGCGCTGAGTGGATTCATCAAAAATGGAGTGGTTTGAGAGGGTCATTAACCAGTGTGGCAGCTACATTCAAGTGTAAGGTGTGCACAGAGAGAGCTGCAGATGGAGGAAATGTTGAGTTGGATCTTGGAGACGGCGTGAAGCTGGAAGGTGTGAAAACATTTTGCTACCGAGGAGACATGCTGAATGGAGACTCGGCAACGGTTGCTAGAGTGAGATGTGCATGGAAGAAGTTTCGGGAACTTAGTGGCGTGCTGATGAGGAGGGGAGTGTCGTTGAAGCTGAAGGGAAAGGTGTATGCTGCATGTGTGAGAAGTGTTGTGATTTATGGGAGCGAGACATGGGTAAGGAACGTAGAGCAGCAACGTCGGCTGGAAAGGGTGGAAATGCGAATGGTTCGGTGGATGTGTGGAGTATAGTTGAGAGAAAGGAAGACAAATGATGAATTGCGAAAGTTGATGGGAATAGAGCCTGTGATGGATGCTGTGAAGAGAAACAGGTTGAGATGGTTTGGTCACGTGTTGAGGAAGGATGAAAGTGACTGGTTGAGAAGAGTGATGGAAATGAATGCAGAAGGAAGTAGAGGATGGGGAAGACCGAGAAAGACTTGGCTAAAGATGGTGGAAGAAGAAATGCGGGCAAGGGGGTTAAGAAGGGGAGATGCAGAAAATAGGGCAAAATGGAGAAGATTGTCATGGGGACCGCAAGGCTAACCTCCGCTCTAGCAGGGAAAATGGCCTTAAAATGCCTGTTTTGTGTTGTATTGTTGAGGAATACCTATTAAAACTGCTAGAGTTTTTCTCCGCCCATACTTTGGTTTCCGCCACTTTTTTCATGTCCGAAAACTTTCAAATCAATGTTCTCTGCAACCATTAGTCCGATTGCAACGAAATTTTCACCAAGTGATTGGCTTGACATGTATAATTTTTTACTGCTAATTATGTCAACCGTCACGTGGTATGGATGCCATCTTGGAAAAAAAACCTTCAAATTTGTCCTTCTACATCTCCAAAATGGCTCAATGGAAAAAAATGAAACATGGTTCGTTTGAAAGAACTCTGCATTGGGACCAAAAATTATGTTCATCTGGGATATCAAAAGTGCTTTCTTTACGAGGTTATAATTCGACAAATTGAACCCTTGATACCACAAATATGATATCGTTTGTGCATGATGGAAGTGAAAAAAAAAAGTAGGTTCAAAAAGAAATTTGACGTCATGGTTCGGCCGCCATATTGTTTTTCGTGAAAAACACTTAAAACCCTTTTTCTCCAAAACAGCTGAACAGATCGAGCCCAAAAACATTATCGCATACCATGAGGAACAAAAAGTTCAGTGATCATGTTTTCATAAGTCATATGGTTTTGGAGTTATGACGTTTTAAAGCATAAACTTTAAAACCTATCTCCTCCCTCACTTTTGAAGATATCGAGTGGAAACTTTAATAATGTGTTCCCCATGTCGGGAAGTTAAAACTATAATTGGGAAGTTGCGATAAGTCACATGGTTTGGCCACAATAAATAATTGAATGAAAATCTTGAAAACCTATCTCTTGAACCGCTGTATTGATTGACCTGAAACTTTAATGTAATGTAGCTCTCATCAAGGGGAATAAGTGTTAAAAATTTCAACATGATTCGTTGTACGGTCTGGAAGCCAGAAGTCGTTATTGTCAGAAGAAGAAGAATCGCAACACTTTTTCTTCTCAGGCTATCTAACTGATTGCGCCATTGCCATTTTTCGGATTTATTTCCTTTAAAAATAATTCTCTGCAATAGTTGGACTGATTGACAGGAAATTTTCACCATCGGAGCACCTCGGCCTGTATGATCTTATAATGGTAATTATGACGTCATAGGTTACGTGGTACGGGCGCCATCTTTGAAAAAACAAAAAACTTTGCACCTTTATCTCCAAAAGCGCTTTGTAGAAAAGAATGAGGCATGGCTCATTGAAAACAACTCTCCATACAGAATAACATATGTGAATGATGATGTCATACGTGCCTCCATTGTGACGTCATAATTCTACAAGTAAAAAAACTTCATCTGATCAGGATGACATTTCTTGAGCAGTATCTCGGTATAAACTGATGAAGAAAAAAAATGACATCATAGGTCACGTGTTTCGGCCACCATAATGTTTTAAGGAAAAAGCCTTAAAAAAACACTAAAACCCCATTTTCAGGGAATCAACTGAACAGATCGAGGCCAAACTTTCCATGCTTAATTGCATACCCATGTCAAAAAAAAACTTCAGCAACCATGATGCCATAAGTCACATGGATTAGGAGCTATGACGTTCTGAAGCATAAAGATTTCAAACCTACCTCCTCCCTTACACCCCTGTCTGAGTGCTAAACCGACCTTTTGGAATTTGGAAACCGACCACAGGTCACATGGAATGGCAGCGATAATAATTCAACGGAAAACTTAAAAACCTTGTATCTACTGAACAGCTTCATTGATTGATGTGAAACTTTAGTCACGTAGAAGGCATCAAGTGGAATAAGTGTGTAAAAAAAAATCCCAAGGTTTGGCAGCCATAAATAATTGAAGGAAAATATTTGAAAAGTTTTTTTTGTCTTGAACCGCTTGATAGATCGACGTGAAACTTTAACCTAATGTCGAGGTCGTCAATGGGAATAAGTGTTTTAAATTTAAACATGATTGGTTGTACGGTTGGGAAGGTAGAGCTTGTTATTGTGTAAAGAAGAAGAAACGCTACATTTGATTTTCTCCAGCCATGTGACTAATTCGGTGTAGGTTTAATTATGATGAAAGTGGGGTTGTATGAAAGCAAGGTTGTATCAAAGTGGTGTTTTATCAAAGCGTGTCTGATGAAAGTGGGGTTGTATCAAAGCGAGGTTGTATCAAAGCGAGGTTGTATGAAAGCTGTGTTGTATCAAAGCGAGGTTGTTTCAAAGCGAGGTTGTATGAAAGCTGTGTTGTATCAAAGCGGGGTTGTAACAAAGTGGGGTTGTATCAAAGCATGTCCAATGAAAGCAGGGTTGTATCAAAGGGGGGTTGTATAAAAGCGAGGTTGTAACAAAGTGGGGTTGTATCAAAATAGGGTTGTATCAAAGCAGGGTTGTATGAAAGCCATGTTGTATCAAAGCGGGGTTGTAACAAAGTGGGGTTGTAACAAAGTGGGGTTGTATCAAAGCGAGGTTGTATCAAAGCGGGGTTGTAACAAAGCAGGGTTGTATCAAAGTGAGGTTGTATCAAAGCGGGGTTGTAACAAAGTGAGGTTGTATCAAAGTGAGGTTGTATCAAAGTGAGGTTGTATCAAAGCGGGGTTGTATCAAAGTGAGGTTGTAACAAAGTGAGGTTGTAACAAAGTGGGGTTGTATCAAAGCGAGGTTGTATCAAAGCGAGGTTGTATCAAGCGGGGTTGTATCAAAGCGGGGTTGTAACAAAGTGAGGTTGTATCAAAGCGGGGTTGTATCAAAGTGAGGTTGTAACAAAGTGGGGTTGTATCAAAGCGAGGTTGTATCAAAGCGGGGTTGTAACAAAGTGGGGTTGTATCAAAACAGGGTCGTATAAAAGCGAGGTTGTATCAAAGCATGTCCAATGAAGGCGTGCCCAATAAAAGCATGTCCAATGAAAGCGGGGTTCTATGAAAGCATGTCCAATGAAAGCGGGGTTCTATGAAAGCGGGAAGGCAGAGGAAACCGGTCATCACTGTCAGCAGTTTGAAAGTGGCAGTTGTAATTGTTGTTACTAGCAATGGTACCCTCTCTACGGGCAGGGCTTCAATTGGGAGACCCAAATGAAAAGGCAAAATATCGGAAATTGAAGGCTTTTTCATTTTAAACGATGTAAACATCCATTAAATCATATCACACTCAAATCATCAACATCTAAACAGTACATGGCGCCCATTTTGAAAAAGGATTGAAGTCTGCAAAACGGAAGTGGCCGCTACACGTCTTTCTCAGTCGCATGTTTATGTGTGAAGAGTGCGTGCCGAATCTGTAACACGGAAGCGGCCGCTACACCTGTTTCTCAGTCGCTTTGCACATGCTGCCATGTTACTTCGGAGCAACACGTTTATATAGGAAGAGTTTGTCAGGAGTCGATCTACTCTCTCCTGGTACGTATAATTTCAACAAAAGCCACATCACTGTTCATATCAGTAAATATTATTCCATCGTGTTTGGAAAAACTGGAAAATTGGAAAACTTGGAAAAATTAGAAAAACAATATAGCCTATTTTACTCCAGGGGGTTCGAGGATTACCCACCCAAAATATCGTTGCGATCGGTTCAGCCGTTTTTGTGGTACCTTAAAACGGACAGACAGACGGACATTTGGTGAATTATAGTAAGACAACCGATAACTAAAGCAGTGGTTGACCCCATGCTTTGTTTGGTCTTTTGCTTGCCATTATAGAAACAAGTCCCCACTCTCACCCCCACCACCTCTAACGCCCCCTCCCCACTACCACAGGTTAGAATAGGAATTTGTAATTTGTTCAAAGTCCTGGCGATAGCTCACTGTCTCTTCGTGAAGAACAATAGATTAAATAAACAAAACATTAATTGATGTAAGCTAACCGAGTTTTCGATACAATGGGGTCAACCCAACATCCTGCATTGCTCTCCAAACTCTCTGCTTATGGCATCCAAGACCAACTCCACTCTTGGATTACTGACTTCCTCTACTCGAGCAACCAACATATGTCTCTCAACGAAACCCTTTCATCTCCTCTCCCTGTCAAGGCTTGAGTGCCCAAAGGCTGTTTTCTTGCCCCATCTTATTCCTAACCTTCATCAATGATCTATCTGACAGTCTGGAAAATCCTCATCTCTGTTGACGACTCCACCCTCTGCCTTTACATCCCTCTTCATTCAGGCAGGCAGCAGCCTCTTTCCTCTCTTCAGATGTTGCCAAAATCACAAACTGGTCAAACACTTGGAATATATCTTTCAGATTCTGAGAAATCACACACACACACACACACCACACACTAAAAAAATAAGAGAATCCAAAGAATAAAAAACAAATATAGAATCGAAGATAAGAACCTCAAGTGTTTGGGTGCTAAAACAAACAAAATAGGAATGACAGCAAGGAAGATTTTTTTTAAATGAAGGAAACAACAGGAGAAAAGAAAATCGCATGATGAGAGCATCAAATAGAGATTCTGTGGTGAATTGGGGAAACAAATGCAAAATCTGTCAACTCCACCTGAAAAAGAAAAGCTGGAAAAATTCTGGAAAGGACTTTTTGATGATTGAAAAGAACATAACAGGGAAGCAGAATGAATCCCGGACATGGAAAAGAAAACAATATTTCAAGGAGATTATTGTTATAATTATTGATTAAGAAGAAACAGTTTGTTGGAAGAAGCCTCCAGTTATTATTGATGGAGAAAATTAAAAACAACTTCAGAAAATGTCAAACTTCAAAAGCCCAGGCCCAGATGGAATTCCAAATTTCTGGCTAAAACAACTTGATGCTCTTCACAATCACTACGTCAAAACATTTAACGAACTGATCCAAGAGGTAAAGGCAGTGGATGAATGGCTCGAAGAAGGGAACGCCTTTCTCATCCCAAAATCGGAGGAAACCCAACTTCCCCACAAATACCGGCCGATAACATACCTACCAACCACATACAAACTACTGACAGGAATCATCACATAAATGATGTACCATCATCTAACACAGCAAGGATGTTTAGAGGCAGAACAAAAGGAATATAAGAGAGGGTGTTATGGAACAATTGACCACCTCTAACTGAACAAGGCCACACTTGAAAATTGCAAAATGTGAAGAACTAAATTGTCCACCGCCTGGACAGACGACAAGAAAACTTTTGATAGTGTCCGATATCCGTGGATGATAAAATGCATGCAAATATACAAAATCAATCCACAAATAACCAAACTGATTGAGAAAGCAATGGATCTCTGGAATACCACATGGATATTACAGCACTCAGAAGGGAATATTGAAATACCAGATGTGAAGATACGGCGTGGAATCTGACAGGGAGACAGTCTTTCCCTCGCCCGTTTTGTCTGGCTCTGGACCCACGAAGTAACCTCATCAACGAAACAAGGACACGGATACACCCGAACAACCAATAGACGAACATCCAAAGAAATAGGAAAGGTGACACATCTACGATACATGGATGATTTAAAGCTCTTTGCACCAAATGACAGAAAATGGACAGAACAACTAAAACTATTGAAACCGTTATCCAAGGACATTCAAATGGAATTTGGACTAGACAAGTGCACCAGGTGCACATTTGATCAAGGTAAACCAAAAACAACAGACAACATAAAAACCATGAAACAACAATACAGCAGTTAGAAAACGAAGCATCACACAAATACCTCGGGGTAGAAGAGGGCCACCAAATATGTTACAAACAAATGTGCAAAACAATCACCAAAGAATACCTACATAGAACAAAGCTGATCCTGAAAACATACCTCTCCCCAAGAAACAAAATCAAAGCCATAAACCAGCTTGCAGTACCAGTGTTCCCAATATAGCTGCGGAATAATAAACTGGGCCCAATCAGAAATCAACGAGTTAGACATCAAAACAAGAAAACTCCTTAACATCCACATAATGTTTTACTGAAACCAGTGCATCCCGAGAATGTACCTGCCGAGACGAGAGGGAGGGAGCGGCCTGATGGAACTCAACCAGGTGCACAGAGCGACGAGTGCAGGACTAGCTGAGTATGAGAAATGTTCAACAGACTATTGGATGTAATTTGTAAACAAACATGAAGACAACAAACTTGAAAAAGTATCCCTAACTCACCTTGCAAAGAATCTACAAAAACAGGTGCGAATAGAAGATTCTGCACAGGAAAATGAAACAGCAACAAATACAGCCTCAACAATTGCAAAAAAGACAAAATAAATGTATAAAAACAAGCATTCTGAGTATTGCGCTGCAATACAAGTCCCCTACCGGCAGTCTGTCTTCCGGAAAACTGTGTGAATTATATAATTACCAGCTCACGGTCTGAGGTAACTCGGCTAAAAATTATCCGATTTGCACCAAATAAAGTTCATGAATGGTTGCACAGACCCCTACTTCTCACTAAAAGGGGGAAAAGAATGTAAATTGGAGTTAAAATAAGGAATATTAACAGCTTTGACTTACCGCACTCCAAATTATAGTCCGGAAAACTGTTGGGGAAATTCCCAAAGTTCAAAGTGCCATAACTTTGTCAAAAAAGATCGAAACGTCGTGAAGTTCGAACTTGATCTGTAACTTTTCATGAGGAAACCAGGTACCAAGTTTGAAATCATTAGCATTAAGAGTTTAGAAAAAAAGTCCGGAAAACTGTTCTTTGCGTGACGGACTGACTTTGCGTGACGTGACGGACTCTCTTTTCTGACGGACTGACGGAGGGACGGCATGCAAACCTATAGTCCCCTCCGGTGTACACCGGTAGGGGACTAATAAATATCAAGAAATATACACCAACAACTGGGAGAATGACAAAAGAGCAGGAAAATACAAAAAAGAATTGGACAGAGTGGGGATAGACAAAGAAGGATCATTGGAATGGCGAAAAAGAGGTCAGCTCAACTGGGACGGAGAACAAATCATAATAAATGCCCAAGATCAAAGACACTACACCAATGGATTTTAAAAGATGGTGGAACTAAGCCAGACGGACAAGTGTAGATTCTGTAAGACAGAAACAGAAAGTGTGACCTGATTATTCCATCGAGCATGAACATAAAAAAAACAAAGCATTACGTCCAGAAATTGTACTCAGGAACAAAAAGGAAAAGACAACATTGATGATTGAGATATCAGTACCCAGCGATTTTGGCCTAAACACAGAAATCAAGAAAAATGACCAAATACCAGGATCTCAAAAATGAGGTCAAGAGATCTTGGAAGCTGAAGAGCAACGAAATTGTACCAGTGATAATTGGAGCAACAGGAATGATGAAGAAGAACCTCACTGAGATTTTAAAAACCATCCCTGGGAATATTACCACAAATGAACTACAACTGAAGTCAATCCGGGGTTCGGTGACATTTCTGAAAATAGAACTTGGAACAAAACTCTGAAAAAGAACAGTTTGGTCCATGAACCCTGATCTCTTACTGGAGAGGAGGTGGATACTTTGGGTCCTGGGAGGACTCCTTTCCACCTCCAGAAACCCGCAACTGGAGTCAGCCAGCCAACCAGTCAGTCAGTCAGTCAGGTCAGTCAGGTCAGTCAGGTCAGTCAGTCAGTCAGTCAGTCTCTCTCTCTCTCTCTAAAAAAGGTCCATAACGTAAACCCTTCCATCTACTTTCTCACCAATCCTCTCAAAGAGCTCCAGTTTATCAAACTTGTGGGTTTCACTCTGAGCCATGATCTCTCTTGGGCAAGCCACATTTAAAAGTTGGCCTCCAAAGTCAGACACTGATTGGGCATCCTCTGTCGTGCAAAATCCTTCCTTGGCACACCTGAACTCAGATCTACCTACAATTGTTACATCTGCAGCTTGATGGAATACTGACTGCTCTCCCCTCTGGACTTACTTCCCTGCCTCACACATTGCTCTGCTTTACTCTGTTGAAACAAAGGCCCTTTTTGGAATCTTTTGTGATGAACATGAGTCCATGGGCTTACCACTTCGCCATTGCCGACAAGCCTTCCATTTTCTCCTGCTTCCTTTCTGATCTTGCACCTTGTGCCCTCTCCCTGTTTTGTCATCCCTACGTATCTGCAGGATGCACACGGTCCAAAAGCAACCCCCCTTCTAGTAAAACTACCAAAATCCAGAACCACTGCTCACCTCCACACATTTATTCCTCTTTCCCCCCTACTCGTGGAACCAAATGCCACACTCTCCAATTCCCTTCTTCCCTCCAGCTCTTCGGGACAGGTGTTACCCACCATCACATATCATCCCCCTATCTAAAACCATGATCTTTTCTACACCCGTTAAACCACCTCCACCCTTCCCGAAATGTTGCTTTTGTCCACCTTTTCCATCCCTACCTCTCATGCTTTTGCCCCTCCCTTGGTTGTCAACTTCAGTCGATGTTCTCCCTCAGCCCTGCTGTTCGCATGTCCCCCTTCTCCTGCTCTTCTTTTTGTTATGTTGCCTCCTGATGCGTTCTGTGTTCCAGCTCTTCCACAGAATTGACTGCATAAAAAAACAACAAGCAAACAACAAAACGCTGTGGGAAGCAAGAAGAAGCTGACGTTCCAGGTATGAGGTCTTCCTTTGAGAGTATCGATTTAAATCAAATCGATTAGTCCTTGTCATACAAATCCGTCCATAACTCAGACAGCCTGCGACACTGCATGTCGGTTTTAGCCCAATCAACCAACGGTGAAGAATCACTTGAAAGATTGTCGTATCCAGATCTTCACCAAAATTGAATAAATCCATCCTTGTGACACCCAAACGGTCCACCAAGTTTTGTCCGAATCCGTCCACAACGTCTTGAGATATTCTGTTCACAAACAAACGGACAGACGGAGGTGAAAACAAACTCTTCTTTGGTGGAGCTTTCAGTGGCGGAGGCAATTATAGAAAAGATGTGAAATGTTTATGCAGGTGCAGTGCAGATTGTCGACAATGAGGGTTTCTGACAAAACAAAAATACTGCACCTTATTCTATGGTGAATGTAACAATTACACTGGAGTAGGAATACGAGACTATTTGTGTCTGTGAGTTTCTCATTTGGGGAACGTGGATCTGGTGAGAGTTTCTCATTTGGGGAACGTGGATCTGGTGAGAGTTTCTCATTTGGGGAACGTGGATCTGGTGTGAGTTTCTCATTTGGGGAACGTGGATCTGGTGTGAGTTTCTCATTTGGGGAACGTGGATCTGGTGAGAGTTTCTCATTTGGGGAACGTGGATCTGGTGTGAGTTTCTCATTTGGGGTACGTGGATCTGGTGAGAGTTTCTCATTTGGGGAACGTGGATCTGGTGTGAGTTTCTCATTTGGGGAACGTGGATCTGGTGAGAGTTTCTCATTTGGGGAACGTGGATCTGGTGAGAGTTTCTCATTTGGGGAACGTGGATCTGGTGTGAGTTTCTCATTTGGGGAACGTGGATCTGGTGAGAGTTTCTCATTTGGGGAACGTGGATCTGGTGAGAGTTTCTCATTTGGGGAACGTGGATCTGGTGAGAGTTTCTCATTTGGGGAACGTGGATCTGGTGAGAGTTTCTCATTTGAGGAACGTGGATCTGGTGAGAGTTTCTCATTTGGGGAACGTGGATCTGGTGAGAGTTTCTCATTTGGGGAACGTGGATCTGGTGTGAGTTTCTCATTTGGGGAACGTGGATCTGGTGAGAGTTTCTCATTTGGGGAACGTGGATCTGGTGAGAGTTTCTCATTTGGGGAACGTGGATCTGGTGAGAGTTTCTCATTTGGGGAACGTGGATCTGGTGAGAGTTTCTCATTTGGGGAACGTGGATCTGGTGTGAGTTTCTCATTTGGGGAACGTGGAACTGGTGAGAGTTTCTCATTTGGGGAACGTGGATCTGGTGAGAGTTTCTCATTTGGGGAACGTGGATCTGGTGAGAGTTTCTCATTTGGGGAACGTGGATCTGGTGAGAGTTTCTCATTTGGGGAACGTGGATCTGGTGAGAGTTTCTCATTTGGGGAACGTGGATCTGGTGAGAGTTTCTCATTTGGGGAACGTGGATCTGGTGAGAGCTTCTCATTTGGGGAACGTGGATCTGGTGAGAGTTTCTCATTTGGGGAACGTGGATCTGGTGTGAGTTTCTCATTTGGGGAACGTGGATCTGGTGTGAGTTTCTCATTTGGGGTACGTGGATCTGGTGTGAGTTTCTCATTTGGGGAACGTGGATCTGGTGAGAGTTTCTCATTTGGGGAACGTGGATCTGGTGAGAGTTTCTCATTTGGGGAACGTGGATCTGGTGTGAGTTTCTCATTTGGGGAACGTGGATCTGGTGAGAGTTTCTCATTTGGGGAACGTGGATCTGGTGAGAGTTTCTCATTTGGGGTACGTGGATCTGGTGTGAGTTTCTCATTTGGGGTATGTGGATCTGGTGTGAGTTTCTCATTTGGGGTACGTGGATCTGGTGAGAGTTTCTCATTTGGGGTACGTGGATCTGGTGAGAGTTTCTCATTTGGGGAACGTGGATCTGGTGTGAGTTTCTCATTTGGGGTTCGTGGATCTGGTGAGAGTTTCTCATTTGGGGTACGTGGATCTGGTGAGAGTTTCTCATTTGGGGTACGTGGATCTGGTGTGAGTTTCTCATTTGGGGTATGTGGATCTGGTGTGAGTTTATCATTTGGGGTACGTGGATCTGGTGTGAGTTTCTCATTTGGGGTATGTGGATCTGGTGTGAGTTTCTCATTTGGGGTATGTGGATCTGGTGTGAGTTTATCATTTGGGGTACGTGGATCTGGTGTGAGTTTCTCATTTGGGGTATGTGGATCTGGTGTGAGTTTCTCATTTGGGGAACGTGGATCTGGTGAGAGTTTCTCATTTGGGGTTCGTGGATCTGGTGAGTTTCTCATTTGGGGTACGTGGATCTGGTGTGAGTTTCTCATTTAGGGTATGTGGATCTGGTGTGTTTCTCATTTGGGGTATGTGGATCTGGTGTGAGTTTCTCATTTGGGATATGTGGATCTGGTGTGAGTTTCTCATTTGGGGTATATGGATCTGGTGTGAGTTTCTCATTTGGGGTATGTAGATCTGGTGTGAGTTTCTCATTTGGGGTATGTGGATCTGATGTGAGTTTCTCATTTGAGGTATGTGGATCTGTTGTGAGTTTCTCATTTGGGGAACGTGGATCTGGTGTGAGTTTCTCATTTGGGGTATGTGGACCTGGTGTGAGTTTCTCATTTGGGGTATATGGATCTGGTGTGAGTTTCTCATTTGGGGTATGTGGACCTGGTGTGAGTTTCTCATTTGGGGTGTGTGGATCTGGTGTGAGTTTCTCATTCGGGGTATATGGATCTGGTGTGAGTTTCTCATTTGGGGTATATGGATCTGGTGTGAGTTTTTCATTTGGGGTATATGGATCTGGTGTGAGTTTCTCATTTGGGGTATGTGGATCTGGTGTGAGTTTCTCATTTGGGGTATATGGATCTGGTGTGAGTTTCTCATTTGGGGTGTGTGGATCTGGTGTGAGTTTCTCATTTGGGGTATGTGGATCTGGTGTGAGTTTCTCATTTGGGGTATATGGATCTGGTGTGAGTTTCTCATTTGGGGTATATGGATCTGGTGTGAGTTTCTCATTTGGGGTATATGGATCTGGTGTGAGTTTCTCATTTGGGGTGTATGGATCTGGTGTGAGTTTCTCATTTGGGGTATGTGGATCTGGTGTGAGTTTCTCATTTGGGGTATATGGATCTGGTGTGAGTTTCTCATTTGGGGTATGTGGATCTGGTGTGAGTTTCTCATTTGGGGTATATGGATCTGGTGTGAGTTTCTCATTTGGGGTATATGGATCTGGTGTGAGTTTCTCATTTGGGGTATATGGATCTGGTGTGAGTTTCTCATTTGGGGTGTATGGATCTGGTGTGAGTTTCTCATTTGGGGTATATGGATCTGGTGTGAGTTTCTCATTTGGGGTATGTGGATCTGGTGTGAGTTTCTCATTTGGGGTATATGGATCTGGTGTGAGTTTCTCATTTGGGGTATATGGATCTGGTGTGAGTTTCTCATTTGGGGTATATGGATCTGGTGAGAGTTTCTCATTTGGGGTATATGGATCTGGTGTGAGTTTCTCATTTGGGGTGTGTGGATCTGGTGTGAGTTTCTCATTTGGGGTATGTGGATCTGGTGTGAGTTTCTCATTTGGGGTATATGGATCTGGTGTGAGTTTCTCATTTGGGGTATGTGGACCTGGTGTGAGTTTCTCATTTGGGGTATGTGGATCTGGTGTGAGTTTCTCATTTGGGGTGTATGGATCTGGTGTGAGTTTCTCATTTGGGGTATATGGATCTGGTGTGAGTTTCTCATTTGGGGTATGTGGATCTGGTGTGAGTTTCTCATTTGGGGTATATGGATCTGGTGTGAGTTTCTCATTTGGGGTTTATGGATCTGGTGTGAGTTTCTCATTTGGGGTATATGGATCTGGTGAGAGTTTCTCATTTGGGGTATATGGATCTGGTGTGAGTTTCTCATTTGGGGTGTGTGGATCTGGTGTGAGTTTCTCATTTGGGGTATGTGGATCTGGTGTGAGTTTCTCATTTGGGGTATATGGATCTGGTGTGAGTTTCTCATTTGGGGTATGTGGACCTGGTGTGAGTTTCTCATTTGGGGTATGTGGACCTGGTGTGAGTTTCTCATTTGGGGTATGTGGACCTGGTGTGAGTTTCTCATTTGGGGTATATGGATCTGGTGTGAGTTTCTCATTTGCGGTATGTGGACCTGGTGTGAGTTTCTCATTTGGGGTGTGTGGATCTGGTGTGAGTTTCTCATTCGGGGTATATGGATCTGGTGTGAGTTTCTCATTTGGGGTATATGGATCTGGTGTGAGTTTTTCATTTGGGGTATATGGATCTGGTGTGAGTTTCTCATTTGGGGTATGTGGATCTGGTGTGAGTTTCTCATTTGGGGTATGTGGACCTGGTGTGAGTTTCTCATTTGGGGTATATGGATCTGGTGTGAGTTTCTCATTTGGGGTATGTGGACCTGGTGTGAGTTTCTCATTTGGGGTGTGTGGATCTGGTGTGAGTTTCTCATTCGGGGTATATGGATCTGGT
Source organism: Myxine glutinosa (assembly GCF_964187855.1). Lineage (NCBI taxonomy): Eukaryota > Metazoa > Chordata > Myxini > Myxiniformes > Myxinidae > Myxine > Myxine glutinosa. Next base: position 105,463,051 of record NC_136273.1, read on the forward strand.
GTGAGTTTCTCATTTGGGGTATATGGATCTGGTGTGAGTTTTTCATTTGGGGTATATGGATCTGGTGTGAGTTTCTCATTTGGGGTATGTGGATCTGGAGTGAGTTTCTCATTTGGGGTATATGGATCTGGTGAGAGTTTCTCATTTGGGGTATATGGATCTGGTGTGAGTTTCTCATTTGGGGTGTGTGGATCTGGTGTGAGTTTCTCATTTGGGGTATGTGGATCTGGTGTGAGTTTCTCATTTGGGGTATGTGGATCTGGTGTGAGTTTCTCATTTGTGGTATGTGGATCTGGTGTGAGTTTCTCATTTGGGGTACGTGGATCTGGTGTGTTTCCCATTTGGGGTATATGGATCTGGTGTGAGTTTCTCATTTGTGGTATGTGGATCTGGTGTGAGTTTCTCATTTGGGGTATGTGGATCTGGTGTGAGTTTCTCATTTGTGGTATGTGGATCTGGTGTGAGTTTCTAATTTGTGGTATGTGGATCTGGTGTGAGTTTCTCATTTGGGGTATATGGATCTGGTGTGAGTTTCTCATTTGGGGTATGTGGATCTGGTGTGAGTTTCTCATTTGGGGTATGTGGATCTGGTGAGAGTTTCTCATTTGGGGTATGTGGATCTGGTGTGAGTTTCTCATTTGGGGTATGTGGATCTGGTGAGAGTTTCTCATTTGTGGTATGTGGATCTGGTGTGAGTTTCTCATTTGGGGTATGTGGATCTGGTGAGAGTTTCTCATTTGGGGTATGTGGATCTGGTGTGAGTTTCTCATTTGGGGTATGTGGATCTGGTGAGAGTTTCTCATTTGTGGTATGTGGATCTGGTGTGAGTTTCTCATTTGGGGTATGTGGATCTGGTGTGAGTTTCTCATTTGGGGTATGTGGATCTGGTGAGAGTTTCTCATTTGTGGTATGTGGACCTGGTGTGAGTTTCTCATTTGTGGTATGTGGATCTGGTGTGAGTTTCTCATTTGGGGTATGTGGATCTGGTGTGAGTTTCTCATTTGGGGTATATGGATCTGGTGAGAGTTTCTCATTTGGGGTATGTGGATCTGGTGTGAGTTTCTCATTTGTGGTATGTGGACCTGGTGTGAGTTTCTCATTTGTGGTATGTGGATCTGGTGTGAGTTTCTAATTTGTGGTATGTGGATCTGGTGTGAGTTTCTCATTTGGGGTATGTGGATCTGGTGAGAGTTTCTCATTTGGGGTATGTGGATCTGGTGTGAGTTTCTCATTTGGGGTATGTGGATCTGGTGTGAGTTTCTCATTTGGGGTATGTGGATCTGGTGAGAGTTTCTCATTTGTGGTATGTGGATCTGGTGAGAGTTTCTCATTTGTGGTATGTGGATCTGGTGTGAGTTTCTCATTTGGGGTATGTGGATCTGGTGTGAGTTTCTCATTTGGGGTATATGGATCTGGTGAGAGTTTCTCATTTGGGGTATATGGATCTGGTGTGAGTTTCTCATTTGGGGTATGTGGATCTGGTGTGAGTTTCTCATTTGTGGTATGTGGATCTGGTGTGAGTTTCTCATTTGTGGTATGTGGATCTGGTGTGAGTTTCTCATTTGGGGTATATGGATCTGGTGTGAGTTTCTCATTTGGGGTATGTGGATCTGGTGTGAGTTTCTCATTTGGGGTATGTGGATCTGGTGTGAGTTTCTCATTTGGGGTATGTGGATCTGGTGTGAGTTTCTCATTTGGGGTATGTGGATCTGGTGTGAGTTTCTCATTTGTGGTATGTGGATCTGGTGTGAGTTTCTCATTTGGGGTATGTGGATCTGGTGTGAGTTTCTCATTTGGGGTATATGGATCTGGTGAGAGTTTCTCATTTGGGGTATATGGATCTGGTGTGAGTTTCTCATTTGGGGTGTGTGGATCTGGTGTGAGTTTCTCATTTGGGGTATGTGGATCTGGTGTGAGTTTCTCATTTGGGGTATGTGGATCTGGTGTGAGTTTCTCATTTGTGGTATGTGGATCTGGTGTGAGTTTCTCATTTGGGGTACGTGGATCTGGTGTGTTTCTCATTTGGGGTATATGGATCTGGTGTGAGTTTATCATTTGGGGTATGTGGATCTGGTGTGAGTTTCTCATTTGGGGTATATGGATCTGGTGAGAGTTTCTCATTTGGGGTGTATGGATTTGGTGTGAGTTTCTCATTTGGGGTATGTGGACCTGGTGTGAGTTTCTCATTTGGGGTATATGGATCTGGTGTGAGTTTCTCATTTGGGGTATGTGGATCTGGTGTGAGTTTCTCATTTGTGGTATGTCGATCTGGTGTGAGTTTCTAATTTGTGGTATGTGGATCTGGTGTGAGTTTCTCATTTGTGGTATGTGGATCTGGTGTGAGTTTCTCATTTGTGGTATGTGGATCTGGTGTGAGTTTCTCATTTGGGGTATGTGGATCTGGTGTGAGTTTCTCATTTGGGGTATATGGATCTGGTGTGAGTTTCTCATTTGTGGTATGTGGATCTGGTGTGAGTTTCTCATTTGGGGTATGTGGATCTGGTGTGAGTTTCTCATTTGGGGTATGTGGATCTGGTGTGAGTTTCTCATTTGTGGTATGTGGATCTGGTGTGAGTTTCTCATTTGGGGTATGTGGATCTGGTGAGTTTCTCATTTGGGGTATGTGGATCTGGTGAGTTTCTCAGCCGCATTTGGGATAACTATTGGCATCTCGTGGGAGTAAATTATGATGAGGGGTAGAAAGGAGCGATTTCGCAGTTCGTGATGGTGTCGGTTCTCCTCGCAGCACGGGATGTGATCCTAGAAGCCAGAAATAGATGGACGAAGTGATCTTGCTTGGGAAAGGCAGTATTTTTTAATACATTTATTTAATACAAATATTTAATTTGTTTTCAATATATGTTAATAATTTGTTAATTTAATATTTAATACAACGAGTTGTACATCAGTGAAACCGAGATGGGATTGGGTGATCACTTCCATAACATTTGCTCGATGGATGAAACAACAGCACAAATGTGTCCAAGTCAGCCTCGCTCGACACTTCTGTCTTCCCGGACATCCATGCAGCCACCTGGCAAACTTTCTCCATTCTTGGACCATGAACGATCACAAGCGCAAAGATCCAACATGTTGTCCGGATCAGCACGTTAGCTCCCAATGGGATCAACGAGCGCTTTTCTTTAATTTAAACCTCCTGTTTCCTTGAATCTTTTCCCGAACTCTGACCCTGTTTCTGCCCTTTTATTTCCCCTTGCTTTGTTTTATTTATCTTCTCTCTCCCTTTGCTGCCTGCTGCCCTCCTTCTCCTCTAACTTATCTTTCAATTACATCAGTCCTCTTTGTTTTATTTTAATTATTATGCATTTTACCTCCACCTCCGAAGATGGAAGGAGGTTATGTTTTCACCCGTTTGTCTGTCTGTTGGTGAACAGAATATCTCAAAAACACATGGACGGATTCGTAGTATACGTGGTGGACAGGGTAGGTGGGTCATAAAGACGAATCGATTCGATTTTGGTGAAGATCCGGATCCAATAAAAACTTGAAGCGATTCTTCACCAGAAAAATGGGGCCAAAAACGATCTAAAGCGCAATATTTCAAATGTGAACGGATTACGACTAAACAAGGTGCACGAGTTGGTGAGGGGACAAAAACAAGACGATTCATTTTTGTTCAGACACGTGTCGTATCGCTTTTCAGACAGACACACAGACACACAGACACACACACACACACACACACACACACACACACACACACACACACACACACACACACACACACACACACACACACACACACACACACACACACACACACACACACACACACACACACACACGTCGCGTTGAAACCAAACATGGGAAATATAGTCACGCAACTTCATTCAACGTGCTCGTTATCACTTTGCTTGACATTTGCAACATCAAGTCGGATTCAAGTTGGTGTTGTCAGGCCTAGATCGAATTCAAACAAGATCGTGAAAGCCTTCAATACCAACTCAGGGTGAATATACTGGTACGTTGGTGGCGGCGGGAGTCAGCTTTAGGATTGTCTTGGTTGAATGTGCACGATACGGAGGGGCCGTGCCTTGTAATAAATAGCTATAGGGTTTAAGGTTAAACAAAAGTGTGTAAAACTTCCTGTGTCATGTCACCGGGTGGCCTAAGGGAAGCAAAGGGGACAGCGGAGAAGATTGTCCCTTGCCTGGCAGAGGCCCATTCCAGAGGGGCCGGAGTGATGGATGCCTCCAGGGGTGGAGTGTTATCCAGGGGTGGAGTGTTATCCAGTGGTGGAGTGTTATCCAGGGGTGGAGTGTTATCCAGGGGTGGAGTGTTATCCAGGGGTGGAGTGTTATCCAGGGGTGGAGTGTTATCCAGGGGTGGAGTGTTATCCAGTGGTGGAGTGTTATCCAGGGGTGGAGTGTTATCCAGGGGTGGAGTGTTATCCAGTGGTGGAGTGTTATCCAGGGGTGGAGTGTTATCCAGGGGTGGAGTGTTATCCAGGGGTGGAGTGTTATCCAGGGGCGGAGTGTTATCCAGGGGTGGAGTGTTATCCAGGGGTGGGGTGGAGTGTTCTTTTTTTGAACGCAGTCTGAAGGAGTTCAAGCTAGTTCGGTCCATCCGGCCAGCGTCGGTGTTCATGGGCCTGGACACGACAATACGATATCTACAGACCTATAAAACATCACACAAAAGCTCCTTTGCCACAATCCTTGCATCAAACATCCCCAGACAACAACTTTTATCACCACGTTAAGCACCCGAACAATCCAAGTACAAACTAGAACGGCTCTCGGAAGAGTGCACCCCTCTGCCAGCCTGAACAGTTTACGTTTTGTGTCACACTGATTGGTCAGATCTGAATCTCACCTTAACCATATTCTAATCGGCTTGTTCTCGTCACTAACCCAACTCATCCACCAAGTTTTGTCTCAAGTTATCCAGAACTTTTTGAAATATTATGCAACATAACATTTTGACCTTGTCACTCAAAGGTGAAGAATTCATTCATATTACTCAAAGGTGAAGAATGACTTAAATATATGCACTATATATAAATTGTCGTATCCAGATCCAGATTCGGATTTTCACCAAAATCTAAACGATTCGTCCTTGGTATACCCACCAACCTGTCCACCAGGTTTGGTCCGAATCCGGCTATAACTTTGAGATATCATGCTATATATCGGTTTTTTTTTTTTGCCCTCTCAATGGTGAAGAATCACTTAATAATTCACAGATCCAGATGAAGATTTTTCAACAAAATCGAATCATTTAGTCATTGTCACACATCCAACCTCTCCACAAAATTTCGTCTGAATGCACCCACAACTATGAGATATCCTGTTCACAGACAAACAGACAGATAAACAAACAAGAAATATGCCGTTCAGATGGTACTTGCAAAATCAATAAAAAGCAGTCAATCGGATGAAAAATGACGATTTTAAAAATTTGACCTAAAAAATCAATAGAATTCTCAGTTGTGACTACCTTGACAGCTTGATTCATGACCATCTGTTTAGAATTGTGACCTACAGGCAGCCAATGGACAGACAAACATACAGACAGAATAACGCACAAAACCAACCAATACACTTGAAAAATGTTCGATTTAGCAAATAAACAGACAGGGATAAAACAATGTCCATCCACCTTCGGAGGTGCAGGTAACAATTGAGTAAACAATCGACAGTTGTGATGCATTTTGTGATCAATCGAGCAATCTCGTACTCCAAATAAAAATGCAATCACTCTCCCCACCACTGCCAATTGGGTGTAATGGCGGATTGTTTTCCCGAACTTTTGTTTTCCCGAGAAAATTGTATAAGTTTTCCCGAACACCTTGACCTTGCACTAAACCGAGTTGGTGACAGTGGATTGTGTGCAGTTACTGCAGCAAGAGGTCGTCGCTGGCAACAAGCTGTCCAGCACCATTGCAGGTTTCTTAAACAACCACCAACAAGGTAACTGTACCCACATTACGACTGCACCACACAAAGCATCCGCAGCCACAACTCTACCTTTGTTCCAGGGTCATCTTGGTGATTTGCGTGGACTTCTCTCCATGTGATACCGTAGTGCTTTGACGGTCTCTGGGACAAACAAACACGCAGGGCCAAATTTACAAAAGGCGTTTAAGGAGTTAGAATCGCTAATCGTGCGATGATCACCTTTCAAAGTTAATCGCTGAAGTGTCGAATGCTCAATTAAAACCTAATCACAAGCGTTTAAATAACAAAAACTTCTACACGTTGCATGATGAGGGCATGTTTAAGAATGCGTTTAAATAACAAAAACTTCTACACGTTGCATGATGAGGGCATGTTTAAGAATGCGTTTAAATAACAAAAACTTCTACACGTTGCATGTTGAGGGCATGTTTAAGATTGCGTTTAAATAACAAAAACTTCTACACGTTGCATGGTGAGGGCATGTTTAAGATTGCGTTTAAATAACAAAAACTTCTACACGTTGAATGGTGAGGGCATGTTTAAGATTGCGTTTAAATAACAAAAACTTCTACACGTTGAATGGTGAGGGCATGTTTAAGATTGCGTTTAAATAACAAAAACTTCTACACGTTGCATGGTGAGGGCATGTTTAAGAGTGCGTTTAAATAACAAAAACTTCTACACGTTGCATGGTGAGGGCATGTTTAAGATTGCGTTTAAATAACAAAAACTTCTACACGTTGCATGGTGAGGGCATGTTTAAGAGTGCGTTTAAATAACAAAAACTTCTACACGTTGCATGGTGAGGGCATGTTTAAGATTGCGTTTAAATAACAAAAACTTCTACACGTTGAATGGTGAGGGCATGTTGAAGATTGCGTTTAAATAACAAAAACTTCTACACGTTGCATGGTGAGGGCATGTTTAAGAATGCGTTTAAATAACAAAAACTTCTACACGTTGCATGGTGAGGGCATGTTTAAGAATGCGTTTAAATAACAAAAACTTCTACACGTTGCATGATGAGGGCATGTTTAAGATTGCGTTTAAATAACAAAAACTTCTACACGTTGCATGGTGAGGGCATGTTTAAGATTGCGTTTAAATAACAAAAATTTCTACACGTTGAATGGTGAGGGCATGTTTAAGATTGCGTTTAAATAACAAAAACTTCTACACGTTGAATGGTGAGGGCATGTTTAAGATTGCGTTTAAATAACAAAAACTTCTACACGTTGAATGGTGAGGGCATGTTTAAGATTGCGTTTAAATAACAAAAACTTCTACATGTTGAATGGTGAGGGCATGTTTAAGATTGCGTTTAAATAACAAAAACTTCTACACATTGCATGATGAGGGCATGTTTAAGAATGCGTTTAAATAACAAAAACTTCGACACGTTGCATGGTGAGGGCATGTTTAAGAATGCGTTTAAATAACAAAAACTTCTACACGTTGAATGGTGAGGGCATGTTTAAGATTGCGTTTAAATAACAAAAACTTCGACACGTTGAATGGTGAGGGCATGTTTAAGATTGCGTTTAAATAACAAAAACTTCTACACGTTGCATGGTGAGGGCATGTTTAAGATTGCGTTTAAATAACAAAAACTTCTACACTTTGCATGGTGAGGGCATGTTTAAGATTGCGTTTAAATAACAAAAAGTTCTACACGTTGAATGGTGAGGGCATGTTTAAGATTGCGTTTAAATAACAAAAACTTCGACACGTTGAATGGTGAGGGCATGCTTAAGATTGCGTTTAAATAACAAAAACTTCTACACTTTGCATGGTGAGGGCATGTTTAAGAGTGCGTTTAAATAACAAAAACTTCTACACGTTGCATGATGAGTGCACGTTTAAGAGTGCGTTTAAATAACAAAAACTTCTACACGTTGCATGGTGAGGGCATGTTTAAGATTGCGTTTAAATAACAAAAACTTCTACACTTTGCATGGTGAGGGCATGTTTAAGATTGCGTTTAAATAACAAAAACTTCTACACGTTGAATGGTGAGGGCATGTTTAAGATTGCGTTTAAATAACAAAAACTTCTACACGTTGAATGGTGAGGGCATGTTTAAGATTGCGTTTAAATAACAAAAACTTCTACATGTTGCATGGTGAGGGCATGTGTAAGACTGCGTTTAAATAACAAAAACTTCTACACGTTGAATGGTGAGGGCATGTTTAAGATTGCGTTTAAATAACAAAAACTTCTACACGTTGAATGGTGAGGGCATGTTTAAGATTGCGTTTAAATAACAAACTTCTACACGTTGCATGATGAGGGCATGTTTAAGATTGCGTTTAAATAACAAAAACTTCTACACGTTGCATGATGAGGGCATGTTTAAGAATGCGTTTAAATAACTAAAACTTCTACACGTTGCATGGTGAGGGCATGTTTAAGATTGCGTTTAAATAACAAAAACTTCTACACATTGAATGGTGAGGGCATGTTTAAGACTGCGTTTAAATAACAAAAACTTCTACACGTTGAATGGTGAGGGCATGTTTAAGATTGCGTCTAAATAACAAACTTCTACACGTTGCATGATGAGGGCATGTTTAAGATTGCGTTTAAATAACAAACTTCTACACGTTGCATGATGAGGGCATGTTTAAGAATGCGTTTAAATAACAAAACCTTCTACACGTTGCATGGTGAGGGCATGTTTAAGAATGCGTTTAAATAATAAAACCTTCTACAAGTTGCATGGTGAGGGCATGTTTAAGATTGCATTTAAATAACAAAAACTTCTACACGTTGCATGGTGAGGTCATGTTTAAGATTGCGTTTAAATAACAAAAACTTCTACACATTGAATGGTGAGAGCATGTTTAAGACTGCGTTTAAATAACAAAAACTTCTACACGTTGAATGGTGAGGGCATGTTTAAGACTGCGTTTAAATAACATAAACTTCTACACGTTGAATGGTGAGGGCATGTTTAAGATTGCGTTTAAATAACAAATTTCTACACGTTGCATGATGAGGGCATGTTTAAGATTGCGTTTAAATAACAAAAACTTCTACACGTTGAATGGTGAGGGCATGTTTAAGATTGCGTTTAAATAACAAACTTCTACACGTTGCAAGATGAGGGCATGTTTAAGAATGCGTTTAAATAACAAAACCTTCTACACGTTGCATGGTGAGGGCATGTTTAATAATGCGTTTAAATAACAAAACCTTCTTCACGTTGCATGGTGAGGGCATGTTTAAGATTGCGTTTAAATAACAAAAACTTCTACACGTTGCATGGTGAGGGCATGTTTAAGATTGCGTTTAAATAACAAAAACTTCTACACGTTGAATGGTGAGGGCATGTTTAAGATTGCGTTTAAATAACAAAAACTTCTACACGTTGAATGGTGAGGGCATGTTGAAGATTGCGTTTAAATAACAAAAACTTCTACACGTTGCATGGTGAGGGCATGTTTAAGACTGCGTTTAAATAACAAAAACTTCTACACGTTGAATGGTGAGGGCATGTTGAAGATTGCGTTTAAATAACAAAAACTTCTACACGTTGAATGGTGAGGGCATGTTTAAGATTGCGTTTAAATAACAAAAACTTCTACACGTTGAATGGTGAGGGCATGTTTAAGATTGCGTTTAAATAACAAAAACTTCTACACGTTGAATGGTGAGGGCATGTTTAAGATTGCGTTTAAATAACAAACTTCTACACGTTGCATGATGAGGGCATGTTTAAGATTGCGTTTAAATAACAAAAACTTCTACACGTTGCATGATGAGGGCATGTTTAAGATTGCGTTTAAATAACAAAAACTTCTACACATTGCATGGTGAGGGCATGTTTAAGATTGCGTTTAAATAACAAAACCTTCTACACGTTGCATGGTGAGGGCATGTTTAAGAATGCGTTTAAATAACAAAAACTTCTACACGTTGAATGGTGAGGGCATGTTGAAGATTGCGTTTAAATAACAAAAACTTCTACACGTTGCATGGTGAGGGCATGTTTAAGATTGCGTTTAAATAACAAAAACTTCTACACGTTGAATGGTGAGGGCATGTTTAAGATTGCGTTTAAATAACAAAAACTTCTACACGTTGAATGGTGAGGGCATGTTTAATATTGCGTTTAAATAACAAACTTCTACACGTTGCATGATGAGGGCATGTTTAAGATTGCGTTTAAATAACAAAAACTTCTACACATTGCATGATGAGGGCATGTTTAAGATTGCGTTTAAATAACAAAAACTTCTATACATTGAATGGTGAGAGCATGTTTAAGAATGCGTTTAAATAACAAAAACTTCTACACGTTGCATGGTGAGGGCATGTTTAAGATTGCGTTTAAATAACAAAAACTTCTACACGTTGCATGGTGAGGGCATGTTTAAGATTGCGTTTAAATAACAAAAACTTCTACACGTTGAATGGTGAGGGCATGTTTAAGATTGCGTTTAAATAACAAAAACTTCTACACGTTGAATGGTGAGGGCATGTTTAATATTGCGTTTAAATAACAAACTTCTACACGTTGCATGATGAGGGCATGTTTAAGATTGCGTTTAAATAACAAAAACTTCTACACATTGCATGATGAGGGCATGTTTAAGATTGCGTTTAAATAACAAAAACTTCTATACGTTGAATGGTGAGAGCATGTTTAAGAATGCGTTTAAATAACAAAAACTTCTACACGTTGCATGGTGAGGGCATGTTTAAGATTGCGTTTAAATAACAAAAACTTCTATACGTTGAATGGTGAGAGCATGTTTAAGAATGCGTTTAAATAACAAAAACTTCTACACGTTGCATGGTGAGGGCATGTTTAAGATTGTGTTTAAATAACAAAAACTTCTACACGTTGAATGGTGAGGGCATGTTGAAGATTGCGTTTAAATAACAAAAACTTCTACACGTTGCATGGTGAGGGCATGTTTAAGACTGCGTTTAAATAACAAAAACTTCTACACGTTGAATGGTGAGGGCATGTTTAAGATTGCGTTTAAATAACAAACTTCTACACGTTGCATGATGAGGGCATGTTTAAGATTGCGTTTAAATAACAAAAACTTCTACACGTTGCATGATGAGGGCATGTTTAAGAATGCGTTTAAATAACAAAAACTTCTACACGTTGCATGGTGAGGGCATGTTTAAGATTGCGTTTAAATAACAAAAACTTCTACACATTGAATGGTGAGGGCATGTTTAAGACTGCGTTTAAATAACAAAAACTTCTACACGTTGAATGGTGAGGGCATGTTTAAGATTGCATTTAAATAACAAACTTCTACATGTTGCATGATGAGGGCATGTTTAAGATTGCGTTTAAATAACAAAAACTTCTACACGTTGAATGGTGAGGGCATGTTTAAGATTGCGTTTAAATAATAAACTTCTACACGTTGAATGGTGAGGGCATGTTTAAGATTGCGTTTAAATAACAAATTTCTACACGTTGAATGGTGAGGGCATGTTTAAGATTGCGTTTAAATAACAAATTTCTACACGTTGCAAGATGAGGGCATGTTTAAGAATGCGTTTAAATAACAAAACCTTCTACACGTTGCATGGTGAGGGCATGTTTAATAATGCGTTTAAATAACAAAACCTTCTTCACGTTGCATGGTGAGGGCATGTTTAAGATTGCGTTTAAATAACAAAAACTTCTACACGTTGCATGGTGAGGGCATGTTTAAGAATGCGTTTAAATAACAAACTTCTACACGTTGCATGATGAGGGCATGTTTAAGAATGCGTTTAAATAACAAAACCTTCTACACGTTGCATGGTGAGGGCATGTTTAAGAGTGCGTTTAAATAACAAAAACTTCTACACATTGCATGATGAGGGCATGTTTAAGAATGCATTTAAATAACAAAAACTTCTACACGTTGAATGGTGAGGGCATGTTTAAGAATGCGTTTAAATAACAAAAACTTCGACACGTTGCATGGTGAGGGCATGTTTAAGAATGCGTTTAAATAACAAAAACTTCTACACGTTGCATGGTGAGGGCATGTTTAAGATTGGGTTTAAATAACAAAAACTTCTACACGTTGCATGGTGAGAGCATGTTTAAGAATGCGTTTAAATAACAAAAACTTCTACACTTTGCATGGTGAGGGCATGTTTAAGATTGGGTTTAAATAACAAAAACTTCTGCACATTGAATGGTGAGGGCATGTTTAAGAATGCGTTTAAATAACAAAAACTTCTACACGTTGAATGGTGAGAGCATGTTTTAGAGTGCGTTTAAATAACAAAAACTTCTACAAATTGCATGATGAGGGCATGTTTAGAATGCGTTTAAATAACAAAAACTTCTGCAGGTTGAATGGTGAGGGCATGTTTAAGATTGCGTTTAAATAACAAAAACTTCTACATGTTGCATGGTGAGAGCATGTTTAAGAGTGCGTTTAAATTACAAAAACTTCTACACGTTGAATGGTGAGAGCATGTTTCAGAGTGCGTTTAAATAACAAAAACTTCTACACATTGCATGATGAGGGCATGTTTAAGAATGCATTTAAATAACAAAAACTTCTGCACATTGAATGGTGAGGGCATGTTTAAGAGTGCGTTTAAATAACAAAAACTTCTACACATTGCATGGTGAGGGCATGTTTAAGATTGCGTTTAAATAACAAAAACTTCTACACATTGCATGGTGAGAGCATGTTTAAGAGTGCCTTTAAATAACAAAAACTTCTACACATTGCATGGTGAGGGCATGTTTAAGAATGCGTTTAAATAACAAATACTTCTACATGTTGCATGGTGAGGGCATGTTTAAGAGTGTGTTTAAATAAATAAATAAAAACTTTTATACATGGGTGAGGGAATGTTTAAGAATGCGTTTGAATAACAAAAACTTTTACACGTTGCATAGTGAGCACATGTTTAAGAATGCGTTTAAACAACAAAAAACTTTTATACATCAGTGAGGGCATGTTTAAGAATGCGTTTCAATAACAAAAACTTGTACACGTTGCATGATGAAGGCATGTTTAGGAATGCGTTTCAATAACAAAAACTTCTACACGTGGCATGGTGAGGGCATGTTTAAGAATGCGTTTAAATAACAAACTTCTACACGTTGCATGATGAGGGCATGTTTAAGAATGCGTTTAAATAACAAAACCTTCTACACGTTGCATGGTGAGGGCATGTTTAAGAATGCGTTTAAATAACAAAAACTTCTACACTTTGCATGGTGAGGGCATGTTTAAGAGTGCGTTTAAATAACAAAAACTTCTACACATTGAATGGTGAGGGCATGTTTAAGAATGCGTTTAAATAACAAAAATTCTACACGTTGCATGATGAGGGCATGTTTAAGATTGCGTTTAAATAACAAACTTCTACACGTTGCATGATGAGGGCATGTTTAAGAATGCGTTTAAATAACAAAAACTTCTACACGTTGCATGGTGAGGGCATGTTTAAGATTGCGTTTAAATAACAAAAACTTCTACACGTTGCATGGTGAGGGCATGTTTAAGATTGCGTTTAAATAACAAAAACTTCTACACATTGAATGGTGAGAGCATGTTTAAGACTGCGTTTAAATAACAAAAACTTCTACACGTTGAATGGTGAGGGCATGTTTAAGATTGCGTTTAAATAACAAACTTCTACACGTTGCATGATGAGGGCATGTTTAAGATTGCGTTCAAATAACAAAAACTTCTACACGTTGAATGGTGAGGGCATGTTTAAGATTGCGTTTAAATAACAAACTTCTACACGTTGCATGATGAGGGCATGTTTAAGAATGCGTTTAAATAACAAAACCTTCTACACGTTGCATGGTGAGGGCATGTTTAAGAATGCGTTTAAATAACAAAACCTTCTACACGTTGCATGGTGAGGGCATGTTTAAGAATGCGTTTAAATAACAAACTTCTACATGTTGCATGATGAGGGCATGTTTAAGAATGCGTTTAAATAACAAACTTCTACACGTTGCATGATGAGGGCATGTTTAAGAATGCGTTTAAATAACAAAACCTTCTACACGTTGCATGGTGAGGGCATGTTTAAGAATGCGTTTAAATAACAAAAACTTATACACTTTGCATGGTGAGGGCATGTTTAAGAGTGCGTTTAAATAACAAAAACTTCTACACGTTGAATGGTGAGGGCATGTTTAAGATTGCGTTCAAATAACAAAAACTTCTACACGTTGAATGGTGAGGGCATGTTTAAGATTGCGTTTAAATAACAAACTTCTACACGTTGCATGATGAGGGCATGTTTAAGAATGCGTTTAAATAACAAAACCTTCTACACGTTGCATGGTGAGGGCATGTTTAAGAATGCGTTTAAATAACAAAACCTTCTACACGTTGCATGGTGAGGGCATGTTTAAGAATGCGTTTAATTAACAAACTTCTACACGTTGCATGATGAGGGCATGTTTAAGAATGCGTTTAAATAACAAACTTCTACACGTTGCATGATGAGGGCATGTTTAAGAATGCGTTTAAATAACAAACTTCTACACCTTGCATGATGAGGGCATGTTTAAGAATGCGTTTAAATAACAAAACCTTCGACACGTTGCATGGTGAGGGCATGTTTAAGAATGCGTTTAAATAACAAAAACTTATACACTTTGCATGGTGAGGGCATGTTTAAGAGTGCGTTTAAATAACAAAAACTTCTACACATTGAATGGTGAGGGCATGTTTAAGAATGCGTTTAAATAACAAAAACTTCTACACGTTGCATGGTGAGGGCATGTTTAAGATTGCATTTAAATAACAAAAACTTCTACACGTTGAATGGTGAGGGCATGTTTAAGATTGCGTTAAAATAACAAAAACTTCTACATGTTGCATGGTGAGGGCATGTTTAAGAGTGCGTTTAAATAACAAAAACTTCTACACGTTGAATGGTGAGGGCATGTTTAAGATTGTGTTTAAATAACAAAAACTTCGACACTTTGCATGGTGAGGGCATGTTTAAGAGTGCGTTTAAATAACAAAAACTTCTACACGTTGAATGGTGAGAGCATGTTTAAGAGTGCGTTTAAATAACAAAAACTTCTACAATTACATGATGAGGGCATGTTTAAGAATGCGTTTAAATAACAAAAACTTCGACACGTTGAATGGTGAGGGCATGTTTAAGAATGCGTTTAAATAACAAAAACTTCGACACGTTGCATGGTGAGGGCATGTTTAAGAATGCGTTTAAATAACAAAAACTTCTACACGTTGCATGGTGAGGGCATGTTTAATATTGGGTTTAAATAACAAAAACTTCTACACGTTGCATGATGAGGGCATGTTTAAGAGTGCGTTTAAATAACAAAAACTTCTACACGTTGCATGGTGAGAGCATGTTTAAGAATGCATTTAAATAACAAAAACTTCTGCACATTGAATGGTGAGGGCATATTTAAGAATGCGTTTAAATAACAAAAACTTCTACACGTTGAATGGTGAGAGCATGTTTTAGAGTGCGTTTAAATAACAAAAACTTCTACAAATTGCATGATGAGGGCATGTTTAGAATGCGTTTAAATAACAATAACTTTTACATGTTGCATGGTGAGGGCATGTTTAAGAGTGTGTTTAAATAAATAAATAAAAACTTTTATACATGGGTGAGGGAATGTTTAAGAATGCGTTTGAATAACAAAAACTTTTACACGTTGCATAGTGAGCACATGTTTAAGAATGCGTTTAAACAACAAAAAACTTTTATTCATCAGTGAGGGCATGTTTAAGAATGCGTTTCAATAACAAAAACTTGTACACGTTGCATGATGAAGGCATGTTTAGGAATGCGTTTCAATAACAAAAACTTCTACACGTTGCATGGTGAGGGCATGTTTAAGAATGCGTTTAAATAACAAATTTATACACGTTGCATGATGAGGGCATGTTTAAGAATGCGTTTAAATAACAAAACCTTCTACACGTTGCATGGTGAGGGCATGTTTAAGAATGCGTTTAAATAACAAAAACTTCTACACTTTGCATGGTGAGGGCATGTTTAGGAGTGCGTTTAAATAACAAAAACTTCTACACATTGAATGGTGAGGGCATGTTTAAGAATGCGTTTAAATAACAAAAATTCTACACGTTGCATGATGAGGGCATGTTTAAGATTGCGTTTAAATAACAAACTTCTACACGTTGCATGATGAGGGCATGTTTAAGAATGCGTTTAAATAACAAAAACTTCTACACGTTGCATGGTGAGGGCATGTTTAAGATTGCGTTTAAATAACAAAAACTTCTACACGTTGCATGGTGAGGGCATGTTTAAGATTGCGTTTAAATAACAAAAACTTCTACACGTTGAATGGTGAGGGCATGTTGAAGATTGCGTTTAAATAACAAAAACTTCTACACGTTGCATGGTGAGGGCATGTTTAAGATTGCGTTTAAATAACAAAAACTTCTACACATTGAATGGTGAGAGCATGTTTAAGACTGCGTTTAAATAACAAAAACTTCTACACGTTGAATGGTGAGGGCATGTTTAAGATTGCGTTTAAATAACAAACTTCTACACGTTGCATGATGAGGGCATGTTTAAGATTGCGTTCAAATAACAAAAACTTCTACACGTTGAATGGTGAGGGCATGTTTAAGATTGCGTTTAAATAACAAACTTCTACACGTTGCATGATGAGGGCATGTTTAAGAATGCGTTTAAATAACAAAACCTTCTACACGTTGCATGGTGAGGGCATGTTTAAGAATGCGTTTAAATAACAAAACCTTCTACACGTTGCATGGTGAGGGCATGTTTAAGAATGCGTTTAAATAACAAACTTCTACATGTTGCATGATGAGGGCATGTTTAAGAATGCGTTTAAATAACAAACTTCTACACGTTGCATGATGAGGGCATGTTTAAGAATGCGTTTAAATAACAAAACCTTCTACACGTTGCATGGTGAGGGCA
Organism: Myxine glutinosa; assembly: GCF_964187855.1. Taxonomy (NCBI): domain Eukaryota; kingdom Metazoa; phylum Chordata; class Myxini; order Myxiniformes; family Myxinidae; genus Myxine; species Myxine glutinosa. Next base: position 105,479,889 of record NC_136273.1, read on the forward strand.
TGTTTAAGAATGCGTTTAAATAACAAAAACTTATACACTTTGCATGGTGAGGGCATGTTTAAGAGTGCGTTTAAATAACAAAAACTTCTACACGTTGAATGGTGAGGGCATGTTTAAGATTGCGTTTAAATAACAAACTTCTACACGTTGCATGATGAGGGCATGTTTAAGATTGCGTTCAAATAACAAAAACTTCTACACGTTGAATGGTGAGGGCATGTTTAAGATTGCGTTTAAATAACAAACTTCTACACGTTGCATGATGAGGGCATGTTTAAGAATGCGTTTAAATAACAAAACCTTCTACACGTTGCATGGTGAGGGCATGTTTAAGAATGCGTTTAAATAACAAAACCTTCTACACGTTGCATGGTGAGGGCATGTTTAAGAATGCGTTTAATTAACAAACTTCTACACGTTGCATGATGAGGGCATGTTTAAGAATGCGTTTAAATAACAAACTTCTACACGTTGCATGATGAGGGCATGTTTAAGAATGCGTTTAAATAACAAACTTCTACACCTTGCATGATGAGGGCATGTTTAAGAATGCGTTTAAATAACAAAACCTTCGACACGTTGCATGGTGAGGGCATGTTTAAGAATGCGTTTAAATAACAAAAACTTATACACTTTGCATGGTGAGGGCATGTTTAAGAGTGCGTTTAAATAACAAAAACTTCTACACATTGAATGGTGAGGGCATGTTTAAGAATGCGTTTAAATAACAAAAACTTCTACACGTTGCATGGTGAGGGCATGTTTAAGATTGCGTTTAAATAACAAAAACTTCTACACGTTGAATGGTGAGGGCATGTTTAAGATTGCGTTAAAATAACAAAAACTTCTACATGTTGCATGGTGAGGGCATGTTTAAGAGTGCGTTTAAATAACAAAAACTTCTACACGTTGAATGGTGAGGGCATGTTTAAGATTGTGTTTAAATAACAAAAACTTCGACACTTTGCATGGTGAGGGCATGTTTAAGAGTGCGTTTAAATAACAAAAACTTCTACACGTTGAATGGTGAGAGCATGTTTAAGAGTGCGTTTAAATAACAAAAACTTCTACAATTGCATGATGAGGGCATGTTTAAGAATGCGTTTAAATAACAAAAACTTCGACACGTTGAATGGTGAGGGCATGTTTAAGAATGCGTTTAAATAACAAAAACTTCGACACGTTGCATGGTGAGGGCATGTTTAAGAATGCGTTTAAATAACAAAAACTTCTACACGTTGCATGGTGAGGGCATGTTTAATATTGGGTTTAAATAACAAAAACTTCTACACGTTGCATGATGAGGGCATGTTTAAGAGTGCGTTTAAATAACAAAAACTTCTACACGTTGCATGGTGAGAGCATGTTTAAGAATGCATTTAAATAACAAAAACTTCTGCACATTGAATGGTGAGGGCATATCTAAGAATGCGTTTAAATAACAAAAACTTCTACACGTTGAATGGTGAGAGCATGTTTTAGAGTGCGTTTAAATAACAAAAACTTCTACAAATTGCATGATGAGGGCATGTTTAGAATGCGTTTAAATAACAATAACTTCTACATGTTGCATGGTGAGGGCATGTTTAAGAGTGTGTTTAAATAAATAAATAAAAACTTTTATACATGGGTGAGGGAATGTTTAAGAATGCGTTTGAATAACAAAAACTTTTACACGTTGCATAGTGAGCACATGTTTAAGAATGCGTTTAAACAACAAAAAACTTTTATTCATCAGTGAGGGCATGTTTAAGAATGCGTTTCAATAACAAAAACTTGTACACGTTGCATGATGAAGGCATGTTTAGGAATGCGTTTCAATAACAAAAACTTCTACACGTTGCATGGTGAGGGCATGTTTAAGAATGCGTTTAAATAACAAATTTCTACACGTTGCATGATGAGGGCATGTTTAAGAATGCGTTTAAATAACAAAACCTTCTACACGTTGCATGGTGAGGGCATGTTTAAGAATGCGTTTAAATAACAAAAACTTCTACACTTTGCATGGTGAGGGCATGTTTAGGAGTGCGTTTAAATAACAAAAACTTCTACACATTGAATGGTGAGGGCATGTTTAAGAATGCGTTTAAATAACAAAAATTCTACACGTTGCATGATGAGGGCATGTTTAAGATTGCGTTTAAATAACAAACTTCTACACGTTGCATGATGAGGGCATGTTTAAGAATGCGTTTAAATAACAAAAACTTCTACACGTTGCATGGTGAGGGCATGTTTAAGATTGCGTTTAAATAACAAAAACTTCTACACGTTGCATGGTGAGGGCATGTTTAAGATTGCGTTTAAATAACAAAAACTTCTACACATTGAATGGTGAGAGCATGTTTAAGACTGCGTTTAAATAACAAAAACTTCTACACGTTGAATGGTGAGGGCATGTTTAAGATTGCGTATAAATAACAAACTTCTACACGTTGCATGATGAGGGCATGTTTAAGATTGCGTTCAAATAACAAAAACTTCTACACGTTGAATGGTGAGGGCATGTTTAAGTTTGCGTTTAAATAACAAACTTCTACACGTTGCATGATGAGGGCATGTTTAAGAATGCGTTTAAATAACAAAACCTTCTACACGTTGCATGGTGAGGGCATGTTTAAGAATGCGTTTAAATAACAAAACCTTCTACACGTTGCATGGTGAGGGCATGTTTAAGAATGCGTTTAAATAACAAACTTCTACATGTTGCATGATGAGGGCATGTTTAAGAATGCGTTTAAATAACAAACTTCTACACGTTGCATGATGAGGGCATGTTTAAGAATGCGTTTAAATAACAAACTTCTACACGTTGCATGATGAGGGCATGTTTAAGAATGCGTTTAAATAACAAAACCTTCTACACGTTGCATGGTGAGGGCATGTTTAAGAATGCGTTTAAATAACAAAAACTTATACACTTTGCATGGTGAGGGCATGTTTAAGAGTGCGTTTAAATAACAAAAACTTCTACACATTGAATGGTGAGGGCATGTTTAAGAATGCGTTTAAATAACAAAAAGTTCTACACGTTGCATGGTGAGGGCATGTTTAAGATTGCGTTTAAATAACAAAAACTTCTACACGTTGAATGGTGAGGGCATGTTTAAGATTGCGTTAAAATAACAAAAACTTCTACATGTTGCATGGTGAGGGCATGTTTAAGAGTGCGTTTAAATAACAAAAACTTCTACACGTTGAATGGTGAGGGCATGTTTAAAATTGCGTTTAAATAACAAAAACTTCTACACTTTGCATGGTGAGGGCATGTTTAAGAGTGCGTTTAAATAACAAAAACTTCTACACGTTGAATGGTGAGAGCATGTTTAAGAGTGCGTTTAAATAACAAAAACTTCTACACATTGCATGATGAGGGCATGTTTAAGAATGCGTTTAAATAACAAAAACTTCTACACGTTGAATGGTGAGGGCATGTTTAAGATTGCGTTTAAATAACAAAAACTTCTACATGTTGCATGGTGAGAGCATGTTTAAGAGTGCGTTTAAATTACAAAAACTTCTACACGTTGAATGGTGAGAGCATGTTTCAGAGTGCTTTTAAATAACAAAAACTTCTACACATTGCATGATGAGGGCATGTTTAAGAATGCGTTTAAATAACAAAAACTTCTGCACGTTGAATGGTGAGGGCATGTTTAAGAGTGCGTTTAAATAACAAAAACTTCTACACGTTGCATGGTGAGGGCATGTTTAAGATTGCGTTTAAATAACAAAAACTTCTACACATTGCATGGTGAGAGCATGTTTAAGAGTGCCTTTAAATAACAAAAACTTCTACACATTGCATGGTGAGGGCATGTTTAAGAATGCGTTTAAATAACAAAAACTTCTACATGTTGCATGGTGAGGGCATGTTTAAGAGTGTGTTTAAATAAATAAATAAAAACTTTTATAAATGGGTGAGGGAATGTTTAAGAATGCGTTTGAATAACATAAACTTTTACACGTTGCATAGTGAGGGCATGTTTAAGAATGCGTTTAAACAACAAAAAACTTTTATACATCAGTGAGGGCATGTTTAAGAATGCGTTTCAATAACAAAACCTTCTACACGTTGCATGGTGAGGGCATGTTTAAGAATGCGTTTAAATAACAAAAACTTCTACACTTTGCATGGTGAGGGCATGTTTAAGAGTGCGTTTAAATAACAAAAACTTCTACACATTGAATGGTGAGGGCATGTTTAAGAATGCGTTTAAATAACAAAAATTCCACACGTTGCATGATGAGGGCATGTTTAAGATTGCGTTTAAATAACAAACTTCTACACGTTGCATGATGAGGGCATGTTTAAGAATGCGTTTAAATAACAAAAACTTCTACACGTTGAATGGTGAGGGCATGTTTAAGAATGCGTTTAAATAACAAAAACTTCGACACGTTGCATGGTGAGGGCATGTTTAAGAATGCGCTTAAATAACAAAAACTTCTACACGTTGCATGGTGAGGGCATGTTTAAGATTGGGTTTAAATAACAAAAACTTCTACACGTTGCATGATGAGGGCATGTTTAAGAGTGCGTTTAAATAACAAAAACTTCTACACGTTGCATGGTGAGAGCATGTTTAAGAATGCGTTTAAATAACAAAAACTTCTACACTTTGCATGGTGAGGGCATGTTTAAGATTGGGTTTAAATAACAAAAACTTCTGCACATTGAATGGTGAGGGCATGTTTAAGAATGCGTTTAAATAACAAAAACTTCTACACGTTGAATGGTGAGAGCATGTTTTAGAGTGCGTTTAAATAACAAAAACTTCTACAAATTGCATGATGAGGGCATGTTTAGAATGCGTTTAAATAACAAAAACGTCTGCAGGTTGAATGGTGAGGGCATGTTTAAGATTGCGTTTAAATAACAAAAACTTCTACACGTTGCATGGTGAGAGCATGTTTCAGAGTGCGTTTAAATTACAAAAACTTCTATACGTTGAATGGTGAGAGCATGTTTGAGAGTGCGTTTAAATAACAAAAACTTCTACACATTGCATGATGAGGGCATGTTTAAGAATGCGTTTAAATAACAAAAACTTCTGCACGTTGAATGGTGAGGGCATGTTTAAGAGTGCGTTTAAATAACAAAAACTTCTACACGTTGCATGGTGAGGGCATGTTTAAGATTGCGTTTAAATAACAAAAACTTCTACACATTGCATGGTGAGAGCATGTTTAAGAGTGCCTTTAAATAACAAAAACTTCTACACATTGCATGGTGAGGGTATGTTTAAGAATGCGTTTAAATAACAAAAAAAAACTTTCATACGTCGGTGAGGGCATGTTTAAGAGTGCGTTTAAATAACAAAAACTTCTACATCGACACGTTGAATTGTGAGGGCATGTTTAGAGTGCATTTAAATAACAAAAACTTATACATGTTGCATGGTGAGGGCATGTTTAAGAGTACGTTTAAATAATAAATATTAACACGTCTGTGAGGGCATGTTTAAGAGTACGTTTAAATAACAAAGAAACGTTTACACAGTCGGTGAGGGCATGTTTTAGAGTGAGTAAAATAACAAAAACGGCCAGCGAGGGAGTGCATTGAAATAAAGAAATCGTTACACGTCAGCGAGGGCATGTTTAAGGCCATGAAGCAAGCATTCGGCAAAAATGGTATAGTTAGAACTGCAGTTGTACTTGAATATACTTCCTGGCTGCTTCAGTCTTTTTTAGTTTTTTTTTTGTATACATGATCGAGGCTCGTGTAAGAGCTAACATTCATCACAAAAAGATAAACTGACACATAAAACATAAGATAAAGGGAGTGGGAGACAATATGGGGAGAGAGAGGGAAGCACACAAGTCCAACATTTGAGAGCAGGGATATCGGGAGATCTGTTGGAGGGAGAGGGCTTCGGGGGAGGAGGCGTGGGAAGGGGGGGGGGGGGTGGGAGAGGTATAAAACACATGGACACTACAAGGACTTCCAGGACAGAACTGGGAATTTCAAAAAAGGGGATCTGGGGTGAATTAACAGGGGGTAGAAAAGATCAAGGTTTTGGGTGGGGGAGGCCAAGAGATAGTGGTGAACAGCTGTTTTAAACTTTAGAATAACTTTAGTTAGTTATTTAGCTTTAGCTAACTTTAGAATAACTATAAGGGTATAGAAAGAGTGGCAAAATGTCACCACATCTGCATACATAATAAACGGAAAGCCGTTAATTAATTTTTATTTAATTATTTTATATTGTTACGGATCCGGGGGACGGCACTCCCGTTAGCAAGGGGGGGTTAATCCCCTTGTCCTGTTAAGCTGGCCGTCCGACCGGTCCTGGTACTTGTAGTCTAGTAGGAAGACTAGGTCCCCCTGCACCCCCCGGAGATATACTTCTAATCAGTGTTTCTAGATTGGAAAAAATGTGTAGAAAATGACTAGCTATGGCCCCAAGCTGAAAAAATGTCCCACATACCATTTTTATGCAAATTACTGCTGCAAATTTTATGCAAAATTATGCAAATTTTATGCAAATTTTTGATGAGGAGTAGAGTTGAGGGGTCTTTGAGGGCTTCATCGAGGTGCTCTCGGTTGCAAGACTGGGTCATTCTGAGAAGCACAGCAGGGTCAGAGATCATGATGTTCTCCTCCTCAGTGAATCTCTCCATCAACAGCCTCTCCATTGCCTCACACACTGTTTTGAGGCAAAAGAGGGACTTTGCGTAGGCCTTTCCACTGAGAACACCTTTGAGAGATCCACTTGTTACTAGTTGTGCCTCAAAGAGAATCTCTGCATATCCAGAACCACGCATCTTGTGTCCAGTGAGCATCCCGATGTAGTTCATGGATGTGTGGAAGGGTCCAATCGTTACTACATGACTAGCAAATTCATTTGGCCAGCGCCAGATGATGGGAAGGGCTTTCATGCAGACACCCAGATCAAATGTATTCAGGACCCATCTCTGACCCACCTCAGCAGTTGCTGCCTCGGAACGCTTCAGTAGCTCACGAACAACTGCGTTGTCTGTGATCGGTTGGTGGATAGGCGTGCAGTAGTCGACTGTTGATTTGCTGGGTGGGGGAGAACCAGTTGCAGAGGTGAAACCCCCTAGCCCAGGCACAGGCTGCAGGCCATTGCCATGCCATGCAGGCACCAGGCACAGACCGATCACAGACAACGCAGTTGTTCGTGAGCTACTGAAGCGTTCCGAGGCAGCAACTGCTGAGGTGGGTCAGAGATGGGTCCTGAATACATTTGATCTGGGTGTCTGCATGAAAGCCCTTCCCATCATCTGGCGCTGGCCAAATGAATTTGCTAGTCATGTAGTAACGATTGGACCCTTCCACACATCCATGAACTACATCGGGATGCTCACTGGACACAAGATGCGTGGTTCTGGATATGCAGAGATTCTCTTTGAGGCACAACTAGTAACAAGTGGATCTCTCAAAGGTGTTCTCAGTGGAAAGGCCTACGCAAAGTCCCTCTTTTGCCTCAAAACAGTGTGTGAGGCAATGGAGAGGCTGTTGATGGAGAGATTCACTGAGGAGGAGAACATCATGATCTCTGACCCTGCTGTGCTTCTCAGAATGACCCAGTCTTGCAACCGAGAGCACCTCGATGAAGCCCTCAAAGACCCCTCAACTCTACTCATCAAAAATTTGCATAAAATTTGCATAATTTTGCATAAAATTTGCAGCAGTAATTTGCATAAAAATGGTATGTGGGACATTTTTTCAGCTTGGGGCCATAGCTAGTCATTTTCTACACATTTTTTCCAATCTAGAAACACTGATTAGAAGTATATCTCCGGGGGTGCAGGGGGACCTAGTCTTCCTACTAGACTATTGTAACGCTCTTTTGCGGGGTGGGATTGATCAGGGTTATTGGTCCAGGTGTTATCCCGAATACCTTTATCAATCCCTCCGCAAAACAGGGAGACAAGTACCGCTCGAACCACGGACAAGATGGTATTTGCCGAGCGGTTTAGCAATCTGCGGTTCGAGCCGTTATCAAGAGACTAAACCCGATTCCGAGCGTTGGCCAAATCGTGCCACAGGTACTCAATCGACAGAAGGGACTAAAGCGATCGGATGAGAATGAAACCAAAGAATAAGAAGGAACAGGTGGAATTTATTAATTATATACAAAACCAAAGAAGAGGAGGAACGAAAGTAATTTACAGAAGAGAAAGCAGATACACAGGGCAATTCTTAACTATACAGGCTTAACTTATCCCCAGGACAATACAGACAGAACGAACACACTTACACGAATGGGAGAAATGGCAATGGTAAAGATGGCAGGAGGAGAAGAGTCCAGGCAGATGGTTCGGGAGGAAGGTCCGGGGCAGATGGTTCAGGCTTTGAGGTCCATGCTCGTGGTTCACGCTACGGCTTGAGGAGAAACCCGGCAAACAGCTTCGCGTGTCACCGACCGGCAATAGGGCCGAGAGGGTCTCGGCCTATTGCCGCAATACGAGCACCCCCTCATGTCTTTCTCTTTCGGTTCGGCTGGATCACTCCTCTCTTTGTCCTCTTGGCTCTTCCTCCTCTGTCTCTTTCAGCTGGATCACTCATCTGCGGTCATCTCGGCTCTTCCTCCTCTGTCTCTTGCAGCGGGATCACTCATCTTCTCTCCCAACTCCAACTCTCCACTGACTGTCTTTCTCACCGACTCTGGAAGCAGTCCCTTGCAGTTGCTTTTATTGCTCTCTCCGAAATCAAACCGCCAGCTCTGAGAACACGCCTACCGGTTTGCTCACCGCGGTGTTGGTTGGTGGTTAGGGCTTACCAACCACGCCCCTGGCCGGTTGATGACAGGGCCACGCCTCTTCCTCGCGTCCCGCCCCCTTTTTCCTGTCCTTGGCCTCGTGCGTAATGGAGTTCTGGCTGCTGGCAACGACGTACCACAATTTGGAGAGGGAGAGCAAATGGACGGAATGGGGCCTATCTTATTTGATGAATGCAATGTAGAGTCAAACTATTGGAAACACAGCCTTACCTGAAACACATAATAATGAAATAACTACGAAGAGGGCCTATGGTTCGCGACGTGTTGTTCATGGACTAACTATGGGACGACCTTTGATCTTAACAATGCAATGGAGGTATTTACAAAGAGAATTATTTACAAAGGGTATATTTACAACAATTTACAAAGTGCAGGGCTCTCAAAACCCCAACACAGCACCCTCATTCCTCCAGGCACGTCCCGGGCCGAAAAAACTTTAACTTAATGTGACACTCAGATGTAGTTACCCTCTACTATTAACCTTACCCTGAGTGCAACAGTTTTAAACACAATTAAGTATGTCCCCCTGCTACGTTGCATCCTACCTAACAGATTCACGCCCACAGAATAACCGAATTGCGGAATTATTTTCAAACTACACATTTACGGTGGGGAGCATTATTTACAAGACACTATTTGTATTTACATGGCAAACCCAGGACCTGTCATTCTTGGAGACAAAAAGAATCCTGCGGGAGGGAGGAAAAGCATGCACTGCACTGCACCGATACACCACCCTCACATGCCCAGGGATGCAGAATTGATATTGCAATGCATCCCCAAGCATGCAAGCACCAAAAACACCAAAGCACCAATGACAAGCACCATCAAGCACCATCCAGTGCACAGTCATACATTTCAATGTCAATAAAATGGTGTCCGACGTCTTCTCCACTCTGCCGGGCCGATGGTCTTGATGTTGTTCTTTCTTGCTGTTCTTGCTTGCGGCCTATTTGATAGCTAATAAAACAAAAAGCACAGAACGTGTCCGTTTTCTTTAATTATGGCCAGCAGGAGCCAACTATGGTGGTTCACCTGCATGGCCTAGTGCCACCTCACCGAGGTCCGCAAGCTAAGACTGCTGGCCACAATGGCCGGTCCCAGCAGAGGGGTCATGCCACAAACGTGTGGTCCATATGTGTGGTGCTTGGCCGCAGAAACGTGCGGTCCATAAAGTGGTGCATCGGTCCAGGCAGCTGGCAGCGGGAATGCGGGCACACAACTGCGACGCCTGCACACTTTTCCCTCAGTGCCCAAGACCACGGTCAATGGGTGAGGAGGAAGACAAAGCAGAGTTACCGATGGGTAAGGGCGCCAGGGTACACATTAAAACAAGGCAATGCAGAGTGAGGTGCGCATGGGGAGCGAGCGGAGAAAGCCCATCCCTATCGTACGTCACCCCCCCTGTCACCTAATCTACCCTTGCCCTTTACCCCATATTTACACCAATTTACAATTAGTCTCTACGTCCTGTCTTCCCCATACCTCCCCCAATTCCAAATTCGTTATCAATCCCAATTTCTCAAATTTGCAATCAACCAATCTCTCATCAATTCCTCATGAGGAGGAAGAGATGGAACAACCAGCACAATGTCACACCCACGTCATGATGCGTCTCACATTCCCAAAAACATTTGCAACAAATCACCTGGTGTGGAGTCCTGTTATCACCTCAGGTAAGTGGATGTAGATGGTGCGAGGAGATTTCAATCCTAACTATCCTCTAAATGACTAACGTTCTTTACACTACCCGGGGTCTTTCCCTGCAAAACCATTGGCCACTTTACTCTATGCGGTTCTAAAAACCGAACTCCCATTGACCAAACTGTGGTGCTCATCAATTTGGGGTCTCACTCCCCCGATTCAACACCCTGTGCCTTTGCACAATTTCGGGGCTAAGTCGTGTGGCTCCCCTAGCAGATCTACTCACCTGCACACCTCCGCCACTGCAGGTGCCTCCGAGCTTACCTGCTCCTTACCCTAACCTATCTACCTGGGGAAAGCCCTCTGGTGCTCTCCCCACTCGGTGCCCTCTCTGGCACTGGGCTACCCAGGTCCGTCCTCCGGATCCTCGGGCCCCATTCACAACTCTACTGGCTCCCAGAGCCCACCTGCGGCCTCACCTGGCCGACATCCTCACAGTGGCGGAGTGCCCATTTAACCACACACACACTAACAGGCCACACGCCCAGCCATTTCCACTTCACTAATGCACCCATCCAAACACCATTCTACCACACGCACCACAGATGCCAATATCCAACCACAATTTACCTACACCCACCAGCTAACTCTTAAACTACCCTCCCCAGGTATTCGTGATGGGGTCCATCCTCCCCATCCACTCCTTTCGCACCAACCACTCCACTCCACATGTTCCACATTACTCACTCCACACCATCCATTCCATACTCCCATTCTCCACACCAGTTATTCTAGTCAACTATTCTCCATACACCTGTTCACTTGCACACCTGTTCCATCACACTTGGTGCTCCCTGCACCCTCCTTCCTCTGGGACCATTCACTCCATACAATCACACCCTTCCACAATACTCTGCTCAATACGCTCTACACACACACACACACACACACGCTCTACACACACGCACACACACACACACACACACACACACACACACACACACACACACACACACACACACACACACACACACACACACACACACACACACATCTCACGAGCAATTCCTCATTTCATAACCAGCACTACCGTGCACTTTCATACCAATTCCTCATTCCATCACTCTCACCACAAACACAACTGCATCATCTAAACTACCTGGTGCCCTTCTAACTTAGTGCATGCCCAGTCATCCCTTACACTATTGCACATACCACGTCGTTAACATCCACCTAATCAAATCTACGTCACCACTACAGGTACATGTCGCTACTTAATTCTACAGTTACCTATGGTCAGCTATTTCCCTATACAATTATCCAAACCCTCCATGGCTTGGTTTTCACTGCCAAACCCCCTAATCTATAGCTCATGTGCCCGGGTATTGATGGGAGGGATGGCAGAGTTACCATCCCTTTACCCATGCTTTACCCATGCATGATGTAAGCAGCTTCGATTTACATCCCAGCCCATCCAATTTTGCCAATCACATCTGCCAATCAATTTACCCACCAAATTTTGCCAATCAAATTTTCCAATCATATTCCCTATCCCTACCATCGTCCATTAACCTTCGAGCCTTGATGCGTCATTACATTTGCAAAGCTCGGCTTCGCAAAGCCGCGCAATGCATATGGGTGGTTTGGTCTCCTGCAGGTTGGGTCCGTCCGGCATTCGGTTCAGGGGAGGAGGTTTGGTTGGGCCAAGGTTTAAAGCACCATGCCTACGCAGGGCCTTTCGCTCCCAAGCGCGATGGGCCAACCTTGCCCGGGTGGAACGCCGCCACCACAAGGGGGCGCCGTTCCGATCCCTCCTAACTCCCCTCGAACCGGGCCGGTCACCTTGCCCGGGAAGGCCTGGACTCGACCGTGCGGGGCGTGACCCGGCCCGGATCGTGCACGATGCTCCGAACAGAAGCGACGTTGCACCGATCCCCGCCGGCTCCCGCAATACCCACAGCCCGGCATGGACCGAGAGCTCGCATCGGTTAAACGTCGGTCTAACCGCTATCCTGTTTAGCGTCGATGCTCCCCGGACATGCTCACACCACGCGTTCCTTTTTACATTCACCAAACTCGGCGGCTCTGCGCCTCTCATGCATTCCACACACTCCGTCCATTCCACCACCGCACTCCCTGTAACACACCACACCTCTCGCGCACCTTCTTGCACACACTCTCCCGGTACGTACTCCGTACCACTCATGGGGGGGGGGGGGCACTCTTGCATCCACCCACACACGCGCTCTGATGTGCCCCCCCCCCCCGCACACATGCCACAACCAACTCAGGTGTGCGTTCTCGCAGACTCTCAACCATTCCAAGCGTGCATCCTCGCACCCGCTCCTCATCCATCTCACTCTCCGTGTCGCACTCCGTACACTCAGTTTCGCACATTCCCTCCGACGTGCATTCGCTTCCGCACCCGGTATCACTCCCATACTCTGTCACACACTCACTCTCCGACGCACCCTTTTTCCTCACAAGCGCGGCATTTCCACTCACACCACTCACAAGGGACCCTCCACCAACGCCCGGGTGCTTTCTCGACCCCAAGCGCGCGAATATTCTTTTTGCGCTAAACACCTTCCGCAAAACCTCTTAGCACCATACACAGCCGTCTCACCTTCGGAGTTCTTCTTCCTCCTCGCTCCAACACCTGCAAATCTTTATAAGGATTAAGCACGGCATCATGATGTGAGCACGGACTTTGCACATTTTCCATCACTTTCCCCGATTCCATTCCTATCTCTGCCGTCTCTTCAATCCCAATTTCAACTATTTCTTTTTCTTTATTCACCTCGACGACCGCTGGCTTTATTAAAATTCCCTCTTCTACCTCAGCGGTCGCCGGCTTCTCCATACCCCGGGTCGCGATTTCTACCACGGTCCAGTTACCTGCGCTCTGCTCCGCCTCGCTCAACCCGCGCTTCTCAAACCGTGTTACCACGTCGCGTACCCCCGCGACCTCTTCGCTCAACCTGCGGTTAACCTCCCTCTCGGCTTCCCTTACCTCATATGCGGCCTTGTCCCTCGCTAATCCTTCATTTACTTCCCCGATTTGGTCACCCATGTTCTCCAATTGGCCCCCCAATTTACCTTCTAGCCCCCCAATCTGATTTCCCACGTCATGTCTCAACTCCCTAATTTGGTTACCCAAGCCATTTCTCAATTGCTCATTATCGGCCCTCATTTCTGCCCTTGATTTGTCCCTCATTTCTCCCATATCCTTCCTCAATCCCACAAGTTGGTTTCCCATTTTTTTTAATTTTTTTTTTGTATACAAGATCGAGGCTCGTGGAAGAGCATTTCCATTTGGATGATTGCCTGTAGCCGCGCCATGAGGCCCTGCATGTCAAAGCCCACTGGTAGAGCGGGCTCGGCTACCGCGGCCACGTGCGAGGCGCCATTTTGTGCGCCTCCAACCTCGTGCGAGGTGCCGCCATCTTGTGCGCCTGAAACCCCTCTACCGCATCCTCATCGCTCTCCCCTCCTCTCTCTCCCAATTCCTCCCTGGGGTCCTGGATTGCCTCTAACCCCCCCATTCTCCCCTACCGGCACCCGATCACCTTGATCATCCATGGCACGACTTCAATTTAGGATGTTAAACAAAATTTCGGCCGCTCGTAATTTCGACCAAATTTTTTCGATGGATTAAAAATTTGGTTCGGGTCCAAATCCCAACTCCTCCACACCAATTGTTGCGCCTATAGCACAATTGGTGTCCAAAATTTGGTCTAAATAAATTTAGTCCCAGGTTCTAAATCCCACTCCTGACACCAATTGTTACGGATCCGGGAGACGGCACTCCCGTTAGCAAGGGGGGGGGGGGGGGGAGTTAATCCCCTTGTCCAGTTAAGCTGGCCGTCCGACCGGTCCTGGTACTCGTAACGCTCTTTTGCGGGGTGGGATTGATCAGGGTTATTGGTCCAGGTGTTATCCCGAATACCTTTATCAATCCCTCTGCAAAACAGGGAGACAAGTACCGCTCGAACCACGGACAAGATGGTATTTGCCGAGCGGTTTAGCAATCTGCGGTTCGAGCCGTTATCAAGAGACTAAACCCGATTCCGAGCGTTGGCCAAATCGTGCCACAGGTACGCAATCGACAGAAGGGACTAAAGCGATCGGGTGAGAATGAAACCAAAGAATAAGGAGGAACAGGTGGAATTTATTAATTATATACAAAACCAAAGAGGAGGAACGAAAGTAATTTACAGAAGAGAAAGCAGATACACAGGGAAATTCTTAACTATACAGGCTTAACTTATGCCCAGGACAATACAGACAGAACGAACACATTTACACGAATGGGAGAAATGGCAATGGTAAAGATGGCAGGAGGAGAAGAGTCCAGGCAGATGGTTCAGGAGGTAGGTCCGGGGCAGATTGTTCAGGCGTTGAGGTCCACGCTCGTGGTTCACGCTCCGGGCTCGAGGTGAAACCCGGCAAACAGCTTCACATCTCACCGACCGGCAATAGGGCCGAGAGGGTCTCGGCCTATTGCCGCAATACGAGCACCTCCTCACGTCTCTCTCTTTCGGTTCGGCTGGATCTCTCCTCTCTTTGTCCTCTTGGCTCTTCCTCCTCTGTCTCTTTCAGCTGGATCACTCATCTGCGGTCATCTCGGCTCTTCCTCCTCTGTCTCTTGCAGCGGGATCACTCATCTTCTCTCCCAACTCCAACTCTCCACCGACTCTCTTTCTCACCGACTCTGGAAGCAGTCCCTTGAAGTTGCTTTTATTGCTCTCTCCGAAATCAAGCCGCCAGCTCCGAGAACACGCCTACCGGTTTGCTCACCACGATGCTGGTTGGTGGATAGGGCTTACCGACCACGCCCCCGGCCGGTTGATGACAGGGCCACGCCTCTTCCTCGCGTTCTGCCCCCTTTTTCCTGTCCTTGGCCTCGTGCGTAATGGAGTTCTGGCTGCTGGCAACGACGTACCACAATTTGGAGAGGGAGAGCAAATGGACGGAATGGGGCCTATCTTATTTGATTAATGCAACATAGAGTCAAACTATTGGAAACACAGCCTTACCTGAAACACATAATAATGAAATAACTACGAAGGGGGGTCTATGGTTCGCTACGTGTTGTTCATGGACTAACTAGGGGACGACCTTTGATCTTAACAATGAAATGGAGGTATTTACAAAGAGAATTATTTACAAAGGGTATATTTACAACAATTTACAAAGTGCAGGGTTCTCAAAACCCCAACAATATGTATAGACCCCAAACGTAGAACATGATAGATGTTTCAAAAACCATCATCGATCACTTCAATCCAGATTTCCCAGAGTGGCACACATGTGGGAACTATAGCTTGGATACAAAGATTGGACACATTCAAAAATTGTCTTTTCCATGATCACTGGATGGAGGGATGGATGGATGAGGGGAAGGAGGGATGGCTGAGTGGAAGGAAGGATGGATTAGTGGAAGGTGGGATGGATTAGTGGAAGGAGGGATGGATGAGTGGAAGGAAGGATGGATAAGTGGAAGGAAGGATGGACGAGTGGAAGGAGGGATGGATACGTGGCAGGAGGGATGGATCAGTGGAAGGAGGGATGGATCAGTGGAAGGAGGGATGGATCAGTGGAAGGAGGGATGGATAAGTGGAAGGAGGGATGTACGAGTGGAAGGAGGGATGGATAAGTGGAAGGAGGAATGGATAAGTGGAAGGAGGAATGGATCAGTGGAAGGAGGGATGGATCGGTGGAAGGAGGGATGGATAAGTGGAGGGAGGGATGGATCAGTGGAAGGAGGGATGGATCAGTGGAAGGAGGGATGGATCAGTGGAAGGAGGGATGGATCAGTGCAAGGAGGGATGGATCAGTCAAAGGAAGGATGGATAATCACAAAGGAGGAATGGATAATCTCAAAGGAGGTATGGATAATCTCAAAGGAGGAATGGATAATCTCAAAGGAGGTATGGATCTCTCAAAGGAATCACGTGGTTGGCTGTGAGTCTAGTATAATAGGACCTGGGTCAACCTACGATGAGGAGCAATGCGCTGAATCCCCTCCAACAATTGTCTGATTTGTCGGAGCTTTGATTCTATGCAAGTGTATCATTTCAATTGGATGTTGGAGATATGGGCGGGGTTTCACACACGAATCGGCTGTTTATCTCCCTTCATAAATTGCTATTTAGACATGTACAACTAAAGGGCTGTTTAACTCCCTTCATAAATTGCTATTTAGACATGTACAACTAAAGGGCTGTTTATCTCCCTTCATAAATTGCTATTTAGACATGTACAACTAAAGAGCTGTTTATCTCCCTTGGAAAATGGCTGTTTAGATGCGCACAACTAAAGGGCTGTTTATCACCCTTTGTAAATTGCTATTTAGATGCGCACAACTAAAGGGCTGTTTATCCCCCTTTGTAAATTGCTGTTTGGATGCGCACAACTAAAGGGCTGTTTATCCCCCTTTGTAAATTGCTGTTTGGATGCGCACAGCTAAAGGGCTGTTTATCCCCCTTTGTAAATTGCTGTTTAGATGTGTACAACTAAAGAGCTTTATCCCCCTTTGTAAATTGCTGTTTAGATGCGCACAACTAAAGGGCTGTTTATCCCCCTTTGTAAATTTGGATGCGCACAACTAAAGGGCTGTTTATCCCCCTTTGTAAATTGCTGTTTAGATGCGCACAACTAAAGGGCTGTTTATCCCCCTTTGTAAATTGCTGTTTAGATGCACACAACTAAAGGGCTGTTTATCCACCTTTGTAAATTGTTGCTTCGATGCGCACAACTAAAGGGATGTTTATCTCCCTTTGTAAATTGCTGTTTAGATGCGCACAACCAAATGGCTGTTTATCCCCCTTTGTAAATTGCTGTTTAGATGCGCACAACTAAACGGATATTTATCACGCTTTGGAAATTGCTGTTTAGATGCACACAACTAAAGGGCTATTTATCTCCCTTCGAAAATTGTTGTTTGGACACGCACAACTAAAGGGCTGTTTATCCCCCTTTGTAAATTGCTGCTTAGATGCGCACAACTAAACGGATATTTATCACGCTTTGGAAATTGCTGTTTAGATGCGCACAACTAAAGGGCTGTTTATCCCCCTTTGTAAATTGCTGTTTAGATGCGCACAACTAAACGGATATTTATCACGCTTTGGAAATTGCTGTTTAGATGCACACAACTAAAGGGCTGTTTATCTCCCTTCGAAAATTGTTGTTTGGACACGCACAACTAAAGGGCTGTTTATCCCCCTTTGTAAATTGCTGCTTAGATGCGCACAACTAAAGGGCTGTTTATCCCCCTTTGCAAATTGCTGCTTTGATGCGCACAACTAAAGGGCTGTTTATCCCCCTTTGCAAATTGCTGCTTTGATGCGCACAACTAAAGGGCTGTTTATCCCCCTTTGCAAATTGCTGCTTAGATGCGCACAACTAAAGGGATATTTATCACCCTTTGGAAATTGCTGTTTAGATGCGCACAACTAAACGGATATTTATCCCCCTTTGTAAATTGCTGCTTAGATGTGCACAACTAAAGGGCTGTTTATTCCCCTTTGCAAATTGCTGCTTAGATGCGCACAACTAAAGGGATATTTATCACGCTTTGGAAATTGCTGTTTAGATGCACACAACTAAACGGATATTTATCCCCCTTTGTAAATTGCTGTTTAGATGCGCACAACTAAACGGATATTTATCCCCCTTTGCAAATTGCTGCTTTGATGCGCACAACTAAAGGGCTGTTTATCCCCCTTTGTAAATTACTGTTTGGATGCGCACAACTAAAGGGCTGTTTATCTCCCTTTGTAAATTGCTGCTTAGATGCGCACAACTAAAGGGCTGTTTATCCCCCTTTGCAAATTGCTGCTTTGATGCGCACAACTAAAGGGCTGTTTATCCCCCTTTGCAAATTGCTGCTTTGATGCGCACAACTAAAGGGCTGTTTATCCCCCTTTGCAAATTGCTGCTTAGATGCGCACAACTAAAGGGATATTTATCACCCTTTGGAAATTGCTGTTTAGATGCGCACAACTAAACGGATATTTATCCCCCTTTGTAAATTGCTGCTTAGATGTGCACAACTAAAGGGCTGTTTATCCCCCTTTGCAAATTGCTGCTTAGATGCGCACAACTAAAGGGATATTTATCACCCTTTGGAAATTGCTGTTTAGATGCGCACAACTAAACGGATATTTATCCCCCTTTGTAAATTGCTGTTTAGATGCGCACAACTAAACGGATATTTACCCCCCTTTGCAAATTGCTGCTTTGATGCGCACAACTAAAGGGCTGTTTATCCCCCTTTGCAAATTGCTGCTTAGATGCGCACAACTAAAGGGCTGTTTATCCCCCTTTGCAAATTGCTGCTTAGATGCGCACAACTAAACGGATATTTATCCCCCTTTGTAAATTGCTGTTTAGATGCGCACAACTAAACGGATATTTATCCCCCTTTGCAAATTGCTGCTTTGATGCGCACAACTAAAGGGCTGTTTATCCCCCTTTGCAAATTGCTGCTTAGATGCGCACAACTAAAGGGATATTTATCACCCTTTGGAAATTGCTGTTTGGCTGCTGGTTTTGCTGTGCGAGTACAATGATGGCGTTGTCAGCATTTAAGGGTTTCGCCTGTGCGAGCAAGACGCCTTTCATAAATGCAACGCCAAGACACCGTCCTGAACAGCCCTTATTCGTGTTTTGTGGTGAGCCAGTATCTTTCACACTAATACCTTGTTTTGCAAGCAGGTACACAAGCTGCTGGGAATCTTCTTCGAAATGTTCTCTGCACTCTTCGGTGACGTCGTTTCAATGTCCACGTCATAATTAAAGCCATGCTTTTCCATGTGAAATTGCCCCATTATCTTAATAACTGAAAGTCAACCCTCACTTGCTTTGCGAGGTATGGATTGTTCTCAGAGGCACACTGAACAGACGCATATCACTTGCAGTTGCTCTTGGGAATCACATTTTCTGTTCCATATTTGTAAACTTTGTGCAAGTCTTACTAAACCAGTCCTTTATGCAATCGTGAAACAACTATGCTCCAAGATGATGCCACAGCACATCACTCATCCATCTTGGCTAACGCGCATTTCGTTTATAAATCATTTCTTTGGAGATTAATGAGGGCCTTTCTCAAGCTTATTTAAACCGTGTCCCAATTCACATTTGTGGATCATCATGGAATCACAAGCACCTTTTCCTGAAATTAAACACGGGGTTTTGATGGATTTGTCATGTCATGCGTGCGATTCAGTACCAGACATACTCGTGCTGCGGGTGCTGTGTGCACGGCTTGAACAGCGAGATTGTGCAGCGACAGGCTGGGTTCTGCACCATTTTCCACGCACAGATAACCAAGCCACGCTCCTGCTGCTCTCCGGTCACATACCTACCAGGTACGCAGTGTAATACTTGTCCAATATTTTCACACATGGACACCGCAAATGAAAACACTGACGTTTGTCTTTCTTGCAAAACAACCACCCTCCGCCAGGGTCCTTCTTTTGGACATCACAGACACCGTAGCCAAAGAAAGGATATGCCAGCACTACACCGACCCCATCACTGGAAAAAGGTACAGAGTCCCAAAACAAAACATGGTGAACATGTGCATTTCCATAGACTTGCAATTATCAACTTCAACCTCAAAGTTCCAGTAATGTAAATGGCAGATCAATCATGTTCAAATTCCCATTCCTTTGAGCCGTCACAAAATCTCAAACACGAGTACAACACAAGAGGCATAGGACAGCGTGCGTGCGCACAAAGCCGTACACGTCGGGGTGCAATGACACCGTCTCACATTCAATACAGGTCCTCCATCAGGACAGCTGTTCGTAACCGTGCTTGCCTTCGAGATGTCTTTGGCACGGAATCACAAGCTAGCTGTCTTGATATCACCATCGGTACCATTGTATCATTTAAAGAGGTCTGTTGTGTGCCGGTACCATGGCCAAATCCTACTTCCTGTATTGTATACTCCACCCCTGGTGATCTATTCCACCAGGATAGATCATCATGTGGCAGGGTTCACTCGTAACTTTATGTTCATTCAAGTCCTCACACACAAGGGCTGCATATGCCCCACTTCCAAGATGCTCATGTCACTTTGCCATGATGCATGGAGTATTAGATGCATGATGGAGTATTAGACCACAATAAATAATTTTACAAACCAAAATCATTTAAATCTTTCACCCCCCACCCTGCCATTTAGCCTACCACCACAAAACGGCACCCAAACCCCAATAGTCCCTTTTAAAACTGCACAACCACATTTCTAACTAATATTTGCCGTTTTCCCACCCCTTAAGATACCTCGCAACGCTCCAGCCACCACCAAACTCCACCATAGCAGCTAGACTCCGTCGGGCACCGAGGGACGAGCCAGACTCTGTACAGAAGCGCTTGGACACTTTCCGAGCAATGCTACCGGGTGTGCTCAAAGTGCTGGGTGTGGTCGAGCGGATCCATGGAGACCAAGATCCCGATACAATTGCTGAACTCTTGCAGAGCAAGGTCATAAACCCTCGACTCAAGCCTCTCTCATTTGGAGACGAATTGAGCAGCTCCTTTCAAGCACTTTCATGCTTCAAGTCGAACCAAGAGCATTAAACTGATGTTTCACATTGATGGGTTGATCTGAACATCTCTGTTCAGCTGTGCTAGGAATGGATAAAAAGGGAACATTCATGGGCAAATGGTGCATAAGCAGGAGTACAGCATCTTCCTTCAACCGTTTGTTCTTCATCTCAAACTGGGAATAATTATATTCTGTGTTCTTGACTTTTCAATTTGTCAGTTATCCACCAAGGAGCTCTCTTCTCAAATTTGATAGCTATAGCTACATTATAGAAAGCACCTTAAGCTGTTGTTTAGGTTTGAGGACTAATAAAAGTTCCTGAAATTGATTAACTCAGTTTGGCTGGTTCTTCAGTCATGGAGACTGAAGACTTACACCAAAAAGAAAACAAATACTTTTGGACAACATGTGATGTATATTCAGCACCAGGGCAAGCAAGGTTAGTGGGTTGTCAACAGCATCAGGGAGACCCATTGTACCCAGTTTTCTTTTTATTATAAAATGAGAGGAGCAGCACCTGTAAAATTATTTACAAAACATGGTAAAACGTCTCCTGCTGGTGAGCAGAAAACCGAGGCTCAGACAGAGTTCTATCATTATGATCACCTCGTCACCAGATATTGCTACTCCAAGCTACTTTACAAAGCACTAATTAAAAGGTACGCACAAATTTAAGTTATCCTATTAAAATCCTACGCTGGATATTTGTATAAAATTTACAGGGATAGAAATCTCTCAGGAGCTACACTGAGGAGGGCAAACCTAGGAAAGATTTAAAAAACGTGAGCCACGTCACATGCACAACCTGATACGGGTGACGGAGGGTTCGGCAAAGGGGTGACGGTTTGGCCGATGTCTCATTGGAAGACTGCGGTCTAATGGAATGGGATCCTGTGGATGGATTTCAAACCACAGTAGGAACCTAGAGTGAAGGGATCATTTTGATGGGTTTATATAGCACATGGCACCTGCTCTGCAGCAAAACTGCAAATTGGTTGGCAGGGGGGAGGGGAGGAAACTTGCAAAATAGGATTTGTACCGATATAAAAAAAATAACAAATATAAATTTTAAGGTAAGAAGATATGACATATGAAAGTCTTTTGTTAAAAAAATTAAAAGGGGGTAAAAAACAAAAAGCAACAAAATAAATTCCAGGAGTAAAAGTAATCGGAGGCTCCATGATCAGGCAGAAGCCTGAACCAAGCACACTGATCAAGAGAGCACATAGATACAGTGACCAGTTTCACTGGTAATTCTGCAGAAAGAGAAGGGTATTAAAGGAGGTGGACGAGGGGAAAGGTCACAAGCGTGGTGATGTCAGTCAACAAGATGGCGCAATAATAAGTGGTTAGTTGATCTGTGAGAACGTTCGGGGCATAAATGGTGGTTAAAATGGCCAATGCATGGTGATCCGGAAGATGAGGTGACAAACATCGGTTAGTAGGCAGTGGGATGACATGCAAAACACAAGTGAGCTTGTGTAGATTGCAAATGCTTTTGATTGTTCCAAGGGGCACATGAGCCGGGTGGATGCAAGTGGTGGAGGACATTTACAGTTAACTTAGAACTATTCCGAGTCAGAGGAGCTTGATGAACTTGAGTCCGAGCTGGAAGAACTTCCAGAACCAGAGCTGCTACTGCTGGAGCCACTCAAATGGAGGGAGTCTGCACAAAGCACAAAAACACACACGACATGCTAGCACAGCACAACGAAGAGCCCCCTGACACACAACCCCCACAAATCACCTTGATCCTTATTGTAACCAACCTTTTTTAGGCTTCTTGCTTGGAGGAACCTGTCCCCCCACATCCTTCAGCCGTTTCTCCAGCTCTCGCTTCTTCTCCTGTATCTCTGCCTTCAGCTTTCCAGCCGACTTTTTGCCTGATGGAGGTGGTTGCAATTGTTGATGATGGCAATGCAAAACCATACAGCTTTTTCAAATAACTTCAAACATCCCTCACCTCCCCCACCCTCTGATCACCCCATTTATGTCTTCAAAAAGTGCTGAACTGACGAGCTGTTCATAAAACTCGATGCCAGACAAGGAAGAATAGCCAATCTGATTCCACAATCACAACTCAAAACTTGTCTAAGATGGCCGAAGACGTCACGTGTAACAGCCATGCAGAATAGAGTCATCATGAATTAGACTGGTTCAACGAGTCAATTGTAATGCGTTACATAGATCATGTGGCTAATAGCAATTCAAACTAGAACTGCCACTTTATAACTAGTGTAGCAGCATAGCAAACCTGTTGTGCATTTTGTGATACAAGCACCAAATTTGGCACAAATGTACATTAATATGTTGCGAACATTTTCAGATATTGGGCCACTTGAAATTCCGTAATTTTTTTTTTCAAATTTTTTCAAATTTCGTAATTTCAAATTTTCCGGGTGACACCGTCACAATGTCGGTCTTCGAGGCCGGCCGATATAGTGGGGCGGCTTAGCCCAAATATTCAAAAGAATTGTGCATTTTGTGATACAAGCACCAAATTTGGCACAAATGTACATTAATATGTTGCGAACATTGTGTGGTCAGCAATGAAGACGAGAGTCTGAATTACATGTATGCAAAAGACCTTGTGAACCAGTGAAGCAAATACACGGGTAAGCATGAATTAAATCTAGGGCATGATATAATTTCCATGATGTTTACCTCTACACTCAATGGTGGAAGGAGGTAATGTTTTGATCCCAGCTTGTCTGTATGTCTGTTTGTCTGTTAGTCCACAAAATTCCAGACAAAGCTTGTAGTAGTGGTAGTTGTAGTGGTAGTGGTGATAACAGAAATTGTTATATAGAACTGAACTTATATTATTATTATATGCAGAAAATAACTTCATTTCTATATGCCCTGCAGTGGACAGGTTAATTGGTTTATGCACTGAAGGGGTCACCCTGGTGTGCACTGCTGTGTTCTGCCTCACTGAGTTGTTCAGGTATGATGTACTCAGCACAAGCTTCCGGTCGGCCCGGAGGTGGGGGTGCGGGGCCTGTCACGGAACGTCAAAACAAACGGCCTGCCGGGGCCGCCCAAAAGTCGGGCGTGAGGGGCGCGTCCACTAATGGAACGCCTCTCGCTTCCCGGATCGAGGGCCACGTGGTCAGGAGAACCTCGTCCCTTCCGGTCACACTTTGCCTATCGGCCGGCCTCGAAGACCGAAATTGTGACGGTGTCACCCGAAAAATTTGAAATTACGAAAGTTGAAAAAATTTGAAAAACAAAATTACGGAATTTCAAGTGGCCCAATATCTGAAAATGTTCGCAACATATTAATGTACATTTGTGCCAAATTTGGTGCTTGTATCACAAAATGCACAATTCTTTTGAATATTTGGGCTAAGCCGCCCCACTAAACTGCTCGCAGTGATAACCGGTTTCCTCCGCCTTCCCGCTTTCATACAACCCCGCTTGGATACAATCCCGCTTGGATACATACAACCCCGCTTGGATACATACAACCCCGCTTGGATACATACAACCCCGCTTGGATACATACAACCCCGCTTGGATACATACAACCCCGCTTGGATACATACAACCCCGCTTGGATACATACAACCCCGCTTGGATACATACAACCCCGCTTGGATACATACAACCCCGCTTGGATACATACAACCCCGCTTGGATACATACAACCCCGCTTGGATACATACAACCCCGCTTGGATACATACAACCCCGCTTGGATACATACAACCCCGCTTGGATACATACAACCCCGCTTGGATACATACAACCCCGCTTGGATACATACAACCCCGCTTGGATACATACAACCCCGCTTGGATACATACAACCCCGCTTGGATACATACAACCCCGCTTGGATACATACAACCCCGCTTGGATACAACCCCGCTTTCATACATCCCCACTTTGATAAATCTCCGCTTTTTATACAACCTCTTTATACAACCTTTTACATCCCCACTCTCTGCAGACCTGGACAAAATCACAGACTGGGCAAACAAATGGAACATGTCTTTCAATCCTGACAAATCTCACACTCTTACGATGTCTCTCCGAAAAGACCGACTGGACAACCCTCCCATCCACTTTCTGAATAATCCTCTCCAAGAAATTCTGTCACTCAATCTTTTGGGTCTCACTATCTGCCATGATCTTTCCTGGGAAAACCACATTTCAAATCTGGCCTCCAAAGCCAGTCGCCGACTGGGCATCCTCCGTCGTGCGAAGTCCTTCCTTGGTACACCTGAGCTCCTCACCACTTACAAGGCTTTCATCCGCAGCTCTATGGAATACTGCTCTCCCCTCTGGTCTGGTGCTCCTGCCTCACACCTAGCTCGTCTTCACGCTGTTGAAACCAAAGCGTTCAGAATCATTGGAATCTCCCGCGATGAAGCTAACTCCAAGGGCCTTTCACTCACTCACCGCAGGCAGGTTGGTGGTCTTTCCGTCTTCTACCGACTCCTCTCTGGCCTTGCCCCCCCAGCCCTCTCTGGGCTCTGTCCCCCAAATATTCCTACAGGTCGCACAAGATCTGCCTGCAACCCTCTTATGGTTAAACTGCCAAAATCAAGACTTTCTGCTCACCTTCACTCCTTCATTCCTCTTTTATCCCGCCTCTGGAACAAACTCCCTCACTCTCTTCAATCCCACTCCACCCTCCAGGTCTTTAAAACAGCTGTTCACCACCATCTCTTATCTTCCCCCATCCAAAACCTAGATCTTTTCTACCCCCGCTAATTTCGGTCCCCTTGTGTTTTATACCTCTCCCCACACCCCCCCTTCCCACGCCTCCACCCCCAAGCCCTCTCCCTCCCACACTTCTCCCTGCTCTCAAATGTTGTGTTTGTGTGCTTCCCCTTCTCTCCCCATCTTGTCTTCCGCTCCCTCTTTTTATATATTTTGTTTGTCTAGTTGATTTGTTTGTGAAATAAATGTTAGCTCTTTCACGAGCCTCGATTCAGTATCCAAAAAAAAACAAACAAACAAAAAAACCCCGCTTTCATACAACCCCGCTTTCATACATCCCCGCTTTTTATACAACCCCGCTGGGATACAACCCCGTTTGGATACAACCCCGCTGGGATACAACCCCGCTGGGATACAACCCCGCTGGGATACAACCCCGCTAGGCTACAACCCCGTTTGGATACAACCCGCTTGGATACAACCCCGCTTGGATACAACCCCGCTTTCATACAACCCCGCTTGGATACAACCCCGCTTGGATACAACCCCGCTTTCATACAACCCCGCTTTCATACAACCCCGCTTGGATACAACCCCGCTTTCATACAACCCCGCTTTCATACAACCCCGCTTTTGATACATCCCCGCTTTTTATACAACCCCGCTGGGATACAATCCCGCTTGGATACAACCCCGCTTGGATACAACCCCGCTTGGATACAACCCCGCTTTTGATACAACCCGCTTTTGATACATCCCCGCTTTTGATGCAACTCCGCTTTCATACAACCCCGCTTTTGATACAACCCTGCTTTTGATACATCCCCACTTTTGATACAACCCCGCTTTTGAATCATCCCCACTTTTTATACAACCCCGCTGGGATACAACCCCGCTTGGATACAACCCCGCTTGGATACAACCCCGCTTTTGATACAACCCGCTTTTGATACATCCCCGCTTTTGATACAACCCTGCTTTCATACAACCCCGCTTTTGATAGAACCCTGCTGGGATACAACCCCACTTTCATCAGACACAGTTTGATACAACCCCACTTTGATAGAACCTCTTTCACCGGACGCACCTTGATGCAACCCCGCTTTGATGCAACCCCGCTTTGATGCAACCCCGCTTTCACCAGACACACTTTAATAGAACCCCACTGATAGAACCCCACTTTCATCGGACGCACCTTGATGCAAACCCGCTTCGATGCAACCCCACTTCGATGCAACCCCACTTCGATGCAACCCCACTTTCATCAGACACACTTTGATACAACCCCACTTTCATCAGACACACTTTGATTGGACACACTTTGATAGAACCCCGCTTTCATCGGACGCTTTGATACAACCCCACTTTCATCGGACACACTTTGATAGAACCCCGCTTTCATCGGACACGCTTTGATACAACCCTGCTTTGATACAACCACGCTTTCATTGGACACGCTTTCATCGGACACACTTTGATACAACCCCATTTTCATCATAATTAAACCTACACTGAAAAAACACATGGCTGGAGAAGATAAATTATAGAGTTTCTTCTTCTTCACACAATAACAACTTCTAGCTTCCAGACCGTACATCCAATCTTAAAATTTTGCACACTTGTTCCACTTCATGACTTCTACTTTATTATAAAGTTTTACTTCGATCAATGAAGCGGTTCAAGAGATATAAGAAAAAAAAATATATTTTTGTTCAATTATCTATCGCAGCCATTCCGTGTGAACTATCGCAAATTCCAAATGGGCATTTTAGCATGCCGACATGCGGAACATAATTGTGAAGTTTCCATGCGATATGATCAAAAATGAGGGAGGAGCTATGTTTTAAAGGTTTTTGCTTCAAAACGTCATAACTCCAAAACGATGTGATGTGCAGAAAAATGACCTGGGCCGCTTTTTGTTTGTCTTGGGCATGCGGTCATGCCTGCGAAGTTTAGGCCTGATCTGTTTAGCAGTTACGGAGAGAATGGATTTTAGTGGTTTTTCGGGCTTTCCATTTAAAATAATATGGTGACCAAACGTCGTGACCGATGACGTCATTATAAAAAAAAAATTCTGCATCAATTTATATTGCAATGAGATGATGCTTAATAAATTTCATCCTGATGGGATGAAGTTTTTTACTTGTCAAATTATGGCATCATAATGGAGGCACCTGTGACCATCATTCACATATGTTATTCTGCATGGAGTACTTTACAATGAGATATGTCTCAATTTTGTCTGTGCAGCGTTTGGAGATATGGAGGTGCACAGTTTTTTGGTTTTTCCAAGATGGCGCCTGGACCACGTGACTTACGACGTCATAATTACCATTATAAGATTCTACAGGCCGAGACGCTCCTATGGTGAAAATTTCCTGTCATTCGGTCCAACTATTGCAGAGAAATGTTTTTTTAAAGGAAATGAATCCGAAAAATAGCAATGGCACAATCAGTTACATGGCTTGAGAAGAAAACCTTGCGTTTATTCTTCTTTCAAAAATAAACTTCTGGCTTCCAGACCGTACAACCAATCATGTTGAAATTATAAACACTTATTCCCATTGATGGGAGCTACATTACATTAACGTTTCAAGTCGATCAATGCAGCGGTTCAAGAGATAGAAGCTTTTAAAGATTTCCATTCAATTACTTGTTGCAGCCAATCCATGTGACTTATCAAAACTTCCAAAGTAACGTTTTAACTTCCCCACATGGGGAACGTTTGTTTAAAGTTTACACTCAATATTTTCAAACATGAGGAAGGAGATGGGTTTTAAAGTTTATGCTTAAAAATGTCATAACTCTGAAACCATGTGATGCATGACGTCATGATCGCTGAACTTTTTGTTCGTCATGTGTGTGCAATTTTGCATGCCAGGTTTGGGCTCGATCTGTTCAGCCGTTGCGGAGAAAAAGGGGATTTAGTGTTTTTAATGCAACCCCGTTGCATTAACCCCGTTTTAATGCAACAATATGGCGGCCGAACCATGTGACGTATCATGTGGAAATTTTTTGCAACCTGAATTTTTATTTTTCACTTAAGTCACGTAAAAGAATATATTTGTGGGATCAAGGGGTCTATTTGTCGAATTCTATCTTCGTAACGTTAGCACTTTTAATAAACGAAATAAACATGTTTTTTAGTCCCAATGCAGAGTTTTTTTTACGAGCCATGAATCAATTTTTTTCCATTGAGCCGTTTCGGAAATACGGAGATGCAAAGTTGAAGGTGTTTTCCAAGATGGTGCACACACCACTTGACCTATGACGTCATAATGAGCAGTAATAATTCTGCATGTTCACCCAAAGTTCAAATTCTACATCATTTCACCAAGCCAATCACTTGGTGAAAATGTCGTGTCAATCAGGCCAACGGTTGCTGAGAATGTTGATTTTAAAGTTTTCGGAAGTGAAAATCAGGCGGAAGAATAAGAATTTAAAAAACTAGTAAAAACAATGGGCATTCCTCGACATTTTATGTAGAGGAAACCTAATTAGCTCCACGGCCTTCACAAGCCATTTTCAGCATTTTACTTCAACAAACGCCACAGCCTTAACAGTTAAACACTTGATTAAATCGGTTAACTCCACAGTAATGATTATTAAAGTGGTTAACTCCACAGTAATGATTATTAAAGTGGTTAACTCCACAGTAATGATTATTAAAGTGGTTAACTCCACAGTAATGATTATTAAAGTGGTTAACTCCACAGTAATGATTATTAAAGTGGTTAACTCCACAGTAATGATTATTAAAGTGGTGAACTCCACAGTAATGATTATTAAAGTGGTTAACTCCACAGTAATGATTATTAAAGTGGTTAACTCCACAGTAATGATTATTAAAGTGGTTAACTCCACAGTAATGATTATTAAAGTGGTTAACTCCACAGTAATGATTATTAAAGTGGTTAACTCCACAGTAATGATTATTAAAGTGGTTAACTCCACAGTAATTATTATTAAAGTGGTTAACTCCACAGTAATGATTATTAAAGTGTAACCACTTTAATAATCATTACTGTGGAGTAATGATTATAAAATAATGATTATTACTCCACATTAAATTATGATTAAATTACTCCACAGTAATCATAATTAAAGAGGTTAAATATCAACCTTTTTACAAAAATAATAATAAAAAAAACATTATGGAGACAAACAAGTCATTGTTACGTACTGCAAGCATCACCGCAAGCCTTTCCAGGTTTCTTCTTCAGACAGCACAGAACGTATCTCTCGAGCTCACGCAGTGTAGAAGGCTTGAGTGTCTCAAAGTCAATCTCGATCTCATCGGGGTTAGACTCTCGCAGCGAAGGTTCCCTTGACTGGATTATGTGCACCACGCGTCCCAACTTATCCCCGGGTAGCCGGTTGATGTCCAGGCTCAGCTGCCTCTTCTCATCATACGTCATGGGCTGCCCCTCCTCAGCTTCAGCACCTGGCTCACCTGCTCGACCACTCTTTCTGCCAGCCCTGAAACGAACGGAGTGATTTCAAATTACGACTGGCATCGAGAATGAAAGAGGATCTCGATTGGTAAGAGGCAAATATTTTTTACAAAGCAAAAGAAAAGTCAATAGATCAGACCTCAAGTTGTTGGAGCCGGATTTCCCTCCAGTCTTCTTCGTCTGGGCTCCCTTCACCTTCTTCTCCTTTTTCTTTTCCTCCTCATCACCTTCCCGCTTTGGCCTCTCCGCAGTCTTTTCTTTCTTTTTCTTCTCCTTCTTCTCCTTTTTCTTCTTTGGCTTCGACACAGGAGCCTGGGACAGGGTAGCCAGCTGTTCATGCAGGGCTTTTAGCTGCAAGAACAGCAGGCCAGAGACAGAGCATACAAAATGAAGTTTGTGGGCGAGAGCGGTAGCACGCTTCGCCTCCAGCTTTGTGGTTCAAGTTCAGGACTTGGGGGACCATCACCCTCCATGCTCTTCAGCTCCAATGAGGTGATGAGATTACAAGTTTTGCTGTGCCATGTTTCCAAGGGCATATTCCTCATCAAAACTGTGGGGTGTTTTATTTATTTGCAGGAAGATCTTTTTAAAAAAACATCACAAATTATAGAAGGGGCACCAGGAGCTCGGGGTTCATGTCTTTAGTATTTCAGTTGAGGTCTAAATGAAATCGAGTGTCCCACCACGATTACACAGGCTAGGAGTTTAAGCCCTGGTGGTGGCCCCGAAACGGTTTCTCTTGCGCTCTGAACCATTTCTGAGAATACAATCGACTTTCAATCATGCCGACATTTTGGTACTTTTAAAGCATAATTTAATTATACATTTTAATCAATTTATTTGACCAACACTTTCATAAAAATAGCATGCAGGGGCCACGCTTAATTTCTTTTTGTGGTCCGCTGGGCCACCTAAACAGATTTTTTGGTGGCCAGCCAGCATCTTTGGTGGCCCGACCATATATTATTTGCTGGTGAATCAAACTTCATAAAAAGCAGTAGCCACGTTTAAATTACTATTTCTCATGACACCTACAGATCAAATTTCAGCGCTTTTCATACCAGCATCCTCGCAATTCGTAATCACAGAACACTCCTGTCAGCTATTCAATCATCTGGCTACTAACTTACAGCAAAATTATACTGGGACAATTTTAATGTTTGCTGAAGAAAATTCTCTTCACATATTAACACATTTATTGCGTTTTCAAAAACAATTGTTAGCTCTGCACAACTTTCAGCTATTGACGAGATGATTGTAATCATCAAATCTCAAAAATAGTACTAAAACACGTGCCACTGTAAAAATAGAGTATTTTTATTTGATGAACATTCAGTTTCAAAAAATATTGGGTCAAAATTTGGTGGAAAGAACAGTTAATTTAAGTGTGATCGATCGGTTTAGAATTGTGACCTGTAGGCTGGTGACAAACAGACAAACAAACAAGAAGACGTCATGCGGAGCACAACACTTGCAAAATCTGCCCCCCCTCCCCCCCCCCAAGAAAGAAAAAAATTCCATTGACAGCAAATTGTCCATTTCATGAAGATTAAAATTTATGATCTTGATCAAAGCTCGGTTCACCAGGATGAAAAGTGACGTTTTCTCAGATGAAAAATGATGATTTTAGAAGTTTGACCTTGAGTTGACCTTTTGACCTCAAAAAGTTGGTTTTCCTATTTAGTGACAATGTGCAAATGCCGTTCAATTTCCAAGTCAATCGGATGAAAAATTTTTTTTTTAAATGAAAATAGATTTTGGAAGTTTGACCTTCAGTTGACCTTTGACCTTTTGACCTCAAAAATAGTTGGTTTTCCAATTCAGTGAGGCAATATGCAAATGCTGTTCTATTTTCAAGTCAATCGGATGAAAATTGACGGTTTTTCAGATGAAAACGGATGATTTTGGAAGTTTGACCTCGAGTTGTCCTTTGACCTCAAAAATAGTATGTCTCCCAATTTATTGACTATATGCAAAAGCTGTTCAATTTTCAAGTCAATCGGTTGAGAATTGACGGCTTTTTAGATGAAAATTGATGATTTTAAATTTTTTAGCTTGAGTTGACCTTTAACCTTTTGACCTCACAAATAGTTCATTTCCCAATTTAGTGACTCAATATACAAATGCTGTTCAATTTTCAAGTCAATCAGATTTAAAATGGCGAGTTTAGAAATTTGACCTCCAGGTGACCTTTGACCTTTAACCCCCAAAACAATAGGCTTCTCAATTGGGACGACCCATACGACTCAGTGAAGTTTCGTGACGATCGGTTTAGAAATGTGATCTGTAAGCCGGTGACAGACACAAACAGACAAACAAACACAGAGACAGACAGACAGAACCACAAACGCAACCCACCAATATACTTGAAAAATCTTCGCTTTTGCAAATAATAATAACATCGTTAGACATTTCAAAATCTTATTTAATAAACTGTAAAATAAAGTTTCCTAACTTGTCAAAAGTGATGTTTTGGTCATTTTCAACTCTTTCTGTCTTCTGTCTTCCTGTCTTTCTTTCTGTCTTTCTTTCTGTCTTCTACCGACTCCTCTCCGGCCTTGCACCCCCAGCTCTCTCTGTGCTCTGTCCCCCAAATATTCCTACAGGTCGCACAAGATCTGCCAGCAACCCTCTGATGGTTAAACTGCCGAAATCTCGGCTCTCTGCTCACCTTCACTCTTTCATTCCTCTTTTCTCCCGCCTCTGGAACAAACTCCCTCACTCCCTTCAATCCCACTCCTCCCTCCAGGTCTTTAAAACAGCTGTTCACCACCATCTCTTATCTTCCCCCATCCAAAACCTTGATCTTTTCTACCCCCGCTAATTCACCCCAGATCCACCTTGTTTGGAATTCCAACTTCTTTCCTGGAAGTCCTGGCAGTGTCCATATGTTTTATACCTCTCCCACCGCCCCCTTCCCACGCCCCCCCCCCCCCAAAGCCCTCGCCCTCTCTCAGATCTCTCGATGTCTCCATGTCTCTCGGTCCCTGCTCTCAAATGTTGTGTTTGTGTCCTTCCCCCTCTCTCCCCATCTTGTCTACCGCTCCCTATGTTATATGTTTTATGTGTCGGTTTGTCTTTCTGTGTGATTAATGTTCGCTCTTTCACGAGCCTCGACCTTGTATACAAAAAAAAAAAAAAAAAAAAAAAAAAAAAAACTCGCGGGAATGTCTGTGTTTGCAGCCGAAATCAAAATAGAACACTGAACATGAACACCTTGTTTTTAAATGAAACCAGTGAAGTGAACCAGCCTACCTGGGCCATGGTAATCTAGGATGGAGTTAATGAGTAGTTGCAGGTACCAGGCGCTACCTACATATCACCACAGCGGGTTCGCTCCAGTTTTATATATATATATATATATATATATATCTGTGCAGTGTCTGTCTTGTGTTGTGTTGTCTCGTCACTGAAATACTTCCTCAAACTTTTGTGAAATCCTACCAAACATGTGGTATGCACATATCTCTCCCGTAGGTATGTCTTAAGGGTATTTTCTTTGAAAAAATTTCCAATTTTTTTTTATTTGGAATTTTTTCGTGAAATTTTTTTTTTCAACTTCAATTGTTTATAAAATGTGATATAAAATGTGCAAAATAATTGTTTGAATTATGATTGGTTTAAACCATGACAAAACGGCAGCTCGGGTACAGTCATTTATCTATATATCGACACATCTGGGCAGTGTCTGTGTTGTCACTTAACGACTCCCTCAAGCTTTTGTTTCCGTGGTTGTGAAGGGTTTTTAATAACGTGGTGGTGAGGTATTTTGAATTATGTGGGGGTGAGGTGTTTTTAATTATGTGGTGGTGAGGTGTTTTGAATTACTTGGTGGTGAGGTGTTTTTAATTATGTGGTGGTGAGGTGTTTTGAATTACTTGGTGGTGAGGTGTTTTTAAATCACATGGTGGTGAGGTGTTTTGAATTACTTGGTGGTGAGGTGTTTTTAATTATGTGGTGGTGAGGTGTTTTGAATTACTTGGTGGTGAGGTGTTTTTAATTATGTGGTGGTGAGGTGTTTTGAATTACTTGGTGGTGAGGTGTTTTTAATTATGTGGTGGTGAGGTGTTTTGAATTACTTGGTGGTGAGGTGTTTTTAATTATGTGGTGGTGAGGTGTTTTGAATTACTTGGTGGTGAGGTGTTTTTAAATCACATGGTGGTGAGGTGTTTTGAATTACTTGGTGGTGAGGTGTTTTTAATTATGCGGTGGTGAGGTGTTTTGAATTAAGTGGTGGTGAGGTGTTTTGAATTACGTGGTGGTGAGGTGTTTTGAATTACGTGGTGGTGAGGTGTTTTGAATTACTTGGTGGTGAGGTGTTTTTAAATCACATGGTGGTGAGGTGTTTTGAATTACGTGGTGGTGAGGTGTTTTGAATTACTTGGTGGTGAGGTGTTTTTAATTACTTGGTGGTGAGGTGTTTTGAATTACGTGGTGGTGAGGTGCTTTGAATTACGTGGTGGTGAGGTGTTTTTAATTACTTGGTGGTGAGGTGTTTTTAATTACTTGGTGGTGAGGTGTTTTGAATTACGTGGTGGTGAGGTGCTTTGAATTACGTGGTGGTGAGATGTTTTAAATTACGTGGGGGTGAGGTGTTTTAAATTACGTGGGGGTGAGGTGTTTTAAATTACTTGGTGGTGAGGTGTTTTTAAATCACATGGTGGTGAGGTGTTTTGAATTACGTGGTGGTGAGGTGTTTTGAATTACTTGGTGGTGAGGTGTTTTTAATTACTTGGTGGTGAGGTGTTTTGAATTACGTGGTGGTGAGGTGTTTTTAATTACTTGGTGGTGAGGTGTTTTTAATTACTTGGTGGTGAGGTGTTTTTAATTACTTGGTGGTGAGGTGTTTTTAATTACTTGGTGGTGAGGTGTTTTTAATTACTTGGTGGTGAGGTGTTTTGAATTACGTGGTGGTGAGGTGTTTTGAATTACGTGGTGGTGAGGTGTAATCGTCCCAAACTTCCAGTCTGCACCTCCCCCTCCCCTATGTGTGTGCTGAGGGGATCTTTCTTGAAAAAAAAAACATTCAACCTAAATCTTCAACCTAAATTGCCTATAAAAATGTAATATCACATACACATCAAATACATTTGTGCAAAATAATTGTTTGTATTATGATTGGTGAAAATCATGACAACACAGCAACTCAGGTACAGTCATTATCCTCATCTAAAATAAGGCCGTTCCTCAGTATCGACGCTTGGTGAGGCGAGCCTAGCGAGCCAAGCCAAGCTAGTGTATATATATATATATATATATATATACATACATACACACCACTCAGTCGTTGTGTTCTATTACCAAGCAGCTTGTAGACTGCTCGCCAAGTGGCTTAAGCACTCAAGCTAGCACTCGGCTCCATGGAAACAGTTGATAAGGGCCAACTGGCTTGGCAAGCTCATTGGTAATGGGACACACCTGGATCAGCTGTTTGCGCAAGTGTGTTTATGGCTGGATGTGTCGGGTGAGAATAATCATTAGGGGGTTAATTACCGTTATTATAATCACATAAAATAATATAACATATATCCAAGGGAATGGTTGGAGGAATCACGTTATTCTTTATATTACTGCCAATTATTGTAGTTATTATATTGTACCATTTAAAGTGGCCACAGGAAAATGCCATAAGGTAAAACAATGGCTTCAGCTGCTATATATACACATTCCCAAGGTGGAAATGGGCAATAAAATGGGAATTCCTCCAGATTTTTTTGCAGTCAAGTGAA
Source organism: Myxine glutinosa (assembly GCF_964187855.1). Taxonomy (NCBI): domain Eukaryota; kingdom Metazoa; phylum Chordata; class Myxini; order Myxiniformes; family Myxinidae; genus Myxine; species Myxine glutinosa. The sequence continues at coordinate 105,515,702 of NC_136273.1, forward strand.
GTCGAAAGCAACGTAGGCAAAGCGAATGTGAAATAACACAGAATCCTCTTACTCGTGATACAAGTGAGGGTTATGAAGCGTAATTCCTAATACCCTTGTCCACCACCACCGGAAGTGGCGATACATGGTACATATTTACAAAGATAATTTACATCGCCCGACCTTGGGAACCCCAGATGAGGAGAGCAAATGAAGTCACTACAACCTGTACGGTGGTATGACGTGTAGTCTACTTGACGAGATTAGTTGCTTGAGATTGCGCAATGATACGTAATGACCGAATACATCGACGATTTCGTCAAGTGGCCACACAGGCCACCTAGGCCCAGGTTTTGGTGGCATTTGGCACCCTGGCCACCACTTATTTTGAACTCGGGCATGTCATGGAACACGACACAAAAACAAAGAAGAATGCAAACATCGATGACGGCGTTCCAGAAACGGTGCGGTTCTTCGCTCATTACCCCTCGCATGCAAGGGCAAAAAGCAGGGAAATGCACATGGTTCACTTCTATCCGTCCGTCTTGTCAGTTTATGATCGAGGAACAAATTTAAATTTAATGTTACATTTTGAACATGAATAGGAAGACAAGTTTGCCGTTCGTCCCGATAGCACATGGACAGAGGATTGAGATCATATTTTTAACCTGTCTGCCAGTCAAATCATCAGTCAAGTCAAGTCATCAAATCACAATCAGGCAAGTCATAAAAGTCTGCGTGACAGTCAAACAATGACTATCAATGACTATCAAATATATGATGACTATATCAAATGACTAAATGACTATATCAAAAATATCAATGACTATCAAACAATGAATATCAATGGAATACTGCTCTACCCTCTGGGCTGGTGCTCCTGCCTCACACCTAGCTCGTCTTCGCGCTGTTGAAACCAAAGCGTTCAGAATCATTGGAATCTCCCGCGATGAAGCTAACTCCAAGGGCCTCTCACTCACTCACCGCAGGCAGGTTTGTGGTCTTTCCGTCTTCTACCGACTCCTCTCTGGCCTTGCCCCCCCCCAGCTCTCTCTGTGCTCTGTCCCCCAAATATTCCTACAGGTCGCACAAGATCTGCCAGCAACCCTCTGATGGTTAAACTGCCGAAATCAAGACTCTCTGCTCACCTTCACTCCTTCATTCCTCTTTTCTCCCGCCTCTGGAACAAACTCCCTCACTCTCTTCAATCCCACTCCACCCTCCAGGTCTTTAAAACAGCTGTTCACCACCATCTCTTATCTTCCCCCATCCAAAACCTTGATTTTTCTACCCCCGTTAATTTCACCCCAATTCCACTTTTTTGAAATACCAACTTCTGTCCTGGAAGTCCTTGGTGTCCTTGTGTTTTATACTTCTCCCACCACCCCCCTTCCCACGCCTCCTCCCCCCAAGCCCTCTCCCTCCCACACATCTCCCTGCTCTTAAATGTTGTGTGCTCTCAAGTGTTTGTGTGCTTCCCCTTCTCTCCCCATCTTGTTTTCCGCTCCCTCTTTTTATATATTTTGTTTGTCTGGTTGATTTGTTTGTGAAGTAAATGTTAGCTCTTTCACGAGCCTCGATTCAGTATACAAAAAAAAAAAAAAAAAAAAATGAAAAATCATTCCAAATGGAAAACCAACTGCTTTTGAAGGGTCTTATAAGGAATACAAATACTATAACAGGCACGACGAACTAATGCTATGTGTTTGAGAAGGTGGTGTAATAGACGCTCAAGGAAAATGGCGGTAAAACCAGTAATTTTATATTTATGCTTTTAAAACTCTTAAAACCTCAGTGAAAGCTTATAATTGAAGAAAAAAAAAAACTGGACTTGCAAGTCGGTAGAGCCGACATTTCGGTGATAATCCACCCGCCTTGTACACGGGTGGAACACAACAAGCCTGGTGTTGGCTTAGCGGTTAGGGTGCCGGCTTGGGATCCTAGGATCCTGGGTTCGAATCCCGGTCGATCGCTGAATTAACGCCAGGGGGGTTGACTCAGCCTGTCATCCTTCCGAGGTCGGCAAATTGAGTACCAGCTTGCTGGGATGAATGATCACGGTGTGTACCCCGGTTTAGAATAGGTACACCGTATCCCTGCGCATCGTAAGAGCGTGACCAAGGGTTGGCGTCAGGAAGGGCATCCGGCCATAAAAAAAACATTGCCTCAAACAGGGAACCATGATTGTCATGGGACCCGCAAGGCTAGCCCCCGCTCTAGCGGGGAAAATGGCCTTAAAAACGATCATTCATTCATTCATTCTTGTACACGGCATGAACAGCGAACAAGGCGACTGGATTCTCACAGAAACGTCGGCTCTTCCGCAAGTCGAGTTTTTTCAGTTGTAAACTTTTACTGATTTTATTCGACTGGATGAATCCCAATAACCTGCATCGATTTACTCTTAAACCTTTATTCAAATTGAATTATATATTTGATCACTGGAGAACACAAATCACCTTCATAATACTTCCAAGAACGTGCAGTTTTGCAAACATCAATTTAAATCAAGGCTCAATGGGGTGGTGTATAGGGTTCGCTGTTCGGGACTGCTGTACACCACTTCAACAGCACAACGTCTTCACATTTTTTGTTAACGATCGTTAAAATCATTATTTCATTACAATTGAAGCAACACTGCATGGGGTATCGTGTTCTATGAGAACTGTCTCGTTTGTAAATTTGTTTGCTCTGTCGACATGTATGTTTTGCCTTTGAGCTTAACGTGTATTGAAGAGTTCAATATTGAAATTAAACTTCATTGCTTTTGTTGTCATTAAATAACTTTGCGCTATCCATTTTACTCCTTCGCTAGCTTTGGTTCCTCATAATTACCTCTGCCACCAGAGGTTATGTTTTCACCCCTGTCTGTCTGTTTGTGAACAAGATATCTCAGAGTTTTGGACGAAACTTTGTGGACAGTTTCGGTGTGTGACAAGGACTAAGCGATTCGATTTTGGTGAAAATCTGAATATGGATTCGGATATCAGAGTTATGAAATTTTTTAAGTGATTCTTCACCATTGAGTGATAGGGCTAAAACCAACATATAGCACAATATCTCAAAAAGTTATGGACGGATTTGGACGAAACTTGGTGGACAGGTTGTGTTTGTGACAAAGCAGAACGATTCGATTTTGGTGAAGATCTGGATCCGGCTAGCATGATTTTTAAAGGGATTCTTCACAATTGGGAGATAAGGCCAAAAATGAAACATAGCTGTTTATTCGGCCCACAAGTCTCAACGGGACAGCACGCAGGTGAGTTTTGAACGCTGTCGAACACAACGCTGATCAAAAATAAAAAGATTTAACAATTTAATCATAACTCGGGACTACTCAAATAAAGTACTGTAAATCCAGCAGGTAAATGAACAAGCTTGCCCTTAGGGAGTAATTGTTTAATAAATAAAAGATAGACAGGACAAGAAAACGAAAATCGACCAGATGACTGGGATAGTAGCACCAAATACTCTATCATCTACAATAATAAAAGGGTAATATCTCTCCACTCTCAAGACAACTCTCAAATCTGTCTCCCTACTCCAAATCCTGGTGGGATCTGGTCAAATCTGTTTCTGGTGTTTGTTCCCCTTCCATCCCCTCCCTTCCCTCAAACGGCTACACAGCTGACACCGCACGTGAAAAATCCGAATGCCTCAAATCTATTTGCCTCAAAATCTTGTGTCCCAAACCCGTCTCTCTCTGTACCCACCTTACCCAGTCGAAACGAGCTGCTCCTGGACTCTGTGTCCTTCTCTTCTGACAAGGTGGAGAAGTTTCTGTCAAACCTCGACTCTGATTCTGCAACTGGACCAGACGGCATCAGCACAAGCGTCCTAAAATCCTGCTCTGCAGCTCTTTCTAACCCTCTCTCTATTCTTTTCACCCTCTCCTTTGCTCAAGGTCATCTGCCATCAGCTTGGAAATCAGCTAACATTACCGCTTTACACAAGAAAGATGTAAAAACAGATCCTTGCAACTACAGACCAATCAGCCTGCTTCCAATAATCAGCAAGGTCATGGAATCCATTACTTCCGATATTAAATATTTCAATGGCTTGATCTCAAATCATCAATTTGGATTCAGACCAGGTCACTCCACTCTGGACATGCTGCTTCTGCTGTCTCAACAATGGATGGAGGCCCTCAACACCAAGCAGGAAATCAGAGATGTCTCCCTTGACATATCACGTCCCTTCGATATGGTCTGGCACCCCGCTCTGCTCACCAAACTCTCCTATGGTATTCCATGGCAACATCCACGCATGGCTTGCGGACCTCCTCTCCGGTCGAAATCAACGTGTGACCCTGAATGGAATTCGCTCATCTCCCCTTGCTGTTCAGGCTGGAGTTCACCCAGGCAGTGTTCTGGGCCCTGTGCTTTTTCTAATCTTCATCAATGATCTCTCTGACTCTCTGGAAAATCCTCTCTATCTCTTTGCTGATGAATCCACTCTCTGCTGCTCCATATCTCAACCCTCAGATCGGCAGGCAGCAGCCTCTTCACTCTCTGCAGACCTGGAAAAAAAAATCACAGACTGGTCAAACAAGTGGAACATGTCTTTCAATCCTGACAAATCTCACACTCTCACTTTGTCTCTCCGAAAACACCGTCTGGAACCCCCCCCCCATCTATTTTCTCAACAAACCTTTCAAAGACATTCTGTCACTCAAGCTTTTGGGTCTCACTATCTGCCATGATCTTTCCTGGGAAAACCACATTCCAAGCTGGCTCCAAAGCCAGTCGCCGACTGGGCATTCTCCGTCGTGCGAAGTCCTTCCTTGGCACACCTGAGCTCCTCACCACATACAAGGCTTTCATCCGCAGCTCAATGGAATACTGCTCTCCCCTCTGGGCCGGTGCTCCTGCCTCTCACCGAGCTCAGCTTCACGCTGTTGAAACCGAAGCATTCAGAATCATTGGTATCTCCTGCGATGAAGCTGATTCTGAGGGCTTTTCTCTCTCTCACTGCAGGCAGGATGGTGGTCTGTCGTCTACCGACTTCTCTCCGGCCTTGCTCCCCCTGCTCTGTGTGTGCTCTGTCCCCCAAATATTCCTGTAGGATGCACAAGATCTGCCTGCAACCCTCTTATGGTGAAACTCCTCTACGAAATCTCTGCTCACCTTCACCCTTTCATTCCTCTTTTCTCCCGACTCTGGAACAAACTCCCTCACTCTCTTCAATCCCACTCCTCTCTCCAGGTCTTTAAAACAGCTGTTCACCACCATCTCTCATCTTCCCCCATCTAAACTTCCCACATCTAAACATCTATCTTCCCCCATCTAAAACCTTGATCTTTTCTACCCCCATTAAAACACCCCAAATCCACCTCTTTCAATCCCCAACTTCTTTCCTGACATTCCGAGTAGTGTCCATTTGCTTTATACCGTGTACATCTCCCTCCTCCCCCAAACCTCTCCCTTCCGTAGATCTACCGGCATCCCTGTTCTCTACTGTTGTTGTGTGTGTGTGTGTGCTTCCCTCTCACTCCCCCTCTTGTCTCTCTCTCCCTTTGTTTGTTTGTTGTTTCGTCTCGACTGTGTCCAAAAAAAATAAAATAAGGGTGTGTGCGTGTACGCGTGTACATGCATGTACGTGTATGTATGTGCGTGTCTGTGTACGTTGTGTAAATGTGTGCATGTGTATGTGTGTGTGCGAGTGTATGTCTGCATACACTCATGTGCGAGTGTATGTCTGCATGTGTACGTGCAGTGTAATCACCCTACGGGTAATACACTAGTAACAATGAAAGGGGGGTGTCGGAGATGGACGATCGGGAAAAGGGAAGTTATGGATCATTGCTGACTACATTTTGACGAGGCTTTCAAAATAAATCGTACAACGCGAACACAACCGCACATTATTTACTATTTCGTTGTTTTTTTGATGGCAAAATATTTTTAGTCGAAAAACGATTTTTCTCCCGTCAAAAGGTTGCGGTCAAACATGAAAAGTTGGCGGGTAAAAAGATCATACCCATGCACTGTTACCATGTGAGCTCCAGTAGAGTGATAATTTTGTTCCATTATTTAAAAAAACAAAAAAACGGATATCAATTTTCACATTTGCATTCTTAAAAATACAGACACCTTGGGGCCTCGGAGGGTCCCGTTCCACAATATGAAACTTACCGGAGATCACAACCGAAGTAAGAGATCGTAATACAATTTGCATTCAAAATAGTGCATCGTTAGCCCTTAAAAAGAAGACTGGTCAAATTGCCGTTTGGTCTGGCTCAGTCCGAGCTGGCAGAGCTCCCAGAACCAGAGCTGCTGCTGGATTTCTCGCAGCGATACAATGAACAGCTGGAAGGACGACCCAGAAGAGAGGAAGGTGACGCTTCATGGATAAATGAGGGTTACAATATATATCCAGCACAGCAAAACTCCCTCACCTGCTCTTGCAGCTCAGCAAGCCGGTGGACGCGCTCCTTCTCACTCTCATCTGAGCTCTCGCTGCCAGACGAGCTCTCCTCACTGGAGCTGGGAAGCGAGGCGGTCGGAGCAGGAACCACAGGGGGAGCCGGGGACGGGGCGGGGGGAGGTGCAGGAGCAGGGGCCGCCTCCGAGGGCTCGGTGGACATGAGGGAAAGTCGCATCTCAAACACATCCTGGGAAAAGGCAAGATACGATTTATTTGCCTGCTCGTCACAACCTGTACACCAGTGTAGCATTTTGGCAAAAATACATCTGAGTTAATAATCTGTCATTCCCCCACCCCCAATAAACTGTCATCTTCGCACCCCTCATATCACTTGGTTAATTGAATGTCACCCCCTCTCCCCAAAATAAACTGCCATCTCCAGCCCTTCCACTCCCCCAACAGGTGTTTCTGAAATTGATAGACAAGTCATCCAAGATGAAATTTGCAGCTTTACCTGCAGTTTGCGTGCCATGGCAACGACCTCATGATCTGGTGGGTTGTACTTGTAGCAGTTTGAGAACATAAGGCGCACATCACTTGCAAACTCATTCAAGTCCTGATACTCTCGCGCCTCCATCTTCCTCTGTCAGCACATCCAAACACTTGGCTTCAACCTCCAACAACGTCATAAGCTCACGATTTACAGTGACGTCATTATATTCCATACAACGACCTTCACACCACCAAACACATCACTCCTGAGTGACAAGCACACGAAAGACAGGCCGGGGATGGAGAGCACTCGGGTGTATTTTTTTTTTTTTTAAATACAAGATCGAGGCTCGTGCAAGAGCTAACATTAAACACACAAAAAACATATAACAGGAACGGGAAACACGATGGGGAGAGAGAGGGAAGCACACAAGCCCAACAACAGTAGCGAACAGGGACATCGGGAGATCTGTGGAAGGAAGAGGGCTGGGGGCGAGGGAGCAGCACACGGTATAAAACAAATTGACAGTATTAGGAATTTCACGAAATAAGTTGGAGATTGAAAGACGTGGATTTGAGGTGTTGTAATGGGGGTAGAAAATATCAAGGTTTTGGATGAGGGAAGATAAGAGATGGTGGTGAACAGCTGTTTTAAAGACCTGAAGGGAGGAGTGGGATTGAAGAGAGTGAGGGAGTTTGTTCCAGAGGCAGGAGAAAAGGGGAATGAAAGAGTGAAGGTGAGCAGAGGGTCTTGATTTTGGTAGTTTCACCAGGAGAGGGTTCTTGGCAGATCTTTGCACATCCTGCAGGAATATTTGGGGGACAGAGCACAGACAGAGCGGGGGGAGCAAGGCCGGAGAGAAGTCTGTCGATGACAGAAAGACCACCTACCTGCCTGCAGTGAGAGAGAGAGAGAAGGCTGATGACTCCATTCTCTGCCGCTCCATTCCTCATCCGTCAGATCGGCAGCCTGCAGCTTCCTAACTCTCTGCAGACCTGGACAAAATCACAGACTGGGCAAACAAGTGGAACATGTCTTTCAATCCTGACAAATCTCACACTCTTACTATGTCTCTCCAAAAAGACCGACTGGACAACCCTCCCATCTACTTTCTCAACAATCCTCTCCAAGAAGTTCTGTCGCTCAAGCTTTTGGGTCTCACTATCTGCCATGATCTTTCTTGGGAAAACCACATTTCCAAGCTGGCCTCCAAAGCCAGTCGCCGACTGGGCATCCTCCGTCATGCGAAGTCCTTCCTTGGCACACCTGAGCTCCTCACCACATACAAGGCTTTCATCCGCAGCTCAATGGAATACTGTTCCCCCCCCTCTGGGCCGGTGCTCCTGCCTCCCACCTAGCTCGGCTTCACGCTGTAGAAGCCAAAGCTTTCAGAATCATTGGAATCGCCTGCGATGAAGCTAACTCCGACGGCCTTTCACTCACTCACCGCAGGCAGGTTGGTGGTCTTTCTGTCTTCTACCGACTCCTCTCCGGCCTTGCTCCCCCAGCTCTCTCTGTGATCTGTCCCCCAAATATTCCTACAGGTCGCACAAGATCTGCCAGCAACCCTCTTATGGTTAAACTTCCAAAACCTAGGCTCTCTGCTCACCTTCACTCTTTCATTCCTCTTTTCTCCCGGCTCTGGACAAAACTCCCCCACTCCCTTCAATCCCACTCCTCCCTCCAGGTCTTTAAAACAGCTGTTCACCACCATCTCTTATCTTCCCCCATCCAAAACCTTGATCTTTTCTACCCCGCTAATTCACCCCAGATACACATTTTTCGAAATTCCAACTTCTTTCCTGGAAGTCCTTGCAGTGTCCATATGTTTTATACCTCTCCCCCCCCCCCCCCCCCCCACAGTTCTCTCGATGTCCCTGCTCTCAAATGTTGTGTTTGTGTCCTTCCCACTCTCTCCCCATCTTGTCTACCGCTCCCCTTAATTTGTGTTTTATGTGTCAGTTTGACTTTTTGTGTGATTAATGTTAGCTCTTTCACGAGCCTCGATCTTGTATCCAAAAAAAAAAAAAAGAAGCCCTCAGAATTAGCTTCATCATGGGGAGATTTCAATGATTCTGAAAGCTTTTGTTTCAACCGCGTGAAGCCGAGCTAGGTGTGAGGCAGGAGCACCAGCCCTGAGGGGAGAGCAGTACTCCATTGGGCTGTGTTTGAAAGCTATTTATGTGGTGAGGAGCTCAGAAGTGCCCAGAAAGGACTTCACACGACAGAGGATGCCCAGTCGGGGACTGGCTTTGGAGGACAGTATGGAAATGTGGTTTTCCCACGAAAGATCATGGAAGATAGTGAGACCCAAGAGCTTGAGTGACAGAACTTCTTGGAGAGGATTGTTGAGAAAGTAGTTGGGAGGATTTTCCAGACGGTCCTTTCGGAGAGACATCGTAAGAGTGTGAGATTTGTCAGGATTGAAAGACATGATCCACTTGTTTGACCAAACTGATTTTTTTTTCCAGGTCTGCAGATAGTGAGGAGGCTGCAGACTGCCGATCTGAGGGATGAGGAATTGGAGCGGTAGAGAGTGGAGTCATCAGCAAAGAGATAGAGAGGATTTTCCAGAGAGTCGGAGAGATCATTGATGAAGATTAGAAAAAGCACAGGGCCCAGAACACTGCCTTGGGGAACTGCAGCCTGAACAGGAAGAGGAGATGAGAGAAATCCATTCAGAGCCACACGTTGACTACGACAAGAGAGGAAGTCTGCAATGCATGGACGTTTCCATGGATACCACAGAAGGAGAGTTTGGTGAGCAGAGCGGGGTGCCAGACCGTATCGAAGGCACAAGATATGTTAAGGGAGACAGCTCTAATTTCCTGTTTGGCATTGAGAACCTACATCCATTTTTGAGACAGCAGTAGCAGCATGCCCAGAGTAGAGTGACCTGGTCTGAAACCAAATTGATGATCCGAGATCAAGCCTTTGGAGAAGAGGAAGGATTTGATGTCAGAAGCGATGATGGATTCCATGACTTTGCTGATGATTGGGAGCAGGCTGATTGGTCTGTGGTTGCAAGGATCTGTTTTTGCACATTTTTTGTGTAAAGCGGTAAAGTTGGTTGATTTCCAAGCTGATAGCAGATGACCTTGAGCAAAACAGAGGGTGAAGAGAACAGAGAGGGTGAGATAGAGAGGCAGAGCAGGATTTTAGGACCTGTGGGCTGATGCCGTCTGGTCCAGTTGAGTCGAGGTTTGACAGAAACTTCTCCACCTTGTCAGAAGAGAAGGACACAGAGTCCAGAAGAGCAGCTGGGTACGACTGGGTAAGGTGGGTACAGATAGAGACGTGTTTGGGACACAAGATTTTGAGGCAAACACAGAGTTGAGGCATTCAGCTTTTTCACGTGCAGGGTCAGCTGTGTACCTGTTTGAAGTAAGGGAGGAGATGGAAAACGGACAAACAAATGAAATCATTTTAAATCAGAAAATGAAAAGAAATGGCATTGACAAAATTATTGACACCCTCGACTTAATATTAGATAGCACAGCCTTGGACAAAATAACTGCAGTCAAACACTGCCTATAGCCATTAATGAGCTTCCAACACCTCTCTACTGGTAGTTTGGCCCACTCTTCTTGTTCAAACTGCCCCAGTTCTCCCAGATTTGAAGGGTGCCTTCTACCAACTGCTGTTTTCAGATCTTAACATGGGTTGAACATTGTGCTCCAAAATGCCTTGGTAATCTTCTGATTTAATGATGCTATTCACACATTCAAGGTACCCAGTGCTAGAGTCAGCACAGCAACCCCAAAACATCACTGAACCTCCTCCATGTTTGTTTTCTGTAAACATAGATATGATGTGCTTTACCAAAAAGCTCTAATTTGGTCTCATCTGTCCACAAGACATTCTCCCAGAAGGATTTTGGCTTGTTCAGGTGTGTTTTGGAAATCTCCAGTCGGGCTTTCTTACGTCTCTCTCTTAGTAGTGGGGTCCTCCTGGGTCTCTTGGCCCATAAAATCCACTTTCATAGAGTTGGCGACGGATGATGCGAATTGAAACTGTCGTACTTTGTGTATGAAGGTCAGCTTGAATATGTTTGGCAGTTGATCGAAGTGGTTTCTCCACCATTCGAACAATCCTTCACTGCAATCTTCGATCAAGTTTTCTCTTGCGGCCACATCCAGGGAGGTTGGCTACAGTGCTATGGGCCTTAAACGTCCTGATAACATTGCTGTTCGGTGGACACAGGGACATCAAGGTCTCTGGAGATGGAATTGTCGCCTTAAGCTTGTCCATGTTTGGGTACAATCTTGTGTCTGACTTCCTCAGACAATTCTCTGGTTTTCTTTCTTTTCTCCATGCTCGTTGCGGTACAAACAGTGACACAAAACAGCAGAATGACTCCTTTTCTCAATTCAAACTGGTTGATTGAGTGATTTTTATATTGCAGGCACCTGCAATTCACCATAGGTGAGTGCAATTCCAAGGTAAAGGAGAATCACCTATTTGAAATCTAATTATTTATAACAACTTCTAAAAGGTGCCAATAATATTGTCGGGGCCATTTTAGGATTTCTGTGTGGAATAAGCTAAGATTTAGTATTTTTTTTCAGCTTTTTCTGTTTTGTTCCACTGCAAACCAAAGAAATACAAATGTGGATCCCAAAATATTTTTTTATTTCAACAATTTTCTGGAAGAAATGGTGCATTATTTGAAAAAAGTGCAAGTGTGCCAATATTTTCGGCCACGGCTGTATAAACAAAAGGTGCGAGCGAAGAGGAAGCTGTAGCCAGAGGTACTGTTGGGGGTGTGGTGGAGAGAAGGCAGTGCAGGGAGAGTGAGGAAGAAAGTTTTTGATAAAGATAGCAACCCCATCACCAGCACGAGGCTCAGGTCTATCATCCCGGACGGAGGAGGGAGTCAAACTGGTTGATCAACTTAATACTAGGAAGAGATATTAAGGAATCAGACATCTTGAAAGAGGAAAGTTTCTGTTGAGCAGATTACGTCTGGTTTGTTAGAAGCAACCGCTGTGGAGAGATCAATAAGGTTTGAGTGAAGGCCTCGGATGTTTGAGGTCCATCCTGTGAAGGAAGAGGGAGGGGGAGCATCGGATACAGGACAACAGAGGGGAGGGGTAGGGAAAGATGAGGGAGGAGAGGGGGAGGTAAGGAGAGCTGGTAACAGTGTGTCGGAGTTTGCAGGAGAGCTAGGAGAAGGGGAAGGATGAGGAGGACAAAAGGTTTGATAATGATGGGATGAGGCACAGTGAGGAGTTGTTTGAGGGGTGGCAGAGTGAAGTAGAAGGTTGGAGGATGTGGTGGTATGAGTTGGAGGGGAGAGGAAGAGGGGAGGAGGCAGCTTTGTGGAGGAGCTAAGAGGCAACTTTGAAGGGGAGGGGTGAGGAGGGAGATTTGAGGGGTAGGAGGGAGATTTGAGGAGGAGGGGTGAGTTGGGAATTTTGAAAGTTTTGAACCAAAAAACCAAAAACTTTGGAAAGTTTTGAGCGATTAATGAAAATCGAACATTTATTACAAACTGGGTTTCTTGAGATTTTCAAGTCAGAGTCCGTTTGAAAGCGTTTGAAGAGGGGTGGAATGAAGGTGGGTCTAGAGAATGAAGAAAGGAAGAACTAAGAGTTTGAATTTATTTTTGTGATGGAAACATTTGATGAGAAAATTGAAGACAGAGTTTTGAAGGGCAAGTAGAGCAAGTTATAATATACAAAAGAGTACAGCATGGCAGGGGGGGAACCCTGAAATGCAGAATAGGAGATTAACAAGCAAGGGGAGCAGACAGCGAAGGAACCGGGAAGTGTATAAGCAATTTGTTAGTACGGAAGGAGAGGCCACCTTTTTATTTTCTTCAATAATATATATATATATATATATATATTTTTGAAGGTTCGGTGAAAGCGGATCAGAGAAAGGAGGAGAAAGGTTGAAGGGGTATGGTGAATTTAAATTGGAAAAGTGAAAATAATCGGCTGGAGAGGATGGGAGGGGCGGGACAACACGTGGACGCAGGCGGGGGAGGTGTGAGCAAGAGGAGAGAAGGAAAAAATGTTTTTTTTTGTATTTAACACATCAAACAAAGGGTAAGAGGGGAAAGGGGGAAGTATGGGGTGAAAAAAAGGTAATGCAGAGAAAGAACGAACGTTGATAAACGAAAGACCATACGAGGTGACTGGGTAGGCCGCAAGGCTAACCAGGTCCCAAAACATGTACGGGCAAACTGACTTACTCATACACAAATTAGCACGAAATGCAAAGCACGATCGAACCAGAAACACAGCAAAATAAAATACTTAACTTTGAAAAAATACAACTTAACTTTGATCGACGTGGACGAGCTCTGGCGACACAACCTCACCCGGGGAACTGGAAGTGGAAGCTCCTATGGCTGTTATGGATCAAACTAACAGCTGATGAGAATTCACCATTTTTAAAAAAGTACAAACCCACTCACTATTCATGTGTGAAAGCATCACGAGAAGACAGAAAGATTGGTCCATCCCAAATGAAAAGACAGGAAGATCACCATACATTTGGCCATCCTAAATGCATATACCATTTGATTATCCTTGCTCAATTTATCACCAATCTCTCTCTGACTTCAGACTTCTTCATGCCATTACACCAGATCTATGGCCACCCACCCCCAACCGGGCCACCCTTACCCCTCCCCACACCTTGTGCTTGCACTATCCCCAACAATGCACGTCCCAATCTAACCTTCACGGTGCTGAGATCCATCGGGTGCTTTATGATGTCGTGGTAGTCATGCAGCCCCAGTGCCTCTGCGTCAACCGGCTTGTAGAAGGGCCAGGCATAAGCAGCATGCTTCTTTGCAAACATCTCCTTGAGGACACCCGCACAAAACCGCACTTGCTCAGACGCCGGTAAACGGCTCTTTTTCCCCGTGCCAGAGGAAAGAGTTGGGCCAGGCGAGTCCGGAACTTCCCGCAAACCACCTTTTCCACCACTTCGAAGGGGCTCTTTGCGCCCAGAAGGTTTTTGTGGTCGAGGCTCGCCAGGCGAGGGTGAGGGTGAGGGCGAGGCGTCGCCGCTGTCACCTGGAGCAGTGGCCATTGGGGTGGTGGTGTCAGCTTTCCGTTTTACACCTTTCTTCTGCAAAACAATACATATCAACCTCAAATACCCCAATTACAGTACATTGTACGTTTCTCGAGATAAATCGGGGTCACAATAACTTTGAATATCGCATCGTATAAGTTCAACAGCTTCCCTTTGCTAACAGTTCAAAGATCATTATTAAAACCCATTACTTCAGCCAAGATGCCTCTCGGAGCTTAACACGCAGTTAAAGCCATATCAACAGGTTCATTTAACAAACTTTTGGAAAACAATACAAAGCAGCATGAACGTCAAAAACGGCTTAACCACATCATTAATTACAATCGCAAATTCGTTAAATCAGAGGCCAAGGCTCAAAAATGCCACATGGCAGATGGCTGATGAATAAAAGCGGGGTCCAAAGAGGCAATCAAACATGATACGTACAGTAATGGAAAGAGTTACAAGAGTGTAATGGCTACAGCATCCTCTCCTAGTCTAGGTCAGGGGTTCAAACTCGACAGCAGCAGAGTCATATCAAAGACTAAACATGGTACGGCCAATGCTCATCATTTGAAAAGGATAAAACAAACATTCAAATGTTAGAACCACAGTGCTTCGATGGGCCGAACAGTCTCCTCCTGCTATGGAGTTACCTTGAAAGGAATCTCTTATTATGAAGAGTCACAAAAAACAAGAGTTGTTTCAGCAACCTTGAGGAAGAACAAGAAAAGAAAGCCTCAAAAATAAAATACAACAGCACTCGGGGGAGGGCGCGTACCTCCGCCAGGCTGAACAGTTCACGTTTTGTATTCCACTGCACCAATAACCTTTGGGTCGGATCTGCATCCGAACCTGAACCAAAACCGAATCAGCTTGTTCTCGTCACCTAACCAAATCATCCACCAAGTTTCGTCTGAATCGGTCCACAACATTTTGACATATCGTGCTAAATATAGTTTTTGTTCCATTTCTTGGTGGCGAAGAATCACTTAAAATTTTGAAAACTCTTGTATCCGGAACCAGATCTTCACCAAAATTGAATCAATTCATCCTTGTCACAGACCCAACCTGTCCACCAAGTTTCATCCAAATATATCCATAACTTTTGGGATATTCTACTCACAGACAGGGAGACCGACAGGGGTGAAAACATAACCTCCCTTCCACCTTTGGTGGCAGAGGTAATGGAATAACAACATTAAGAGGTTTTCACCTTTTCTTGCAGCTATACAACAATTGAATGGAGTCGAGCAAGTATCCTGGACCTTACGCAAGTAACAAAAGCTTCTTTGGTTAATTTAATGAAACTCCACGGCACCAGAGATTTCTTGCTCTCAAGCAAAGCAAAACATTCGAGACAAAACATAATGAAAGTTGAACAAAGGAATCTAACATAAACTTACGTGCTGAAAGGAAGCAGAAAGCCTTGTGCTTCATCTAGTTGAGAGATGCCAACTAGGACAAGGACACTTTCCCTCAACATATCATGGAACGTCACATGCATACCAGGCCCAAACTAAAAGCCACACCACAGCACTTGATTCTCTCCCCCCAGCTTCTGACAATGAAGAGGCGAGCAGTAGCAAAAAAAAAAATAATAATCACTTTTCATCGAATAGAACAGAGGGAATGGAATATCTGGAGGAAGAAAGCTTCTTCATTTTGACGACGGAGTTTGTGCCAGAATAATAACGAAAGATTCCACAGCTTTCAGGGGCATTTGGAGGGAAATATTCTATGAATCCCTATGAATATGAAACATTCTATGAATATAACAATTTGATGTCCCTGCTCTCAAATGTTGTACTTGTGTGCTTCCCCCTCTCTCCCAATCTTGTCTCCGACTCCCTTTATTATATCTTATGTGTCCGTTTGTTTTTTTGTCATTAATGTTAGTAGTCCATTGGCTGAGGGGGTCCCCGTGTGCATGAGATGTGCCCTAAGTTACACTTCATAATATTGAAGTAGACCATGAGACATATCAAAAAAGTTTGGGTAGACTTTTGGTACCCCGGCAGTAACAAAGGAAATGACGTCATTAGCCACGCCCTTTGCCGCTCTATTGATACCAAAATTTAGGGGTAGGGGAAACATAAATCGCAATAACTTTGGAAGTATAAATAACAGAACTACAAAATACCCATTAAAATGTTTGTATTTAAGTACTCTATTCATTACAATAATCATTATGCAAATTAATATGTTAATGAGGTCACCAGAGGTCAAAAGGTCACAAAACCCGAGTGCAAGTGAAAATTTCACACTGCTCCAAAAAAATACCCACCAAGTTATGGATTTACTCACTTTTACATTTATGATGCATGAAACTTTTAGAATAGATGCTACTGATTACTTTGATATGCATTTGGGGCCTTTTAATGCCTAATTGTATTACATAACATCACTTCCCCATGCCCCCTCCTTCCCATGCCCCCCCCCCCCTCCAAAGCCCTCTCCCTCTCACAGATCTCTCGATGTCTCCATGTCTCTCGGTCCCTGCTCTCAAATGTTGTGTTTGTGTCCTTCCCCCTCTCTCCCCATCTTGTCTACCGCTCCCGATGTTATATGTTTTATGCGTCGGTTTGTCTTTCTGTGTGATTAATGTTCGCTCTTTCACGAGCCTCGATCTTGTATACAAAAAAAAAAAAAAAAAAAAAAAAAACCTGAAAATTGCCGTAAATTTAAAAGGCTGATTTTTTTGCAGTCCATAAGTATAATAGAATGTTCTGCATACTTCTTTAGCAAGTTGAGAATGTATTCTGAGTTATGTTTTGTGAAGAGTTCCCTTATGCTCTTCAGTCCATTGTATTAACCCTCAGTGTTTTGTCAAGTAGGCGGACACATCGTAAGGTTAGATTTAATTGAAATCTTATTTGAAGCCAAGAAGCCTTTAAAAATACCCATGGGAATGATGACCATGGTTCCATAAAATGTTATCTATGCCTGATCTGCTAGTCAAATGAAAGAGACATATCTCAAGCAATGATAGACAAGTACATGTTTTAACGCAATAGTTTCTATTGTCCACAAGTTTAGTAATTTACCGTTGCTTACTCGCACGTTTGTCAAAGGGATCCAGATGACCCAGCGATGCTTATACAGAGTAAATTACTGCTACATACCTAATACCAAAAAGGAATTTCCTTTATGCTAATACTGAGTTGAACCAGAGGGGTTTTTGCATTGCACAATTTGTTCATCACCCTGAAGACTTTGACACTTGCAGAAACTAATGCAGGGAAGTCCATTTTTGCGACAGGCACATCTGTCATTGCTGCATTTTTTGCAATTGCACAAAACTGTGTATTCTTCAGGAATTGGTCTCATGCCTTTAGTTGGCATCAAAAGTTCATCTGCTTCCCTGAAGCCAAAGGCAGTTGGATCCAGTGATGTGGGCTTATGAGGGTGTAACAAAGTCACCATCCGATAGGTTGCATAAAACGCTCTTTGGATGTGTTGCTGTATTGCATGGCTAGTTGGCGGAAGTTGCTCCAAGGATACACCTTTACTGTGATGGTACATGTGGTCTCTTAATTGATCCATTGTTGTGCACTTGGTGTTCTTTTTTATAACTTGTACCAGGTATGCCTCACAGGACGCCATGAAACTGTCGGTACAACTTGTTCCAGAATCAAAGTCTTTCAGATACTCAGATGGACTAGCATTATTCAAGGCTGCATGTTTTGTTCCCACCTTGCTTGTGTCGTCACAGCCAGTCAGGGTATGAACAAGTGGTAGCACATAGCAAAGTTCTTCTCCACCCTTTGGTGCTAATGTGTGAACTGGAATGTATCTCGTTGAATCTCCAACACCAGCCCTTAGCCAAAGTTCGCTTAGGCCATTGTAATGAAGAATATTCCAGTAGTGCAGAGGCAGTACAAACACATCTGTATCACCAGACAATACGATAATACGTTCGGTTCCACTTTTGACTGCATGCATCACATGTGCAATGATACGAGCATCTGCCTCTTCTACATCGGGACTGAGGTCTGGCATTTCTGTTGAACAGCCATCTTTGACAGACTGGCATGTAACTGCACCAGATACACCTGAAAAAGAACTTGCCACAACGTTGACTGTGGAAGGTCTTTCTTTTCCGCGCTTTATGGCTTGTGAGTGAAGAAGCATCTGGAGTTTAAATTTATTATTGCTTGATGCCCAAAATCTGTCCATTTCTACAGGTAATGGTGTGTCGTAATTGATAATGTTCATTTCAATTGCCGCTTTAACTGAACGGCGCCTTCTCTCGGAATCTTTTATGGACCCCTCGACATAGGAATCAAAGACCAAATCCAACCTGTCATCCCCCTGGACCAAGTGCAGCGATATAGTTCAGAAAATTATCACAGAAATCTCCAAATGTCTGCAGATCTTTTATTTTTATCTTTCTGATGTTGGCCATCACGTCAACTAAACCTGTGGACTGTAATGCACTGTCCTTGACTGGAGTTCTCTCATCATCTTTGGTGAGTTTGGTCTCTAGTTCCTGGACAAGTGCACTTTTTAGTGGTTTGGTCATCTGTCCTTCCTTATCAAACAAATATGATGTAGGGGAGACATCATACTGCAATAACTCTTCCATTGTCCTTCCACGGGCACGGGTAACCTCAATTGATCGTTTCATTTGGGCTTCTTCCTTCTGTTTTCCAGCGGCTTTTCCTTTGATATCTTTTTCTGGCTTATGTATGCTGAGAAATGTCTTCAAGTTTGTTCGATGAATAACTGAGGAGAACCTAACCGATTGTTCTACAAATCGCTCTGTTCTCAGTGTTTCATATGCTCTGGTCCCAATTTCCATTACTGAAAGTAACTGGCTTCTAATATCATGAGACATAACTTCCTGGGTGAGAATATTGTGAAGTTCTACTTGATCAGGAACCAGCTGAAATGGGTTTTCATTCCTTTCTATTGTCGCAAGGATTGCTTGGACTTTCTGTTCACCTGTAGCCATTTCAGCTTTGCTGATCGTACCTTCCTCTGATAGACTGGTATTCACCCCACTTAATTCCCTGTGTAGGTTGGTTATGGCCAGCATTTCATGATAGATAAGCTCCCACATTGCCACAAATTTCTTCTTTCTTGTGTTGCCGATGATACCAGAGGCACTCTTTTGTGATCTTTCTGTGATCTTTCTCAAAGGATGCATGCCGCTTGACATGCGCTGGCAACGGAATTCGATTAAAGTTGACCTTTGACCTTGGGCTTACAGAGCACCTACTTACAGAGCAATAAGGGTTAAAGCTAAAGAGCATAGGAGAATTCTTGATAACAAAAACTGTTCATATGCACCTTCATATTGCTAACAAATGGTCCCAGTATGACAGCATACTTTGTATGCCCAAGGACTTGAAAAAATTCCACCTTTTAAATTTATGACATTTTTCAATTGATATTATGTAATAAACTTAGGCATTAAAAGGCCCCAAATGCATACCAAAGTAATCAGTAGCATCTATTCTCAAAGTTTCATGCATCATAAATGTAAAAGTGAGTAAATCCATAACTTGGTGGGTATTTTTTTGGAGCAGTGTGAAATTTTCACTTGTACTCGGGTTTGTGACCTTTTGACCTCTGGTGACCTCATTAACATATTAATTTGCATAATGATTATTGTAATGAATAGAGTACTTAAATACAAACATTTTAATGGGTATTTTGTAGTTCTGCGATTTATACTTCCAAAGTTATTGCGATTTATGTTTCCCCTACCCCTAAATTTTGGTATCAAGAGAGCGGCAAAGGGCGTGGCTAATGACGTCATTTCCTCGGTTACTGCCGGGTTACCAAAAGTCTACCCAAACTTTTTTGATATGTCTCATGGTCTACTTCAATATTATGAAGACTAACTTAGGGCACATCTCATGCACACGGGGACCCCCTCAGCCAGTGGATTATAGCTCTTACACGAGCCTCGATGTTGTATACAAAAAAAAAAAAAGGGAAGAAAAAAAGGGTAATACGACAATTGCGACTTACCTTTCATCTATGTCTACCTGGACGACATCCTAGTCGCGAGCGCGTCCCGGGAGGAGCACCTGCTCCACCTCTGCACGCTTTTCGAACGCCTGGGCCAGCATGGCCTAATCATCAACCCCGCAAACGTCTGCACTTTATTGAAAGGAGAACGTAGTGCTTGTGAATAGCAACACTGATTAAACATCTGGGCATGGACAAGGCCCTGGATACCATTTGGCAAGGCTCCCATTCATGTTGATGGATTTGATAGCATCCACGACCCAAGAGGAGTATGCACCGAATTAAAAACACCATTTTATTTCACAACAAGTACAAAAAGTTTTAATTAAAACAAAAGCCGCGTCGATGTTACACAATGCCTAGATGCAGCTGTGCCTATAACGTCGATGTTATCGGCACAGGACATTCCTATTGATTCGATTACTTGATGTTATTTTTGTGCAAAGTGAAAATATATCTCGGCAATTTCCCGTGTGTGGCGACGAATTTTTAATATATCTCGGCATTTTTCCGTCTGTTATTTCAGGCGGTGTATGACTGACCATGCCGCGATTTAAAATATATATATCTCGGCAATTTCCCGTGTGTGGCGACACGTGAACGAAGCTATGCTCCTCTCTCCACATTATTGTGACGACGTATAAATTGAATATTTCATCGTGACGATTGTCATCAAATGGACGAATTTTTAATATATCTCGGCATTTTCCCGTCTGTTATTTCGGGCGGTGTATGACTGAGCATGCCGCGATTTAAAAAATATATATCTCAATGGACTTGAAGTTTTTATTAATGATTTTGACTATCAGAAGATTTTTGGTCAGGCAGTTATCATTGCGTGCTGAGAAACCTTTCCCTCGATTACATCACACAGGTGACATCATGAATGAACATCACGATTTTAGGGGCGGGACTCCACTACCAGCTAAAAACTACCAGCAGCAACAAAAATTCCCTCGATGACGTAGCCAGTCACATGAGCAATCAAATCGCCGTTTTTTGGGTGGCGGGGGCCAATCGAGTGATTTTTTTTTTTTTTTAAAGGACGATTAAGTGTTAAGTGAAGCAATATCTATTAATTAAACCAAACATGATTTTCTGTGTCTGTGGCCCTTTAAGTCTGTTCACAATTGTATTTTGTCGAAACTGTATTTATCTTTCGGTGTGTGGACCTATAGTGTGTCCCTTGGAAGTTTATCGGTGTTTATCTTTCATAAATTAATCGTTTTCTGTTTGCCGTGCCGCGTGTGAGGCCTTGCAGCCTTAGGCTTCCCCCGTCGAAGTTTGTTCCTTCCTTCGCTGGTTTTGCTAGGTTTTTTGATTTTCCCTTCTCCCCCAAACTTCACCGAACATCCACTCTTTGTCTGACGTTGTAACCCCCACCCCCCAAAAAAGCAAACAAAAAAAACAAAAAAACCTTTATTTCCCTTTCTCCTCGTGTGCTTTTGTCCCATCGTGTGCTTTTGCCTCTGCCCACGTGCGGTCTCGCCCCGCCCCCATTATCCCCTTGCCTTCCACCTTTTGCCCTGTTCAAGTGACTCGTGGTTGTCCCTCTAGGCTCCCTCTCCCCGTTGGTATTTTTGTGAATATAAGATTGTTCTTCATGGTTCTGTTTAAATATGTTTAAACTTTCCCCTGGAGTGGTTTATTCAGTGGTTTATTACAACACGCTGTTTTTTCTTCCTATTTAAAACGCTCCTATCAATTTCCTCCAACTCATTCCATTTCAAAAAAATATTCAATCTCTTATAATTCTCTCTCACGACATGCTCTAAATTCTCATTCATTCCACCCCTCCTCCATCGTTCTTAAACGGATCGCTAACTTGAAAATCACAACAAACCCAATTTGTTATAAATGTTCATCTTTCATTAATCATCCACTTTCTAAACTCCCCCCTTGCCACTCCCCTCCAAATCTCCCCCCTTGCCCCTCCCCTCCTAAACACCCCCCTTGCCCCTCCCCTCCTAAACTCCCCCCTTGCCCCTCCCCTCCAAATCTCCCCCCTTGCCCCTCCCCTCCAAATCTCCCCCCTTGCCCCTCCCCTCCAAATCTCCCCCCTTGCCCCTCCCCTCCTAAACTTCCCCCTTTCCCCTCCCCTCCTAAACTCCCCCCTTGCCCTTCCCCTCCTAAACTCCCCCCTTGCCCCTCCCATTCAAAACTCCCCCCCAACAACCCCTCCCCTTGAAATCTCCCCCCCAAATTCTCCCTCCTCCCACCTACTTCTCAAAGCTGCCTCCTCCCCACTTCGTCTCCCTTCTATCTCATACCTCCACCTCTCCCAACCTTCTACTTTCCTCTGCCCCCCCCCCCCCCCCGCAAACAACCCCTCACTGTGCCTCATCCCATCACCATCAAACCTTTCGTCCTCCTCATCCTTCCCTTTCTTATAACTCTTCTGTAATCTCTGACACACCATCAACTGCTCTCCATACATCCCCCTCTCATCCTTCATCTGACCCTACCCCTCCCCTGTCCTGCACCCGATGCTCCCCCTCTCTCCTCATTAACGGTGTGGACCTCAAACATCCAGGGCCTTCACTCAAACCTGATTGATCTCTTCATACAGGTTGCTTCTGACAATCCAGACTTGATCTGCTTAACAGAAACTTTCCTCCTTCAAGATGTCTCTGATTTCTTAATATCTCTTCCTGGTTACTCCCTCCTCCGGTATGATAGACCTGAGCCTCGTCCTGGTGGTGGGGTGGCTATCTTTATCAAAAACTCTCTTCCTCATTCTCCTTGCACTGCCCTCTCTCCACCCCACCCCCAGGAGTACCTCTGGCTACGGCTTCCTCTCTGCTCCCACCTTTTGTTCATATGTGTTCTGTACCGTCCTCCAAACAGTGATGACTCCATTTACATTTCGCTGTCAGACAACATGGACCAACTTCCATCAACTCATCCAAACTCTCTCTTCCTCATATGTGGCGACTTCAACTGTCATCATGCCAGCTGGCTGGGAGTGGGTTCATCTCTCACCAGCCATGGCACCACAGCAAAGGACTTCTGCGACTCATTGGGACTGACACAATCTGTCAATTTCCCGACCCGGATCTCAGTCAATGGAGTATCTTCTCTTCTAGACTTGGTTATGACTAACTTCCCTGCAAATGTCTGCTGCTCTTCTTCTGCTCCAATCGGTTCTTCTGATCATGTGCTTGTTAAAGTGGACATCTCTCTGGCCATTCTCAGAGAGCCTCCTCAGCGCCGACGAGTCTAGAATTTCACTCAGGTCGACTGGCACGGGCTGCAAGCAGCCATCAATCACCTGGACTGGTCTCCCATCTCCACTGCCGCTGACATCAATTCTTCCTGGGAATTCTTCCAAAGCAAACTGCTCTCTCTCATGCACAGATTTATCCCATCTCGTCTTCAGTTGTCTTACCCTTCCTCCCGTCCATGATACACTGAATCTTGCGGTGAGGCAGTTGCCCTGAAACAACTTGCCTTTGCCTCTTGGAAGGCAAATCCAACTGAAGGCAATCTCATTTCCTTCCATCCACCAAGCTTGGAACAAATGTGTGTCTACCCGAAGGAGTGCCAGGAAGCACTATCTCTCCACACTCAAGATTGAACTCTCAAACCTGTCTCCTTCCTCCAAATCCTGGTGGCACCTGGTCAAATACGTTTCTGGTGTTTGTTCCCCCTCCATCCCCTCCCTTACCTCAAATGGCTACACAGTTGACACCGCACGTGACAAAGCCGAATACCTCAACTCTGTGTTTGCCTCAAAATCTTGTGTCCCAAACCTATCTCTCTCTGTTCCCACCTTTCCCAGTCGAACCCAACTGCTCCTGGACTCTGTGTCCTTCTGTCCTGACAAGGTGAAGTTTTTGTCAAACCTCGACTCTGATTCTGCACTGGACCAGACGGCATCAGCCCACGGGTCCTAAAATCCTGCTCTGCCGCTCTATCTCACCCTCTCTCTGTTCTTTTCCCCCTCTCTTTTGCTCAAGGTCATCTGCCAGCATCTTGGAAATCAGCAAACATTACCGCTTTACACAAAAAAGGTGCAAAAACAGATCCTTGCAAATACAGACCAATCAGCCTGCTTCCAATTATCAGCAAAGTCATGGAATCCATCATTGTTTCGGATATCAAATCCTTCCTCTTCTCCAATGGCTTGATCTCTGATCATCAATTTGGATTCAGACCAAGTCATTCTACTCTGGACATGTTGCTTCTGCTGTCTCAACAATGGATGGAGGTCCTCAATGCCAAACAGGAAATCAGAGCTGTCTCACTTGACATATCACGTGCCTTCGATACGGTCTGGCACCCAGCTCTGCTCACCAAACTCTCCTCCTATGGTATCCATGGAAATCTCCACTCATGGCTTGCGGACGTCCTCTCTGGTCGTCGGCAACGTGTGGCCCTGAATGGATTTCTCTCATCGCCCCTTCCTGTTCTGGCTGGGGTCCCCAAGGTAGTGTTCTGAGTCCTGTGATATTTCTGGTCTTCATTAATGATCTCTCCGACTCTCTGGAAAACCCTCTCTATCTCTTTGCTGATGACTCCACTATCTGCCGCTGCATTCCTCATCCCTCAGATCCGCAGTCTGCAGCCTCCTCACTCTCTGCAGACCTGGACAAAATCACAGACTGGTCAAACAAGTGGAACATGTCTTTCAATCCTGACAAATCTCACACTCTTACAATGTCTCTCCGAAAGGACCGACTGGAATACCCTCCCATCTACTTTTTCAACAATCCTCTCCAAGAAGTTCTGTCGCTCAAGCTTTTGGGTCTCAATATCTGCCATGATCTTTCTTGGGAAAACCACATTTCCAAGCTGGCCTCCAAAGCCAGTTGCCGACTGGGCATCCTCCGTCGTGCGAAGTCCTTCCTTGGCACACCTGAGTGCCTCACCACATACAAGGCTTTCATCTGCAGCTCAATGGAATACTGTTCCCCCCTCTGGGCTGGTGCTCCTGCCTCACACCTAGCTCGGCTTCACGCTGTTGAAACCAAAGCTTTCAGAATCATTGGAATCTCCTGCGATGAAGTTAACTCCGAGGGCCTTTCACTCACTCACCGCAGGCAGGTTTGTGGTCTTTCTGTCTTCTACCGACTCCTCTCCGGCCTTGCTCCCCCAGCTGTCTCTGTGCTCTGTCCCCCCAATATTCCTTCAGATCGCACAAGATCTGCCTGCAACCCTCTTATGGTTAAGCTGCCAAAATCTAGGCTCTCTGCTCACCTTCACTCTTTCATTCCCATTTTCTCCCGCCTCTGGAACAAACTTCCCCACTCCCTTCAATCCCACTCCTCCCTCCAGGTCTTCAAAACAGCTGTTCACCACCATCTCTTATCTTCCCCCATCCAAAACCTTGATCTTTTCTTCCCCCGCTAATTCACCCCATATACAATTATTTTTTTTTTTGGGGAAATTCCAACTTCTTTCCTGGAAGTCCTTGCAATGTTCGTATGTTTTATACCTCTCCCACCTCCCCCCAAGCCCTCCCCCTCCCACATTTCTCCCGATGTCCCTGCTCTCAAATGTTGTGTTTGTGTCCTTCCCCCTCTCTCCCCATCTTGTCTACCGCTCCGCTTGTTTTTTGTGTTTTATGTGTCGGTTTCACTTTTTGTGTGATTAATGTTCGCTCTTTCACGAGCCTCGATCTTGTATACAAAAAATATATATATTAAAAAAAGACCCAAAGGCCTCTGAAGACACCAAAGACCCAAAAGACCCAAAACACCTCAAAGACCCAATATACCCTTAAAGGCCCAGAGGATCTAAAAGACCCTGTAGACCCAAATGGCCCTGAAGACCCAAAACACCATGAAACCCAAAAGACACCGAAATGGTCAAAGATGCCTACCCCTCTGAAACGACGTGTGGTGAGGCGCGTTGAGCGCGCCGAGTCACACTAGTAAAAGCAATGCGGCACCATGACATTTTTGTGCAACCTTTTTGAGCAGCACTTCTTGCAAATGATGTGCCGATGACCACAAATTGGCTGTGTACCAAGTTCAGTCTTGGAAAGTCCCACCGTTGGAAAACCCACTTAGATTTATCATTAGGTCAGGTCAGGTATGGGAGCATGCGCCGGAGCAGCACGTCATTGATCATGAGCAAAGACCTAATTGCATCATTCAGCTATGGTCAATTGGAAGCAAGGTTACTCAGCAGTCAAAAAACGCAAACCAAGATCTAAATTACCAATACATCCGCACACAAACATGCAAACAATAGACTAAATATGTCTGTCTAAATATGTCAAAACAGGACAAAGCAGACTCGTCGGCATCTTCATCGTAATTTCAGAAACATAGGGGCCTGGCGGCACTCACCTGGTAGAATAAACAGTATACTGCACCGACTAAAGGTATTTTAAACCAATTTCAATGGTTGCTAGAAGACAGGGCAGCATGTAGAATCACACTAACATAATCATAAGACTTTTAAACAAACAAAGAGAAAAATACCTATTTTGGGGGGCAACCCTCCCCTACCCCCAACCCCGTTTAACCCCCTAGAACCAATTTCTTCTAATGCCTTGAACAAACATTGGTACATCATGGGTGAGGAAGGTTGTGGTGAAGTTTCATCGAAATTGTGTGTCGTTTCTGAGAATAAAAGAGATAACTATTTTGGGGGAGCAACCCCCCCCCCCCCAGACTCCTAAAGGGGCAGATTTTTTTACATATCGTGAACAAACTTTGGTACAGCAAGGGTGGTGAAGGTTGTGGTGAAGTTTCATCGAAATAGTGTGTGTAGTTTCAGAGAAGAAAGGAAATTCCTATTTTGGGGGGTCAAACATGGATATACTTTGACCACCGGTAAACCCCCTTAGACCCCAATCTTTTTTAATGCCATGAACAGAACTTTCGTCACAACAACAAATATAATTGTGCCAAGTTTGGTCACAATCCCTTCAGCGGTTTTGGAGAAGTTGCAAGTGTTTCCAAATCCGGGATCCAAATCTGGCCCATCAGTGGATTATCAAATCCGGCCTCAAATACAACTACCTTGAGTTTTTATGCC
The DNA here is from genome assembly GCF_964187855.1 of Myxine glutinosa. Taxonomy (NCBI): domain Eukaryota; kingdom Metazoa; phylum Chordata; class Myxini; order Myxiniformes; family Myxinidae; genus Myxine; species Myxine glutinosa. The sequence continues at coordinate 105,542,544 of NC_136273.1, forward strand.
GTCGCCAGAGGCATTATGTTTTCAGGTTGTCCGTCTGTCCATCCGTCCGTCCGTCCATCCATCCGTCATAGGTTTTTCTTCCCGCGATAACTTACGAACGGCTAAAGGGATCTTAGTCAAGATTGGTGCAGGTGAGGTAAAGATGAACAGACTACATTTTGGGGTCACAAGGTCAAAGGCCAAAGGTCAGAGGTGATATTCGGTAAAAAAAAATACTGTCACTGCGATAACTTGTGAACCAGTGATGGGATTCTGACCAAATTTGGTACAGTTATGTAGAATGATGTAAAAATGAAATGATTCGATTTTGGGGTCAAGAGGCCAAAGGTAAAAGTCTGTAATATGGCTATAACTTGAGAATGGCTGAAGTGATCTAATTCAAACTTAGCACAGATATGTATAATGATGTAAAGATTAAGTGATTAGATTTTGGGGTCAAAGGTCAAATCTGTAAAAGGTCTATCACTTGTGAACGGCTGAAGGGATTTAAATTAAAACTTGGTACAGATATGTATAATGATGTAAACAAGAAATGATTAAATTTTGGGGTTGTGGAAGTGTAAAATTTATGAAGCAAGTAATTTTTATGAGCTACAACCTGCTCACCTCATGTGCAAGTGTTTTTGTGATTTCCATGCAGAAGTTGAGATTTCCTCCAGTCGGCGAATCATCTCCGACACTCTGACCAAATTTGTTTGCTCGAGAAAAGTAAATTCTTAGTTGAGGCAATGGTAGACCACATATTGTCATGGTAAAACCATTTTTATGACTGAGGGTAATATGATTACAAATAGGGTGTTTTTTTTGGAAATAATGTAATGTTAGATCGAGTATGTCTTACTGAAGTTCCATAAGCAAACTGAAGCAAAGATATTGTTTTCTTGGTAAATAATAAAATAATACAGCTGGTTCCATGATGTCTGACTCGGCTGCCTGAAGTAATTAGCATTAACTGAATTGCTTTACAAATCCCATTGTGTTTGGGAAAACTAGTGAATAATCGACTCGGTACGAGGTCGAAGCTAACATTGTTTTGATAAATAAATGCAAAATACATGGTAATTATTTTGCAGAGTTGGACAAAGAGTTCCCCGATACAATAGAAGTGGATGAGTTACTCTGCGCTGGCCGATGGGGGATGGGCCCAGTGCACTTTTCTCTACTTCCAATTACAAGTTAATCTAATAGATAGTTTTATGGAATTGTCAACGTTCTCAGTAAATCTTTCAAAAGAGCGATAATTGAACACTGAATCGAATAAAGCTTATAGCTTATTAGGGTTTGATAAAAGTTATTCTAAAGTGTAAAATCCTAAAAACTTATTCCAAATATCCACCACGTACATGCAGTCTGGTAGGCTAGCTATCTCTGACTCTCTGATCCAATATCTTCTCAGTAAAAATCTTTTGTAAGGGTATATACAGTATATAGGCTTATACCTCTTATATATGATTTTGACTTATGAGGGAAAATATGAGTTTGCAGGTTGACAAAGGATGTGGTTGTCATAGCTACTGAGTGACCTATTGATTAAATAAGGGCTTTCTTATTTAATTGCATGCCTGTTTTGAAGTTTTAACATGACTTATTAAAACTCATGTTACTAGTGTGTTAAGTTGCAATATGGTATGATAACCCTTGCATCAACTGGCAGAATACTCAGGTCCTGTGAAAACAATAATGTTAAAATGAGTTTTGCGGTTGACAAAGATGAATTTGATATGCTTGTTTCTAAGATAATATTTAAAAGTTTGAATTAGTAAATATATTGTTGCAGTTTTTAGAACCTTCACTATCAAATTTAGTATTAAAATCCCGTATAAATAACCCGTGTACATTTCCCTTTAATTGGCTGTTAATTGAAATGAGTGCACCTTAGCTAGTCCATGTACAAGCATGTAGCAAATCATAGAACCTCTCTATAGTTATATCCTTATTCTATGTTCCAGATAAGGCTGTGTGTCCAATAGTCGATCTTACGTTGCACCAAATCAAATAAGATAGATCCCCTTTTCGATGGCCCCAAAGCCTACATTTCCAACAGCATTCAGACTCCATTACGCACGCGGTCAGCTCGGAGAAGAAGGGCATGGCCCGCCCATCGTCATCAAAAGGTGGAGCCAGAAGGCCCTTACGACCAACCAGGAATCGGTGGGCATGGCTTGGTAGGGCGTGGCTATATAACCCGTTACGGGAAGCCCCCACCGGCAGATCAGATGGAGGGAGCCAGATGAGAGAGGGAGCACGAATCAAGAGTTCTGTGGAGGAGGTGCGTGATCCAGCTGAACGTGAAAAAGAACGCAGGAGGCAGAGGTGCCTGGGAAAGCTGCCGGTGCAAAGCCGAGTGCGTGGAGTCACCGTTTGCTCACTTCCAGCGTGGAGCTGGAGCGGACGTCTTTGCTGCGATTTCCCGCCGCACCTTCCAGCCCTGCCGTTCTGCACAGACCCCTCTTCTCCCTCCAGCCAATCCTACCTGCAATTCCCTATTCGTGTGAGTCTGTTTGTGTTGTCCTGTCCCTGGGTATAAGTTAAGACTGTATAAGCTAAGGATTGCCCTGTGTATCTGCTTCTTCCTCTTCCCTGTAAATTACTTTGTTCTTCTTTGGTTTTGTGTAAATAATAATAAATATCTGTTCTTTCTTACCCGTTTGGTTTGCTTCTCGTCCGATCGCTTTAGTGATTTCTTGATTGAGTTCCTGTGGTGCGATTTCGGCCAACGCTTTATGAATCGGGTTAGTCTTTGCTAACGGCTTGAACTTCGGACTGCTAACCCGCTCGGCAAATACCATCTTGTCCGTGGTTTCGAGCGGTACTTGTCTCCCTGTTTTGCGGAGGGATTGGTGAAGGTATTCGGGAGAACACCTTGACCAATAACCCTGATCAATCCCACCTCGCAAAGGAGCGTTACAGGTACCAGGAACGGAGACGGCCAGCTTAACAAGACGAGGGGATTAAACCCCCCTCGGTAAGGGGAGTGCCGTCATCCGATTCCGTAACAATATATAAAGTTTTTGTAGTTACATTCTTTACATGTGATTGAGAGAACCTTGACGCCGCAAAGTCTCGAAGAACATATCTTCCTCATTAAGGAGATTTTAATATGCATTCCTCAAACGGCGGGATATCCCTCTGCTCAATATTTCACTCGACCAATCACATTGCATCCCTCGATCCTTGCTCCCTCCCACCTACACTTTGCCTAACCAATCCTACTGCTCTCCTCCTCTTTCTTCGCTCCTCCCCCTCCACTTTCTCCTCCCATTTTCAACTTGTATAAAGGTCAGAACTGACGTCCAAATATTTAGGATTATCACTGGGTTTGTAAGATGTTGGTTTGTTGTACTTAGGATTATCACTGGGTTTGTAAAAATGTTGGTTTGTTGTACTTAGGATTATCACTGGGTTTGTAAGATGTTGGTTTGTTGTACTTAGGATTTTCACTGGGTTTGTAATGTTGTAAATGTTGTACTTCGGATACTTCACTTGGCTGGTCGATTCTGTATGTTTACACTGTATGTTGACTGTATACTGTGCATGCTACTGTATCCTTATGATGTTTCCTTTGATGTACATCTCTACTGTACCAGGATTTTCACTTGGGACTTTCTGTGAATCTTGCAATGTGCCTTTGTGAATTGTAGTATGCTCTTCTTGGTTTGATAAAGGTTATTGTTTCTTGCTGTGTATTTCCTTGTCGAAAGAAAGTTTTGTCCTCCTCGGAAATTAAAATTTGTGATTCTTCTTCTGACAAAAGTTATGGACATTGAATTTCTTGATTCATCTATTACATACTGTCTAAAAAAATATCTCTATCAGGGTCAATAGGTTACAGGTCAGAGGTCATGTCAGGTAAAAATGTGATAACTTGGCACAGCTGAATGGATTTAAATCATACTTGATACAAGTATTATAATGATGTAATAATGTGGGTGGGGGCATATCAGTCAACGTCGTGACGTCGAAGAGTGCCGTTCTAGCTGCTGTTTCTGTGTTTACTGTATGATTCTAGTTTGGTTTTGTTTTAAAACTTGTGCCAATTTGTGAGTATTCGTTGGACTTTTCAACTGGGGTTTTGAGGCCTTGAACATTTTTCTCGTTCAAGTCCACGATCGTTTTTTAAATTGTCTATGCCCCCTACTACTTTCTGTCCTTCCATTTTCTCCTAAATTCCCTTATTTCTCCTTCAAATTGTATCCCCTGTTCAGTGTCTTAAGATATTAAAAAAAACAAAAAACAAAATCAATTCCTTATTACCTCCAAACCTTTCACCTTCCCCAACCTCCCTACTACCCCCCCCCCCCCCACTTCTACTTCTACTTCCTCTTCCATCCTCTCAATTTTTGCCGGTTCCACTCTGCATTCCTGCTCTGAACGTGAAGGTACTCACCACACAGCTCAACATTCTTTTCTTCAAGCTTTTACTTTCCCCTTCTTCGACATAACCTTCAATAATAGAATTTTTTTTAAAGGTAATTGCTCCTGCCAATACATACCAACTGCTTGAATACACCTCCACGACTTACCCAGAACGTCTTCACGGTACCACTTAAAATGTTTAAATTTCCTCTTTCTCCCGTGTTGAATTCTCTATTTTATTACAATTCACTCTTCTTCCTCTTCCAAAGTCTGCTATAAAATAAATCCTTCGTCATTCCAACACTTACAGCCCTTCCTTTCTACATTCTCTAAACTCACAAGGTCGTTACCAGTCTTTGTCCATACAGGTCTTTGTCCCACAACAAATAAACGTACAAGACAGGCCAATCAACGATACAACAATTAAAATACAACAATTAATGGTTTAGTAAAAATAAATGCAGGACAATAAAAAAGTGACACGAAATTCCTAAATTGAGGGACCCTCCCACGGACTCGTATACAACACAAGGGAATGATAAATGAAAATAAACGCGTTGTGTGGTGGGTTGGCTGATACTCCGCCTGGCATCTTTGACCGGTCCCTGAACCACCGCGCAGGAACCGCAAAAGATGGCGCGCAGTCGCGCCCAGAGCAGCCACCGACCTGTGAAGCGGCGGCAAAACTCCTTCCTCCTCCGCTCGTTCCACAAGCCACAAAGCTCCGCTGTTTCTCAAGCGCACACAGCACGAAGTGCAGCCGTCACAAAGCCAGCACCAAGGAGAGTGTATCAACTGTGACTGCTCGCGATGAAGGCCAGACCCTCGCCATGGAGACATACGCTTACACGGACATCCGGGCCCGACTTAATTTCAGGAAGGTTTCTCTTCACGACATTCGGAGCACACTACCCAATACAATCCAATCTGGACTAAGGTATTTCATTACCTACCCCCACAAACCTATATACTTTATGGACGTGCTCACATTATAATAGTACACACATTATATACGTACTTACATTCTAATTGTGGCTAACCCCCGCTCTTGCAGGGAAAATGGCCTTAAAATGCCTGTTGTTGTTGTTGTTGTTATTACATTCTAATTGTACATACTATTCCTTGTAGAGGTATTTTGTTTTGTATACAAAGTCGAGGCTCATATAAGAGCTAACACTGAAAAGACGAAAACATAACCAGACACATAAAATATATAATAAAAAGAGTGGTAGACAAAAGGGGGAGAGAGAGGGAAGCACACAAACACAACAGATGGTACTCGGTTGAAAAGAAGGATAATGTGCAATACTGGCTGGCACCAGGTGGAATTTCTGGCCTATGTTAGCACATTATGTGTGGACAGAGACAGACAGGCAGACAAATAAATAAACAGAGTCAAATGCAATACCCTCCTCTGGCGAGAGCAATAAAAACAGTGTCAAACCATCCTCCTCAAAAGACACACCCTCTCTTCTCTCTTACCTTCGGCACTGTAGGTATGCTTGGAATGGCTGGGGGCGTATTCGCCATTCCCACCGGAACCGCACGACCGCTACCAGTTGAAGCAAGAGGTCCTGGTCCTAAAGCACGAGGCAGAGGGGGCGAGGGAGTGGGCAAGGCGGTACGAGCAACAGTGGCTGAAGGGCGTGGTATGGCAGGACTAGGGGAAGTAGCTGGAGGCGGTGGAGAGTGTGCTTGCTGCTGCGTCGTGGTCCGAGGCGTGCGGGTCGAGGTGGCGGGGCGAGTTGTCGGAGTTGTTGGCTCACTCGATGTGACGTCTGTACCCTGCGCCTGGCCCGTGGAACTCTGAGCCTCAGAGACAGCTGAAGGTGGTAGAAATGGGGAAAAAAAAGTTAGGATTGAGTGATAGAAAAGTGAGACTTGAACAAACGGAGTAAATCATTCAACCATGAGGAAAAGGAGCACTAAATTAATGATAAAAATGTAAAATGTCAAGACAGAGAAGGAAAAAAAGTTGTTGTTTTTTCGAACTACAACATGAAGCACTCAGGATGACCTGAGTTACAAGTGAAACAGAGTCGAGAGCCTGACGGGTTTATTTAATGGTGGTGGAGCACAGGCATGTCGGAATTGTCGGGACAAATTGCCTCCTCTTGCGTCAAAGTTCTTTTTTAAGATTCATTGGTTTCGCATCGATGTGGCCACAGACTTCCCCGTGACCGACAGACATGATCAGATTTTGTATTTTTATGCAGCAGAATCGCATCGTAACTTCACACAATGTAAATACAGCACTTGGGTATCTTTCATGAAGTTCATGGGAGGGAACGGCGGTGGGTATATCCAACAATGGACACTATTTCCGTATTTACTTACATAGACAGACTTTCTCCTGCCTGGTGGGCATCTGATCACAGGAACATACTTGCAAGCTTTTGTACCCAGATAACTTCTACAAAAACACCTCATAAAAAAACTCTGCCATGGGAGCAATTCACATAATCGTGTTCATGGCGCGTTAGCATTAACCCCATCCGGATGATATGGGTTAAGAAACGAACGAGCATATTGGAATAGCACCTCAGTTCCCAATGGTACACATGGCATGCTTTTCTGATGAAGAAAATACAGAAACCTCCATATGGGTCTTTACAAAATAAGGATTTCCATAATAGGACTATACGGAGGGAGTTCCACGAATGCATGACACCACAAGAGGTTGTGCTTGTTTATTAAAACAAAACCAACGACGGTTCAATGCCTTAACCATCCTATGTCATCTTAGACTCAGCCAATCCCAAGATTATGTCAGGATGGACTACATCTCGGGAATGCGATTGAAGAATGCAGTTAGCATTTCCGAATGAGCATACGGCTCTCGGTGCCGGGATCTCAGGTTCAAATCCCAATCTGTTGTTCTTCCCACTGCCTACTGTCCTTGTTATTGATGTGAAAGTATAACAATGGTCCCAACTGTCCTTATTTTAACATGGCATTATATGTACCGGTACAAGCTTTGGCATGTACCTTAAGACACGAGAGAAAAGGGCAGAAATCAGTGCTATTTTGGTTCATATGTTTAAAACATTATTCTCACCTGTGGCGGATGCTTTTCGGGCACGACCCTTGGGGGTCTTTGGAGCTGGTGGGGTAAGCTCTAGCTCTTCTTGGGGCATTTCAGCCACTTTTTGCAGAAAGAACTTCTCAAGAGTTTGAGCCATCAACACAATGTCATCGCTTGGCTGCAAGAGGATAGGGGATAGCAGTGTTTGGTTTTGTTTAAATACAGAAATCTAGACTCACGGAGGAGCTAAATGGCAGAGGGAAGCAGGGTTCAAATACAGGATGGGAGGGGGGAGGGAGGCTCAAGAGTAGAAGAGAGCATGAGGTGATGATGGGCAGCACTCTTCAAGGATTTGAGGGATGGGACACGAGACAACAAAGGGAGTCGGTTCCACAGAAGAAAGAATAGAGGATTAGAGGTAAGTATTCAGCTAGGAATTGGGGAAGGGAACCAGGTGTGGATTGTGGAACAATGCATGCAACATGGCCACCTTGGGAGAGGACAGAGGGATGAGAAACGAGGCCAGAAGTGAGAACGAAAACTACAGCCATGGATTCTGCTCAGTCCCTCCTTGGTAAATCCATAACCAAGTTATTGTTACAGATCGGTGTTCCAGATCCTACAAGGACTCAAAAATGGGGAACGATGCAAGACGGCTGATAAGACTACGATGGATGGAAAAGTGGCCTTCGTGATACTCACCCTGTTGTAAATGTAGCAGTTTGTGAACATGGTGCTAAAATCCTGAATACATTCCACAGCTGTCCAGTAATAATTGGCATCGAGCCTCTTTCTTATTGTGCCCATGTCCATCGGGTGCTTGATGATTTCATAGTAATCCTTGGGGTAAGGCAAAGTGGGGTGGCAGTAACAAACTGGTCTTTGTAAAGTGATGTTTAAAGTTCGTAACCTCATCTACGAGTGCCACAAAACAAAGCAAAACCCTGAAGAAACCATGTGCAGGCTGTTGAGTAGATGACAATTATATGGATGATGTTGCAAGCCAGAGTCAAAAAGAAAAAGAAAACATGAATAAGCCTGAAATTTAAAGAGTTAAATGATCCCTTTAAACTTACAGGTAAGTTTAGCTTTGAAACATCCACAGGCTGATGGAACGGCCAAGCAAACTGGTGTTTCCAAAGCGCCTTCATCACCACTTTGCCCAAGTACTGCAGCTGATTGGTCAGACGTCCGGGCTTACTGGGATTATAAGTCTCCGGTGGGGGTGGATTTACCAAAGGGGGCTTAGCCGGTTGGGTGGCTGGTGCTTCCATGATTTCGAGAAGGGGAACTGGGATTCAACCTCCAGAGAAAGGAATAACAAAACTGAACAGCGAGAGGATCGAGCTTTGGAGTTGGATTCCGATGCCAAGAATCAGACTTTGCTGACAAGTCCGGAAGAGAACCGCTCAATTGCCTCCAAGATTCAAGGTCCTTCAAAAGGCCTGGCAGATGCAAATGCAGCTTTGCGCAGCAGAGCCTTTTTTAAGCAGTTAACTCCAAAGATGAACCCCACATCTCTCGAGGTTAACTGGACACCAGTTCCCTACAGAGAAAACATCACACATTCTCAGATTGCATTACATCAAGCAGCACACGCAAAGATTCAAAGCATTTAACACAACATTTAGTTCATTTCAAACGGCCATGCCCGTCAAGAGTTATCCAATAAACGTCTGCATTCTCATTGCATTTTGGGTATTCAGGTCGAGGCTGTTGTACGTGGCAACATTTGAACGACCTCGGAGGAAATTGAAGTCAACCACACAGCATGGACTTGCACAACTTGTTGGCCAGACGAGATGGATGAGGATTATCCGTCCTTGAAAGTCATTATTGAGCAAACGGATTCAAACAAAACGGATTGGCTGGTTTATACGTGTGTTTGTTTTGAATTGATAATCTGACAGCCCCGTTTCCAGTTGACTATGCAAATACGTAATACTGCTTACAACCTGCGGGACATCAGTTTGAGCATCTTTAGCGTTCCCACATTTTCCGACTTGAGATCCCATTATAATGTTGTATTATTAAGCCTTATGAAGGTGAATATAGGAAAGACGAAGGTGATGGCAAGTGGTAAAGCAGGTGGTGAGGTGGAAAGAACTGGGAAGTGGCCGTGTGCTGTGTGCAGGAAGGGTGTCGGAGTGAACTCCATTCAATGTACAGCGAGAGGATCGAGAGATTTTGGACAGAGACAGACCTCTGTCCGTACAATGTGCACTGAGTGGGTTCATCGAAAATGTAGTGGTCTGAGAGGGTCATTAACCAGTGTGGCAGCTACATTCAAATGTAAGGTGTGCACAGAGGGAGCTGCAGATGGCGGAAATGTTGAGTTGGATCTTGGAGACAGCGTGAAGTTGGAAGGTGTGAAAACATTTTGCTACCTCGGAGACATGCTGAATGGAGAAGGTGGATCAGACTCGGCAACGGTTGCTCGAGTGAGATGTGCATGGAAGAAGTTTCGGGAACTGAGTGGCGTGCTGATGAGGAGGGGAGTGTCGTTGAAGCTGAAGGGAAAGGTGTATGCTGCATGTGTGAGAAGTGTTATGATTTATGGGAGCGAGACATGGGTAATGAACGTAGAGCAGCAACGAAGGCTGGAATGGGTGGAAATGCGAATGGTTCGGTGGATGTGCGGAGTATCGTTGAGAGAGAGGAAGACAAATGATGAATTGCGAAAGATGATGGGAATAGAGCCTGTGATGGATGCTGTGAAGAGGAACAGGTTGAGATGGTTTGGTCATGTGTTGAGGAAGGATGAAAGTGACTGGTTGAGAAGAGTGATGGAAATGAATGTAGAAGGAAGTCGAAGACGGGGAAGACCGAGAAAGACTTGGCTGAAGATGGTTGAAGAAGAAATGCGGGCAAGGGGGTTAACAAGGAGAGATGCAGAAAATAGGGCAAAATGGAGAAGATTGTCATGGGGACCGCAAGGCTAACCCCCGCTCTAGCAGGGGAAATGGCCTTAAAATGCATGTTGTTGTTGTTGTTGTTGTTGTATTAAGCCTCCTCTCTGTTACGTCGGTGCGATATTATGCAACGCCGGCACAACGCTTTTGAAGGTGTGTGCATCAGAGGGAGATCGAACATTTGCTGTCGATGAATCAATATGGCGAAAGAGAAGGCTGGTGGTTCAATCAGTGGTACTAGAGTGAGAATTCATGATCAAATGCATAAAATTGGGGTCAATGTGCAAACTGTGGGATCAAATTGGGTTCTGTTGAGTTCAGACAACTCAGATGCGATTGAAAAATAAATCGATTATGGATGAAGAGTGATAAGATTAGCAGTAGTCACGATATAGAGGTGTTCGAGTTAGCCTGTGGACAGACAGAAAACAACAAATTGAAATAAAGAACCACGTGACTTCCCTTGAGAGAAGTTTCACTCACAGATGCCGTCACTCCAAATTGTCAACAGATTTCTTTTGCACAAGTTGCTCTTTCCACACACAGCCATGTTGTTGCACACGTTTGGCAAAGAATCGGGTCATTTCCAAAGTTATTTCCAATCTTTCTTCAGGAATTTTTCTCACCGCTTCAGCTAGGGAAACAAAATAAATAAATACAAGAATCAAATGTCTTCGTGCACAATCGCAAGGAGGATGTAACTAAGCTGTGTACCATTTTGAAGGTCTTCCGGAACTATTTCCAAGACTACAGCTCGCGACAACGGTCATCGCATCGAAGGTCGATTAAACAGCCGTCCCCCACTAAGGCCCTCTCACCTCCCCAAATATAAAGGGCGTCCCTTCGGAGTTCAGGACATGTGAGGACACACTGCTGTGGCACTGATGAGAAAACGTTCATTAAAGAACTCCTGACCTTTCACCCCACATAGCCGTCCTATCCTTCCTTGGTTTGAATCCTCTACGGTTCTAGCCTTGCTTCAAATCTCAACCGAGTTAAAACCACCATCCTGGTATTTCACATGCAGGGTGACACATTAACGTGTGCATCGTTCATCGGATAGGCGTTAACCTGGGTGTCCCGCAGAGTATCGATTTCCTGGTGGAGGTTAAAGATCCCCGCTGTCTTCTGCGATGGGTCGGCAAATTATCAAATGCTAACTGATGAAGGTTACCATTGCCAAAACATCAAACCTCATCTTCCTGACAAACCTAACGTTGAAGGGGGGCATTTGCAGGGGTGCTATTGGTGAGATTGGGAGTTGGTGGGGGAGGTGGGATTGTTGTTGATGAGATTTAGAATGGAGGGGGGCGACGGGAAAGTGCTGGTGAGATTGGAGTAGGAGAGAATCTTTTGCGGATATTGAGCATGAGGAGGGGAGTAGTACTGGTGAGATTGGGGAGCAAGGGGAAGTGGTGTTGGTGAAATTAAGAATGGGTGTGAGGGAAGGGGGGGGGGGGGAGTGTGGGTGTTGGCATTGGTTGGAATTGGAGGAGGGGGGTTGGCGTCGGTTGCAACGGGGATGGGGGGTCGGCGTCGGTTGCAACGGGGAGGGGGGGGTGGTCGGCGTCTTTTGGAACGGGGAGGAGGGGGGTTGGTGTCGGTTGGAACGGGGAGGGGGGTTGGTGTCGGTTGGAACGGGGAGGGGGGTTGATGTCGGTTGGAACGGGGAGGGGGGGGTCGGCGTCGGTTGGAACAGGGAGGGGGGCGGCGTCGGTTGGAACAGGGAGGGGGGGGGCGGCGTCGGTTTGAATGGGGAGTGGGGGGGGATCAGCATCGGTTGGAATGGGGAGGGGGTGGTGAGATTGGAGTAGGAGGGAATCTTATGCGGAGATTGAGCATGAGGAGAGGAGTAGTATTGGTGAGATTGGGGAGCAAGGGGAAGTGGTGTTGGTGAAATTAAGAATGGGTGTGGGGGAGGGGGAGGAGTGTGGGTGTTGGCATTGGTTGGAATGGGAGGAGGGGGTTTGGCGTCATTTGGAACGGGGAGGAGGGTTGGCGTCGGTTGGAACGGGGAGGAGGGTTGGCGTCGGTTGGAACGGGGAGGGGGGGGGCGGCGTCGGTTCGAATGGGGAGGGGGGGCGGCGTCGGTTGGAACGGGGAGGAGGGTTGGCGTCGGTTGGAACGGGGAGGGGGGGGGCGGCGTCGGTTGGAACGGGGAGGAGGGGTGGCGTCGGTTGGAACGGGGAGGGGATCTGGCATCTGTTGATGGTGTTTGGAGGAGGGGGGGGGGGGGTGTGAGGAGGGCCGTCAGTGATGGTGTCAGGAGGTGCGGAGGGTCATCGATGGTGGTGTTGCGGGGGGGGGGAGGTCGTTGGTGGTGATGTCGGGGGGGGGGGGGCAAGGTCGTTGGTGGTGATGTTGAGGGGTGGGGAAGGTCTTTGGTGGTGGTGTTGAGGAGTGGGGAAGGTCATTGGTGGTGGTGTTGGGGGTGGGGAATGGTTGTTGGTGGTGGGGTTGAGGGTGCAGAAGGTCGTTGGTGGTGGTGTTGGGGGTGGGGAGGGTCGTTGGTGGTGGTGTTGGGGGTGGGGAGGGTCGTTGGTGGTGGTGTTGGGGGTGGGGAGGGTCGTTGGTGGTGGTGTTGGCTGCTGGGGAAGCTTGTCGGTGGTGGTGATGCAGGGGGGAGGGGGGGGAGTGGGGAGGGTCATCGGTGTTCGTGTTTCGGGTGGTCGTCGGTGGTGATGTTGTGGTGGGGAGGGTCGTCGGTGGGGGTGTTGTGTGGGGAGGGTCGTCGGTGGTGGTGTTGTGGGTGGGGAGGGTCGTCGGTGGTGATGGGGGTGGCTTCGCTTGGAACGGGGAGGGGAGGGTCATCGGTGGTGGTGTTGCGGATGGTCGCCGGTGGTGGTGATGTGGTGGGGAGGGTCGTCAGTGGTTGTGTTGGGGGTGGGGAGGATCGTCGGTGGTGGTGTGGGGGGTGGAGAGGATCGTCAGTGGTGGTGTTGGGGGTGGGGAGGATCGTCAGTGGTGGTGTTGGGGGTGGGGAGGATCGTCGGTGGTGGTGTGGGGGGTGGGGAGGATCGTCGGTGGTGGTGTGGGGGTTGGGGAGGATCGTCGGTGGTGGTGTTGGGGGGTAGGGAGGATCATCGGTGGTGGTGTTGGGGGGTGGGGAGGGTCGTCGGTAGTGGCATTGTGGTGTTGGGGAGGGGGAGGGGGGGCGGGTCGTCGGTGCTGGTGTTGGGGGGTGGGGAGGATCGTCGGTGGTGGTGTTGGGGAGGTGGGGAGGATCGTCGGTGGTGGTGTTGGGAGGTGGTGTTGATCGTCGGTGGTGGTGTTGGCGGGTGGGGAGGATCGTCGTTGGTGGTGTTGGGGGGTGGGGAGGGTCGTCGGTGGTGGTGTTGGGGGTGGGGAGGGTTGTCGGTGGTGGTGTTGGGGGTGGGGAGGGTAGTCGGTGGTGGTGTTGGGGGTGGGGAGGGTTGTCGGTGGTGGTGTTGGGGGTGGGGAGGGTCATCGGTGGTGGTGTTGGGGGTGGGGAGGGTCATCGGTGGTGGTGTTGGGGGTGGGGAGGGTCATCGGTGGTGGTGTTGGGGGTGGGGAGGGTCATCGGTGGTGGTGTTTGGGTGTGGGGAGGGTCGTCGGTGTGACGTTGGAAAGGGGGGGAGGGGAGGGTCTTTGGTGGAGGTGTTGAGGATGGTTGTCAGGTCATTTGTGGTGGTGTTGGGGGGTGGGGAGGATCATCAGTTGTGGTGTTGGAGGGGGGGGGGAGGTTCATCAATGGTAGTGTTGGGGTGTGGAGGGTCGTCGGTGGTGGTGTTGGGGGGTGGGGAGGGTGGTCATGACTTTTTGAATCGTCACGGGGGTTTGGAGATGCGATTCAATAGTGAACAACCCACTAAAATCTTCTCGGTGTAGCTTGACGGAGTTTGTGAATTGAGCCACCCCCGCTGTTTCTGTGTCTGACACCTAATTGTCGCCCTATAACTGTGAAGTCTCGGTGATATTCGCACCCAGATGCACAATTTATCGCTGTCGAGACCAAGTGGCTGCTAAGCGAGGGTACAATCGAACCTAGCAGCTCGCCCTGGAGGGCTCAAGTGCTAGTAGTCAATAATCCGAATCACCGGAAGTGTACGTATGGTCATTGACTATTCTCAGACGATCAATCGCTTTACCCAACTTGACGCCTACCCGCTTCCCAGGATGGATGACATGGTCAGAGAAGTATCTACCTAGAGGGTATTTAGCACCTTGGACCTCCGAAGTGCTCATCACCAGATACCTATCCGGGAGAATAATCGTCCTTACACCGCTTTCAAATCTGGTCAGCGGTTGTATCAATTTCGTAGAACCCCCTTGGGGTCACGAACGGAGTTCTTGTTTCCAACGGGTGATGGATGACATTCTAACCAGAGAGCAGCTGAAAGATGTTTTCGTGTACGTCGATAATATCACCGTATGTGGCCGTGATCAGGTAGACCATGATTCACATTTACGGCGGTTTTTGGATGTCGCAAATAAATACAGATTGACCTTCAACGAGGATTAGTGTAACTATTCCGTCAAAACAGTGGATCTCTTGGGGTACACCATGACCGGAGAGGAGATACGCCCTGACGTCGCTCGGCTGCAACGTTTGCTCGATATGGCCCCTCCCATTGACCGTGTGGCATTGAGCAGAGTAATGGGATTGTTCGTCCATTATTCCAAGTGGGTGCCAGGGTTTTCAGAGAAGATAAGACCATTGGTGGAATGTAAAATATTTCCACTGAACATGGCCGCAAAGGCTGCATTTCCGCTATTGAAAAACGACATAGCTAATGCTGTTGTGACCTCGATCGACGAGACTATTCCTTTTATGATCGAGACAGACGCCTCAGACTGTACTATGACGGATACCCTCAATCAAGCTGGAAGGCCAGTCGCTTTCTTCTCTCGAACACTGTCTGTTAGTGAAAAGTGACATTCCGCTATTGAGAAGGAAGCTTACGCGATCGTGGAAGCCATCAGGCGGTGGCCCCATTTCCTTCTGGGGAAACATTTCCAGCTGATTACAGACCGGCAGTCCGTGCCTTTCATGTATGAGGGATGCCATCCACAGAAGATTAAAAATGAGAAAAATCGTTCGCTGGCGCGTTGAATTAGCCGACTTCAGTTTCGACATTGTGTACAGGCCGGGGACGAGATAATCTGGCTGCTGATGCGCTATCTCGACCTGTCTGTTCAGGAATGACCACTGGCGATTTACGTGGTATTCATGAATCGCTTTGTCACCCCGGGGTGACTCGATTGGCTCACTTCGTGCGGAGTAGGAATCTGCATATTTCTATGGATGACGTCCGGCGTCTTTGTAAAACATGCTCCACGTGCCGAGTAAAAGTAAAAGTAAAAGTAAAACCGAGTTTTTAAAAACTGTCTATGGGAACGCTGATTCATGCCGGATGGCCATGGGAGCGTTTGAACGTGGATTTCCAGGGTCCATTGCTGGCGGCAGGGGCATGCGGATACATTCTTACTGTTGTTGACAAGTACTCCAGATTTCCGTTTGCTTTTCCGTGTGTTGACATGTCTTCGGCGACGGTGATTGAATGTTTTCGGCAATTGTTATTACTGTTCGGATATCCTGCCTTCGTTCATTCCGACCGAGGTATGGCTTTTTTGTCTCGGGGGATTAAAGCGTTTCTCCAGGATTGAGGTGTAGCCTCTAGCTGTACCATGGCGCACAATCCTCAAGGCAATGGCTTGGTGGAACGATATAACGGAATTATCTGGAGAGCCGTGTCAATGAGCTTGAAGTCGCGCGGTTTGCATTCGCAGCAGTGGGAGCACGTACGGCCTGAAGCATTGCCCACTATCCGGTCGCTGCTGTGTACAGCTACAAATGAAACACCGCACAAATGCATGTTTCAATTTCAGCGACGTACTGATAGTGGGCAAGCGCTGCCTTCTTGGTTGGCAAAGCCCGGTCCGGCTCTCCTGAGACAAGCGGTCAGACAAAGTAAATACGAGCAGTTGGTAGAACGCGTAGAAATTCTGGAGGCAAATCCAGAGTATGCTCATGTCAGGCTGCCGGACAGATGTGAGACTACTGTATCAGTCCACCATCTCACGCCTTGCGGTGAGGGAAATCAGCGGGCTGTTGACGACAACCGAGACGGAATCTCGGGCTCCCCCATCAAAACGGAGTCGCAGCAAGGATCGACCGGCGATAAAGTAATTGTTGATAATGTCAAGGTTACGGAGATCCTGTCGGTTTCAGGAAGCCTTCAAAAGGAGGGGGTTGATGAGGATGATCCTCCTTTTGCGAGATCCGGGGATCCAGGAACTGATGGGATTTATTGAACTCGTGCTGGAAGATTGTGACAACCGCCAACTCCTTTTGGTCGGGAGAGCTTTGCCCCTGTTATGGTTTTTGGCACTGTTACATTGCTTTCTTGCTCGTTTGCTAGCTTGTATTTTAACGGAGGGAGAATGTGTGGAAATATGAAGAAGAAGATTCGATGGCATTGCCCTGAGAAGAGGATACAACCGGGTGCAGGGTAAAGGAGGAGATTGGCTTCGTTTCTGTATTATGTGAGCGGACACTTGAGTAAGGTATGAAAGGGAATGATTATTTCCTTGCTTACAGGTTAAAGAAGAGCCTGGTGTTGGGCTAGCGGCTAGGGTGCCAGCTTAGGATCCTAGGATCCTGGGTTCGAATCCCGGTCGATCGCTGAATTAACGCCAGGGGGGTTGACTCAGCCTGTCATCCTTCCGTGGTCGGCTAATTGAGTACCAGTTCACTGGTAATTCCCTGTTTGTCGTAAAAAGGCGACAAAAAGGATTGGCGGCAGGAAGGGCATCCGTCCGGCCGTAAAACATTGCTTCAAAAAGGGGACCAAAAAAAACAACAACAACCACGGTCCCCGAAAAAGGCCAACCCCCGCTTGCGGGGAAAAATGGCCTCTAAAGGTTTTTTTTTTGTTTTTTTTACAGGTTAAATAAGCCTGGTGTTGGCTTAGCGGTTAGGGTGCCGGCTTGAGATCCTAGGATCCTGGGTTCGAATCCCGGTCGATCGCTGAATGAACACCAGGGGGGTTGACTCAGCCTGTCACCCTTCCGAGGTCGGCAAATTGAGTACCAGCTTGCTGGGATGAATGATCCCGGTGTGTACCCCGGTTTAGAATAGGTACACCGTATCCCTGCGCATCGTAAGAGGCGACTAAGGGTTGGCGCCAGCAAGGGCATCCGGCCATAAAAAAAACATTGCCTCAAACAGGGAACCATGATTGTCAAACAGGGAACCATGAAGCAAGGCTAACCCCTGCTCTGGCGGGGAAAATGGCCTTAAAACGATCATTCATTTTTCATTTTACAGGTTAAAGAAATGCTAGAATAATCTTCAATGTAGTTCTAATATTAGTCTTTATCCTGTGCTTACAGGGTATGTGGAGATAGATTTCAATAAAGCCTCATATCTGGAAACGAGGTCTCGACTTGATTTCATAACAGCGGGTGGGGAGGGTCGTCGATGGAGTTGTTGGGGAGTGGGAAGAGTCACCGGTGGTGTTGAGGGGGTTGGGAAGGGTTGTTGGTGGTGGTGTCTGGGAGGGGGGTGGGGAAGGTCATCGGTAGTGGTGTTGGGGGGGTGGGGAAGATCGTCTTTGGTGGTGTTGGGGTGGGGAAGGTCGTCGGTGGTGGTGTTGGGGGTGTGGAGGGTCATTGGTGGTTGTGTTGGGGGTGGGGAGGATCGTCGGTGGTGGTATTGGGAAGTGGGGAGGGTCGTCGGTGGTGGTGTTGGGGGGTGTGGAGGGCATTAGTGGTGGTGTTCAAGGGTGGGGAGCTTTGGTGGTGGTGTTGGGGGGTGTGGAGGGTCATCGGTGGTGGTGTTGGGAGGTGGGGACGGTTGTGGGTGGTGGTATTGGGAGGTGGGGACAGTCGTTGGTGGTGGTGTCGGGGAGTGGCGAAGCTTGTTGGTGGTGGAGTCGGGGGGGGGGGCATCGGTAGTGGTGTTGGGGGGTGGGGAAGATCGCTGTTGGTGGTGTTGGGGTGGGGAAGGTCGTCGGTGGTGGTGTTGGGGGTGGGGAGGGTCATTGGTGGTTGTGTTGGGGGTGAGGAGGATCGTCGGTGGTGGTATTGGGAAGTGGGGAGGGTCGTCGGTGGTGGTGTTGGGGGTGGGGAGGGTCGTCGGTAGTTGTGTTGGGGCGAGGGGAAGGTCATTGGTAGTGGTGTTGGTGGTGTCGGGAAGTGGGGAAGGTCGTCGGTTGTGGTGTTGAGGGGTGGGGAAGGTCGTCGGTGGTGGTGTTGTGGGGTGGGGAAGGTCGCCGGTGGTGGTGTTGAGGGGTGGGGAGGGCCGTCAGTGGTGAGGGTCGGTGGTAGTGTCAGGGGTTGGGGGTCGTCGATGGTGTTGTGGTGTCGGGGAAGGGGGAGGTTGTCGGTGGTGGTGTTGGGAGGTGGGGTGGGTCGTCAGTGTTGGTGTTGGGGTATAGGGAGGGTCGTCAATGGTGGTGTTGGGGTGGGGAGGGTCATCGGTGGTGGTGTCACGGGGTCGGGAGGTTCGTCGGTAGTGGTGTTGGAAGGGTCGTCGGTGGTGTATCGGGGTTCAGGAGGATCGTCGGTGGTGGTGTTGGGAGGTGGGGAGGGTCGTCAGTGTTGGTGTTGGGGTATGGGGAGAGTCGTCAATGGTGGTGTTGGGGTGGGGAGGGTCGTCGGTGGTGGTGTCGGGGGGTGTGGGGGTCGGGAGGGTCGTCGGTGGTGGTGTTGGGAGGTGGGTGATGAGGGTCGTCAGTGTTGGTTTATGAGGAGGGTCGTCAATGGTGGTATTGGGAGGGTCATCGGTGGTGGTTGGGGGGGTCGGGAGGGTCATCGGTGGTGGTGTCGGGTGGTGGGGAGGTTCGGTGGTGGTGTTGGGGGTGGGGAGGGTCATTGGTGGTGGTTTTGGGGGGTGGGGAAGGTCGTCGGTGGTGGTGGTGTTGGGGAGGGTCGTCAGTGGTGGTGGTATTGGGGGTGGGAAGGGTCGTCGGTGGTGGTGGTGTTGGGGGTGGGGAGGGTCGTCGGTGGTGGTGGTGTTGGGGAGGTTTGTCGGTGGTGTTTTCAGGGGGTGGGGAGGTCGTTGATGGTGTAGTTGGTGGTGTCGGGGGTGGGGAAGGTCGTTGTTGGTGGCGTTGGTGGGTGGGGAGGTCGTTGGTGGTGGTTTTGGGGGGTGGGGAGGTCGTTGGTGATGGTGTTGGTGGTGGTGTCGGGGGGTGGGGGAGGTCATTATTGGTGGTGTCGGGGGGTGGGGAGGAGGGTCGTCGGTGGTGGTGTCGGGGGTGGGGAGGGTCGTCGGTGGTGGTGTCGGGGGTGGGGAAGGTCGTCGGTGGTGGTGTTGGGGGTGGGGATGGTCGTCGGTGGTGGTGTTGGGTGTGGGGAGGGTCATCGGTGGTGGTGTTGGGGGTGGGAGGGATGTCGGTGGTGGTGTCGGGGGGTGGGGAGGGTCGTCGGTGGTGGTGTCGGGGGGTGGGGAGGGTCGTCGGTGGTGGTGTCGGCGGGTGGGGAGGGTCGTCGGTGGTGGTGTTGGGGGTGGGAGGGATGTCGGGGGGTGGGGAAGGTCGTCGGTGGTGGTGTTGGGGGTGGGGAGGGTCGTCAGTGGTGGTGGTATTGGGGGTGGGGAGGGCCATCAGTGGTGGTGGTATTGGGGGTGGGGAGGGCCGTCAGTGGTGGTGGTATTGGGGGTGGGGAGGGCCGTCAGTGGTAGTGTCGGGGGGTGGGGAGGGTCGTCGGTGTGGTGTCGGGGGGTTGGGAGGGTCGTCGGTGGTGGTGTTGGGGGTGGGAGGGATGTCGGTGGTGGTGTCGGGGGGTGGGGAAGGTCGTCGGTGGTGGTGTTGGGGGTGGGGAGGGTCGTCAGTGGTGGTGGTATTGGGGGTGGGGAGGGCCATCAGTGGTGGTGGTATTGGGGGTGGGGAGGGCCGTCAGTGGTGGTGGTATTGGGGGTGGGGAGAGCCGTCAGTGGTAGTGTCGGGGGGTGGGGAGGGTCGTCGGTGGTGATGTCGGGGGGTGGGGAGGGTCGTCTGTGGTGGTGTTGGGGGTGGGAGGGATGTCGGTGGTGGTGTCGGGGGGTGGGGAAGGTCGTCGGTGGTGGTGTTGGGGGTGGGGAGGGTCGTCAGTGGTGGTGGTATTGGGGGTGGGGAGGGCCGTCAGTGGTGGTGGTATTGGGGGTGGGGAGGGCCGTCAGTGGTGGTGTCGGGGGGTGGGGAGGGTCGTCGGTGGTGGTGTTGGGGGTGGGAGGGATGTCGGTGGTGGTGTCGGGGGGTGGGGAAGGTCGTCGGTGGTGGTGTTAGGGGTGGGGAGGGTCGTCAGTGGTGGTGGTATTGGGGGTGGGGAGGGCCGTCAGTGGTGGTGGTATTGGGGGTGGGGAGGGCCGTCAGTGGTGGTGGTATTGGGGGTGGGGAGGGCCGTCAGTGGTAGTGTCGGGGGGTGGGGAGGGGCGTCGATGGTAGTGTTTTGGTGTTGGGGTGGGGGTCTTCAGTGGTGGTAGGACCGTGAAAGGTTATGGCTTATGCTTATGGTGGGAGTATGTAGAGATTATAAGAGTAAAAATCAGGTGCGATTAAAAACAAAAACGTGTGTGAGAATCACTGAAATGGACACGACCGATGATTTGATCTGTTGTGCGATTCGCGCCTCATAAAGCGGAGAACTTTACCCCCCGCAATAGGCGCCGGTAAAATGGCGGCCCAGGTCCTTTCGCTTGAGCGGTAGCCACAGCCAAACCACATAATCAGGTATCAAACTGTTGCTGTCGAGCGACATAGTCAAACTACGCGGTCGAGGACACGCACCTGCAGCCGTTCCGTGCAGACAAACGCCGTGTACGCCCCGTGCCGAGCCGGGTGCGGTGGAACGGCTGTGTTGGCGCCGCGCCGCCCGAAGGCCTGCTGGCGGGACGGGCTCAGGTTTCACCGTTCATTGGCTGAATACTCGCACGTGACTCAGAATCTCCCTCGCCGTTCTTAGGGGAAAAAAAATTCAAAAAGTTTTTGCTTTTTTCTCTCCACATTTTCATAAATTTCGTATTATTTATATATTGATTTCCCCAAAATTTCATTCCAGCATTTTTACGTTTAATGTCAAACGTTTCATTTTCTTGTACTAATTTTTTTTAATGGTTATCGGTTTGTCCCACATCACTGTTCACCGATCGCTTTCCCTCTTTTCTTTCAGCCCGATTGTTCTTTTTGATCTTCACTCATTCAGAGCAGCAGGTTCAAACGATCGTCCAATTAGCAAAGGTTTCCATCCGCTTCGTGATCTTCCGTGTCCACATTCACAATGCAGTAATTCATTCTCCCCCCTTTTTCATTCGCACGTTAATCGCAATTTATCAATTCATTCTCCCGCCTTCATTCACACGATCGCTTCCTTTGGAGGAAGAGCCGCGTTGGTTTTTACTACTCGAGCTTCGTTTCCCGACGGAAATCAACATGAACAAATGGAGAACCATTCCTTTCTTTTTATGTACTCGATAAAGACCGCCAGGGGGAGACAAACTCTTTCACGGCA
Source organism: Myxine glutinosa (assembly GCF_964187855.1). Lineage (NCBI taxonomy): Eukaryota > Metazoa > Chordata > Myxini > Myxiniformes > Myxinidae > Myxine > Myxine glutinosa. The sequence continues at coordinate 105,564,291 of NC_136273.1, forward strand.
CCTGGACACAGTCGTCTTGTTTAAAAAAAAAAAACCCTTTGGGGTTTTTTAAAACTACGTTAATATGAAAGTTCCAATTGTAAATTCCAAGATTTACATAAATTCGTCTGATGGATTCATTCACTCCTGAAAGTCAGATACCCCTACACAGCTTCCGGTGTCGGAACAGTAGTGGCGCTGAGCGCCGGAAGTACGGAACAATAGTAGCGCTGAGCGACCTCCCGTCCAAATACTGTTTGAGATTTTCATCAAATGATTGCAGTGATGTTAAAAAAATATCTTCATTTAAAATCACTTCCATACATAAATACAAGGGTCGTCAGTAGACAGAAAACGAAGCAATAATATATATCATTACGCTGGAGCAATACATACCAGCGCATTCTTATACACCGTTCATATTAAAATAAAATACTGTACATTTATCACGAAATAAGACCATTTGAGCAATCATGCGTCTGTCCTGTTCACATCCCAACACTGCTATTTACAGCTACTGCATTGTGCAGGTTGTGCTATTTACAGCTACTGCATTGTGCAGGTTGTGCTATTTACATCTACTGCAATGTGCAGGTTGTGCTATTTACAGCTACTGCATTGTGCAGGTTGTGCTATTTACAGCTACTGCAATGTGCAGGTTGTGCTTTTACAGCTACTGCATTGTGCAGGTTGTGCTATTTACAGCTACTGCATTGTGCAGGTTGTGCTATTTACATCTACTGCAATGTGCAGGTAGTGCTATTTACATCTACTGCAATGTGCAGGTAGTGCTATTTACAGCTACTGCAATGTGCAGGTTGTGCTCTTTACATCTACTGCATTGTGCAGGTTGTGCTATTTACAGCTACTGCATTGTGCAGGTTGTGCTATTTACATCTACTGCAATGTGCAGGTTGTGCTCTTTACAGCTACTGCAATGTGCAGGTAGTGCTATTTACAGCTACTGCATTGTGCAGGTAGTGCTATTTACAGCTACTGCAATGTGCAGGTTGTGCTCTTTACAGCTACTGCAATGTGCAAGTTGTGCTATTTACAGCTACTGCATTGTGCAGGTTGTGCTATTTACATCTACTGCAATGTGCAGGTTGTGCTATTTACAGCTACTGCATTGTGCAGGTTGTGCTATTTACATCTACTGCATTGTGCAGGTTGTGCTATTTACAGCTACTGCAATGTGCAGGTTGTGCTCTTTACAGCTACTGCAATGTGCAGGTTGTGCTATTTACAGCTACTGCATTGTGCAGGTTGTGCTCTTTACATCTACTGCATTGTGCAGGTTGTGCTATTTACAGCTACTGCATCGTGCAGGTTGTGCTATTTACATCTACTGCAATGTGCAGGTAGTGCTATTTACAGCTACTGCAATGTGCAGGTTGTGCTCTTTACATCTACTGCATTGTGCAGGTTGTGCTCTTTACAGCTACTGCATTGTGCAGGTTGTGCTCTTTACATCTACTGCATTGTGCAGGTTGTGCTATTTACAGCTACTGCATTGTGCAGGTTGTGCTATTTACATCTACTGCAATGTGCAGGTTGTGCTCTTTACAGCTACTGCAATGTGCAGGTTGTGCTATTTACAGCTACTGCAATGTGCAGGTAGTGCTATTTACAGCTACTGCAATGTGCAGGTTGTGCTCTTTACATCTACTGCATTGTGCAGGTTGTGCTCTTTACAGCTACTGCATTGTGCAGGTTGTGCTATTTACAGCTACTGCAATGTGCAGGTTGTGCTCTTTACATCTACTGCATTGTGCAGGTTGTGCTATTTACAGCTACTGCATTGTGCAGGTTGTGCTATTTACATCTACTGCAATGTGCAGGTTGTGCTCTTTACAGCTACTGCAATGTGCAGGTAGTGCTATTTACAGCTACTGCATTGTGCAGGTAGTGCTATTTACATCTCATGCAATGTGCAGCAGTCGTCGTTGTAACATTGAAGTAATATTTATTTTCCCGAGGCAATGTTTACTTCAAAGATAAACACCATTTTTCTTCACATCTTATTGTCATAACAGGAGGATTCATAGTTCACACACCTCAACTGCAGGTACGATCATATTTATTCCACGGAGCTGTGTATTCTCTTTACAAAGTGCTGCTCCTCCTCTCATCCTCCACGTTTGTTGTGCGGAAGTTCCACGGGCTCAAGACAACTTGTTATAATTGATCGCTATTCTTTGACTGTTGTTCATAACACATTAAGTACTTATAAAGAACAACAATACTAATGTAAAACGTTGGACATGTTTGGCTAAACTATAGACAATAAACAACATTAATTATGTGGTTCCCAATTGGCGGTCCACGGTCATTTATCATGACCTTTTCCGGTCCGTGGTGAGAAAAAGGTTAAGAAAATAAGAACCACTGGTCTAAACCTCGAAATTGTCTAAACCTCCAAATGGTCTAAACCTCTAAATGGTCTAATCCACTAAATGGCCTAAACTTCTAAATGGTCTAAACCTCTAAATGGTCGAAACCACCAAATGGTCTAAACTTCTAAATGGTCTAAACCTCTAAATGGTAAAAACGTCCTAATGGTCTAAACTTCTAAATGGGGTAAACCTCTAAATGGTCTAAACCTCTAAATGGTCGAAACTTCTAAATGGTCTAAACCTCTAAATGGTGTGAACCACTAAAACGGTCTAAACCTCCAAATGGTCTAAACCACTAAATAGTCTAACCTCTAAATGGTCTAAACCTCAAATTGGTCTAAACCTCTAAATGGTCTAAACCTCCAAATGGTCTAAACATCTAAATGGTCTAAACATCTAAATGGTCTAAACCTCGAAATGGTCGAAACCACAAAATGGTCTAAACCTCCAAATGGTCTAAACCTCTAAATGGTCTAAACCTCTAAATGGTTTAAACCTCTAAATGGTCTAAACATCTAAATGGTCTAAACCTCGAAATGGTCGAAACCACAAAATGGTCTAAACCTCCAAATGGTCTAAACCTCTAAATGGTCTAAACCACTAAAACGGTCTAAAATGGTCTAAACCTCTAAATGGTAAAAACTTCCTAATGGTCTAAACCTCAAAATGGTCTAAACCATGAAATGGTCTAAACCATGAAATGGTCTAAACCATGAAATGGTCTAAACCTCGAAATGGTCTAAACCATGAAATGGTGTAAACCTCTAAATGGTGTAAACCTCTAAATGGTGTAAACCTCTAAATGGTGTAAACCATAAAATGGTCTAAACCATGAAATGGTCTAAACCTCGAAATGGTCTAAACCATGAAATGGTCTAAACCTCTAAATGGTCTAAACCATGAAATGGTCTAAACCTCTAAATGGTGTAAACCTCTAAATGGTCAAGGGTCCAAGCTGGTCAAATGGATCTAAAGTGTCTTTGGCCTCTTAAAGGTCTTCGGGGTCTTTATGGTCCTTTGGGTCGTTCGGGTCTTTTGGATATTTAAGGGTCGTCGGGGTCTTTTGCGTCATCAGTCTTTGGGGTCTTTTGAGTATTTAGGTTATTTAAGGTATTTAGGATTTTTGCGGTATTTTGGGTCTTCGGGGTATTTTAAGGGTCTTCTTAGGTCTTTGGGCCTTTTGGGCCTTCATGGTGTTTTGGGTCTTTTGTGGCTTTGGGTTATTTTGGTATTTTGGGTCTTGGTGATATTAAGGGTCTTGGGGGACTTAAAGCGTCTTCAAATATCTAAAAGGTCGTAAGGTGCGTAATTCCAACAGTGCATAATTGTGGCTTGTGCTTGTGAATTATAATTGTGCTGTAATTGCTTCCTTTATTGACCACTGTAATTGTGCTGTAGTTGCTTCCTTTATTGACCACTGTAATTGTGCTGTAGTTGCTTTTCTTATTGAGCGTTGTAAATGTTTTGTTGTTACTTGTAAATACTCGTGAGAATGATTTTGGTAAACAGTTTCCAACCCGTTCCGTCTCTTTTCCTTTGACTCGGCTGATCGCGGAAGTTCGGGACGTTCCTCCCCAAACAACAATTGGCTTCACAACATTAACCGGTCGGGACTCGGCAATTCGCTTCGCTGCCTCTGATTGGATAAGATAAGGTGAGTCCGAATTGGGGGACACGAACTGCGGTTCGGTTGCCCCCCCCAGGTAAACGGTGTTCGACAAAGGTGTTCGTTTTGAAGACGAGTGATTGCGTCACGTGTTCGTGTTGAAGATGAGATTACTGTGTGGAAGACGAGTGATTGTGTCACGTGTTCGTGTTGAAGATGAGAGTAATGTGTTGAAGATGAGATTACTGTGTGGAAGATGAGTGATTGTGTCACGTGTTCGTGTTGAAGATGAGAGTAATGTGTTGAAGATGAGATTAATGTGTGGAAGATGAGTGATTGTGTCACGTGTTCGTGTGGAAGATGAGAGTGATGTGTGTCACGTGTTCGTGTGGAAGATGAGAGTAATGTGTGGAAGATGAGTGATTGTGTCACGTGTTCGTGTGGAAGATGAGAGTGATGTGTGTCACGTGTTCGTGTGGAAGATGAGAGTAATGTGTGGAAGATGAGTGATTGTGTCACGTGTTCGTGTGGAAGATGAGAGTGATGTGTGTCACGTGTTCGTGTGGAAGATGAGAGTAATGTGTTGAAGATGAGTGATTGTGTCACGTGTTCGTGTTGAAGAAGAGTGATGTGTAGAAGATGAGAGTGATGTGTAGAAGATGAGTGATTGTGTCACGTGTTCGTGTTGAAGATGAGTGATGTGTAGAAGATGAGAGTGATGTGTGTCACGTGTTCGTGTTGAAGATGAGTGATGTGTGGTGATTTGAGTGATGTGCGGTGATTTGAGTGATGTGCGGTGATTTGAGTGATGTGTGGTGATTTGAGTGATGTGCGGTGATTTGAGTGATTGTGTGTCACGTGTTCATGTTGAAGATGTGAGTGATGTGTGGTGATTTGAGTGATGTGTGGTGATTTGAGTGATTGTGTGGTGATTTGAGTGATGCGTGTCACGTGTTCGTGTTGAAGATGAGTGATTGGGCCACTCCACGTGGACCGATGGGCGCTCTGATCGTGATTTCGCTGCTCCGACGAATCAGCAGGGAAGAGTGTGGACGATTTGGCCTCCTCCTTGTGTTGGGGTGCAACCACCATTAAGAGCATCACATTAGTTGCATCACATGTTGTTGTTGGTGGTGGTGTTGGTGGTCGTGAAACGACCCGGGTCATTGTTGCGAGTTCATCATGGACGCGGCTTGGGAAGTGCAGTCTGAATCTGGTTCATGCCGATAGAGACGTGGGTGTGGTGGGAGGGTTGTGGCCAAATCCGCCAAACCACCGGGGTGTGTGTGCAGATTAGACGTTTCTGTCCGTGATGGTCATTATCTGAGCTCGAGTCCGGACAACCGCCGGGGTCCACCCTCCACCCATTGCAGCAGCACGGGACATCATTTTCCCACGAATCTCGGGTCACCAATAGGTTACCTCAGCAGAAGGTTTCATTATGTCGTGTTTTAATTTCTGTAAGAAGAACAACGTGAAGGAAAGAAATCAATGCAGCAAAGTCAGTGGGAGCGACGATGCTTTGTGGAGAAACGTGCTCGAACACACGAGAATGAGCCTCGGGACTCGGGCTGCCATGTGTGGCTCACGGCTGCTGTGGGTTAGGAGTACCGGAAGTGGCCAGTCAGCAGCTCGAACCTCGTGGTGTTGGCGGTGGGAAAAGGCACATTGTCCGCTTGGTGAGCCAATAGTCAGGCTGCGATGGCCACGTGTGTATGCATAGGGTCACGTGCATAGGCTGCGATGGCCACGTGTGTATGCATAGGGTCACGTGCATACGCTGCGATGGTCACGTGCATACGCTGCGATGGCCACGTGCACGTGCGTATGCATAGGGTCACGTGCATAGGCTGGTCACGTGCATACGCTGCGATGGCCACGTGTGTATGCATAGGGTCACGTGCATACGCTGCGATGGTCACGTGCATACGCTGCGATGGCCACGTGCGTATGCATAGGGTCACGTGCATACGCTGGTCACGTGCATACGCTGCGATGGTCCCGTGTATGTCGCAAGGTTTACGGGAAAGCGGAGCCTTGTTAACGGTGTTGTAGCCACACCTCAGGTGCACGGACACTCAGGCAGGTAAAATGGTTAGCCCAACTCGTTATTAGCCTATTAGGCTATTTAGGTTAGCCTATTTAGGTTAGCCTATTTATTGTCCAAATATCGCACAAAAAGCAACTACGTACATGGTATTCATAGAATACTTACCCCGTGTAATCTTGAGAAGGACTTGGTGCAAACTCTTCTTCTTTTATCCCTGGCATTAGGCTTTGTTTTATTAACCATGTAAGTTCTGAGAAGTCCGGCGTCATCAAAGTAGGCCTAATATGCGCTAAATCAAATGGTCATGTAACATGTGTTCAAGTTCAAATTTCCTCCGTTGAAAGGTTTTCCATGTATGTGCTTAACAAAATACAGTATGTACGTACGTACATGACCGATCGCTTTACCACTCCTTTCGGTTTGCGTGCAGGGTAAAAAAGACCATAGAGCGACATTCGGCAAAACAGAACACACAATGGTACTGAGTAGAGCGCATGTCTGTCTGAATAGAGCGCATGGCATGTCTGTCTGAGTAGAGCGCATGTCTGTCTGAGTAGGGGGCATGTCTGTCTGAGTAGAGCGCATGTCTGTCTGAGTAGAGCGCATGTCTGTCTGAGTGGAGCGCATGTCTGTCTGAGTAGCGTGCATGTCTGTCTCAGTAGAGCGCATGTCTGTCTCAGTAGCGTGCATGTCTGTCTCAGTAGAGCGCATGTCTGTCTCAGTAGAGCGCATGTCTGTCTCAGTAGAGCGCACGTCTGTCTCAGTAGAGCGCACGTCTGTCTCAGTAGAGCGCACGTCTGTCTCAGTAGAGCGCACGTCTGTCTCAGTGGAGCGCACGTCTGTCTCAGTGGAGCGCACGTCTGTCTCAGTGGAGCGCACGTCTGTCTCAGTGGAGCGCACGTCTGTCTCAGTGGAGCGCACGTCTGTCTCAGTGGAGCGCACGTCTGTCTCAGTGGAGCGCACGTCTGTCTCAGTGGAGCGCACGTCTGTCTCAGTGGAGCGCACGTCTGTCTCAGTAGAACGCACGTCTGTCCCAGTAGAGCGCACGTCTGTCTCAGTAGAGCGCACGTCTGTCTCAGTAGAGCGCACGTCTGTCTCAGTAGAGCGCACGTCTGTCTCAGTAGAGCGCACGTCTGTCTCAGTAGAGCGCACGTCTGTCTCAGTAGAGCGCACGTCTGTCTCAGTAGAGCGCACGTCTGTCTCAGTAGAGCGCACGTCTGTCTCAGTAGAGCGCACGTCTGTCTCAGTAGAGCGCACGTCTGTCTCAGTAGAGCGCACGTCTGTCTCAGTAGAGCGCACGTCTGTCTCAGTAGAGCGCACGTCTGTCTCAGTAGAGCGCACGTCTGTCTCAGTAGAGCGCACGTCTGTCTCAGTAGAGCGCACGTCTGTCTCAGTAGAGCGCACGTCTGTCTCAGTAGAGCGCACGTCTGTCTCAGTAGAGCGCACGTCTGTCTCAGTAGAGCGCACGTCTGTCTCAGTAGAGCGCACGTCTGTCTCAGTAGAGCGCACGTCTGTCTCAGTAGAGCGCACGTCTGTCTCAGTAGAGCGCACGTCTGTCTCAGTAGAGCGCACCTCTGTCTCAGTAGAGCGCATGTCTGTCTGAGTAGCGCGCATGTCTGTCTGAGTAGGGCGCATGTCTGTCTGAATAGGGCGCATGTCTGTCTGAGTAGCGCGCATGTCTGTCTGAGTAGAGCGCATGTCTGTCTGAGTAGAGCGCATGTCTGTCTGAGTGGAGCGCATGTCTGTCTGAGTGGAGCGCACGTCTGTCTCAGTAGAGCGCACGTCTGTCTCAGTAGAGCGCACGTCTGTCTCAGTAGAGCGCACGTCTGTCTCAGTAGAGCGCACGTCTGTCTCAGTAGAGCGCACGTCTGTCTCAGTAGAGCGCACGTCTGTCTCAGTAGAGCGCACGTCTGTCTCAGTAGAGCGCACGTCTGTCTCAGTAGAGCGCACGTCTGTCTCAGTAGAGCGCACGTCTGTCTCAGTAGAGCGCACGTCTGTCTCAGTAGAGCGCACGTCTGTCTCAGTAGAGCGCACGTCTGTCTCAGTAGAGCGCACGTCTGTCTCAGTAGAGCGCACGTCTGTCTCAGTAGAGCGCACGTCTGTCTCAGTAGAGCGCACGTCTGTCTCAGTAGAGCGCACGTCTGTCTCAGTAGAGCGCACGTCTGTCTCAGTAGAGCGCACGTCTGTCTCAGTAGAGCGCACGTCTGTCTCAGTAGAGCGCACGTCTGTCTCAGTAGAGCGCACGTCTGTCTCAGTAGAGCGCACGTCTGTCTCAGTAGAGCGCACGTCTGACTCAGTAGAGCGCACGTCTGTCTCAGTAGAGCGCACGTCTGTCTCAGTAGAGCGCACGTCTGTCTCAGTAGAGCGCACGTCTGTCTCAATAGAGCGCACGTCTGTCTCAATGGAGCGCACGTCTGTCTCATTGGAGCGCACGTCTGTCTCATTGGAGCGCACGTCTGTCTCAGTGGAGCGCACGTCTGTCTCAGTGGAGCGCACGTCTGTCTCAGTGGAGCGCACGTCTGTCAAAGTGGAGCGCACGTCTGTCTCAGTGGAGCGCACGTCTGTCTCAGTGGAGCGCACGTCTGTCTCAGTAGAGCGCACGTCTGTCTCAGTAGAGCGCACGTCTGTCTCAGTAGAGCGCACGTCTGTCTCAGTAGAGCGCACGTCTGACTCAGTAGAGCGCACGTCTGTCTCAGTAGAGCGCACGTCTGTCTCAGTAGAGCGCACGTCTGTCTCAGTAGAGCGCACGTCTGTCTCAGTAGAGCGCACGTCTGTCTCAGTAGAGCGCACGTCTGTCTCAGTAGAGCGCACGTCTGTCTCAGTAGAGCGCACGTCTGTCTCAATAGAGCGCACGTCTGTCTCAATGGAGCGCACGTCTGTCTCATTGGAGCGCACGTCTGTCTCATTGGAGCGCACGTCTGTCTCAGTGGAGCGCACGTCTGTCTCAGTGGAGCGCACGTCTGTCTCAGTGGAGCGCACGTCTGTCAAAGTGGAGCGCACGTCTGTCTCAGTGGAGCGCACGTCTGTCTCAGTGGAGCGCACGTCTGTCTCAGTGGAGCGCACGTCTGTCTCAGTAGAGCGCACGTCTGTCTCAGTAGAGCGCACGTCTGTCTCAGTAGAGCGCACGTCTGTCTCAGTAGAGCGCACGTCTGTCTCAGTAGAGCGCACGTCTGTCTCAGTAGAGCGCACGTCTGTCTCAGTAGAGCGCACGTCTGTCTCAATGGAGCGCACGTCTGTCTCAATGGAGCGCACGTCTGTCTCATTGGAGCGCACGTCTGTCTCATTGGAGCGCACGTCTGTCTCAGTGGAGCGCACGTCTGTCTCAGTGGAGCGCACGTCTGTCTCAGTGGAGCGCACGTCTGTCAAAGTGGAGCGCACGTCTGTCTCAGTGGAGCGCACGTCTGTCTCAGTGGAGCGCACGTCTGTCTCAGTAGAGCGCACGTCTGTCTCAGTAGAGCGCACGTCTGTCTCAGTAGAGCGCACGTCTGTCTCAGTAGAGCGCACGTCTATCTCAGTAGAGCGCACGTCTGTCTCAGTAGAGCGCACGTCTGTCTCAGTAGAGCGCACGTCTGTCTCAGTAGAGCGCACGTCTGTCTCAGTAGAGCGCACGTCTGTCTCAGTAGAGCGCACGTCTGTCTCAGTAGAGCGCACGTCTGTCTCAGTAGAGCGCACGTCTGTCTCAGTAGAGCGCACGTCTGTCTCAGTAGAGCGCACGTCTGTCTCAGTAGAGCGCACGTCTGTCTCAGTAGAGCGCACGTCTGTCTCAGTAGAGCGCACGTCTGTCTCAGTAGAGCGCACGTCTGTCTCAGTAGAGCGCACGTCTGTCTCAGTAGAGCGCACGTCTGTCTCAGTAGAGCGCACGTCTGTCTCAGTAGAGCGCACGTCTGTCTCAGTAGAGCGCACGTCTGTCTCAGTAGAGCGCACGTCTGTCTCAGTAGAGCGCACGTCTGTCTCAGTAGAGCGCACGTCTGTCTCAGTAGAGCGCACGTCTGTCTCAGTAGAGCGCACGTCTGTCTCAGTAGAGCGCACGTCTGTCTCAGTAGAGCGCACGTCTGTCTCAGTAGAGCGCACGTCTGTCTCAGTAGAGCGCACGTCTGTCTCAGTAGAGCGCACGTCTGTCTCAGTAGAGCGCACGTCTGTCTCAGTAGAGCGCACGTCTGTCTCAGTAGAGCGCACGTCTGTCTCAGTAGAGCGCACGTCTGTCTCAGTAGAGCGCACGTCTGTCTCAGTAGAGCGCACGTCTGTCTCAGTAGAGCGCACGTCTGTCTCAGTAGAGCGCACGTCTGACTCAGTAGAGCGCACGTCTGTCTCAGTAGAGCGCACGTCTGTCTCAGTAGAGCGCACGTCTGTCTCAGTAGAGCGCACGTCTGTCTCAGTAGAGCGCACGTCTGTCTCAGTAGAGCGCACGTCTGTCTCAGTAGAGCGCACGTCTGTCTCAATGGAGCGCACGTCTGTCTCAATGGAGCGCACGTCTGTCTCATTGGAGCGCACGTCTGTCTCATTGGAGCGCACGTCTGTCTCAGTGGAGCGCACGTCTGTCTCAGTGGAGCGCACGTCTGTCTCAGTGGAGCGCACGTCTGTCAAAGTGGAGCGCACGTCTGTCTCAGTGGAGCGCACGTCTGTCTCAGTGGAGCGCACGTCTGTCTCAGTGGAGCGCACGTCTGTCTCAGTAGAGCGCACGTCTGTCTCAGTAGAGCGCACGTCTGTCTCAGTAGAGCGCACGTCTGTCTCAGTAGAGCGCACGTCTGTCTCAGTAGAGCGCACGTCTGTCTCAGTAGAGCGCACGTCTGTCTCAGTAGAGCGCACGTCTGTCTCAGTAGAGCGCACGTCTGTCTCAGTAGAGCGCACGTCTGTCTCAGTAGAGCGCACGTCTGTCTCAGTAGAGCGCACGTCTGTCTCAGTAGAGCGCACGTCTGTCTCAGTAGAGCGCACGTCTGTCTCAGTAGAGCGCACGTCTGTCTCAGTAGAGCGCACGTCTGTCTCAGTAGAGCGCACGTCTGTCTCAGTAGAGCGCACGTCTGTCTCAGTAGAGCGCACGTCTGTCTCAGTAGAGCGCACGTCTGTCTCAGTAGAGCGCACGTCTGTCTCAGTAGAGCGCACGTCTGTCTCAGTAGAGCGCATGTCTGTCTCAGTAGAGCGCATGTCTGTCTCAGTAGAGCGCATGTCTGTCTCAGTAGGGCGCATGTCTGTCTCAGTAGAGCGCATGTTGACAAATCAGCATCTGGCTTTTCTATTTTTGGTGCTCAGAGGTTTGCATCTTGTGGTGCGGCTTTATTCTGCTGTTGAAGTCTTCTATGAGTGGTAGATTGTGATACTTTCACCTCTGCACCCTGGAGGTTGTTGATGATGTCACTGACAGTTGTTTTGTAGTTTTTATTCACAGCTCTGATGATTTTTGTCATCAACATAAACATCAAATTTATTACAAAGTGCACTGGTGGTTTCTTTCTTTTTTCAAGTTATTTCAAATTGTTGTATGGCCTATGCCCAATTTTTGTGCTGGTTCCAATTGAATTCTTCTGTTCCTTCAGCTCCCAATTTGGGAGGGGGAGGGAAGGAAGATTGAGGAGGGGGAGATGAAAGGGGAGGGGAGGGGAACAGGAGGTGTGGTGGAAAGGGTAGGGGGACAGTTGGTGCATGAAAGGGGAGGGGAAACATGAGGGGGAATGTGACAGAAGGGGCAAGGGATAGGTGAGGAGAAGGTGAGGTTAGGGGGGAGACAGAGAGAGGGGGGGGGGGAAGACAGAGAGAGGCGGGGGGGAGGGAGGAGGAGGAGGAAAAAAAAAGAGAGAGAGAGAGGTGAGGGGAGGAGGGTTTACTAGCAAAGGGAATGATATGTTATGCTTAATAACCCCTCCCCCAACCCATGCACACACACAGTTCGCACACATCACACACATCAAAAGCTATACTCAAAAATTGCAAAATGTGAAGAACTAAATTGTCCACCGCCTGGACAGACGATAAGAAAGCTTTTGATTGTGTCCGATATCCGTGGATGATAAAATGCATGCAAATATACAAAATCAATCCACAAATAATCAAACTGATTGAGAAAGCAATGGATCTCTGGAATACCACATGGATATTACAGCACTCAGAAGGGAATATTGAAATACCAGATGTGAAGATACGGCATGGAATCTGACAGGGAGACAGTCTTTCCCTCGCCCGTTTTGTCTGGCTCTGGACCCACGAAGTAACCTCATCAACGAAACAAGGTCACGGATACACCCGAACAACCAATAGACGAACATCCAAAGAAATAGGAAAGGTGACACATCTACGATGCATGGATGATTTAAAGCTCTTTGCACCAAATGACAGAAAATTGCCAGAACAACTAAAACTATTGAAACCATTTTCCAAGAACATTCAAATGGAATTTGGACTAGACAAGTGCACATTTGTACAAGGTAAACCAACAAAAACAGACAACATAAAAATTGATCTTGAAACAACAATACACAAGTTAAAAAACGAAGCATCATACAAATACCTCGGAGTAGAACAGGGCCACCAAATATGTCACAAACAAATGCGCAAAACAATCACCAAAAAATACCTATGTAGAACAAAGCTGACCCTGAAAACATACCTCTCCCCAAGAAACAAAATCAAAGCCATAAACCAGCTTGCAGTACCAGTGTTCCCAATATAGCTGCGGAATAATAAACTGGGCCCAATCAGAAATCAACGAGTTAGACATCAAAACAAGAAAACTCCTTAACATCCACATAATGTTCTACAAAAACCAGTGCATCCCTAGAATGTACCTGCCAAGACGAGAGGGAGGGAGCGGCCTGATGGAACTCAACCAGGTGCACAGAGCAACGAGTGTAGGACTAGCTGAGTATGAGAAATGCTCAACAGACTATTGGATGTAATTTGTAAACAAACACGAACACAACAAACCTGAAAAAGTATCACTAACTCACCATGCAAAGAAGTTACAAAAACAGGTGCGAATAGAAGATGCCGCACAGGAAAATGAAACAGCAACAAATACAGCCCCAACAATTACAAAAACGACAAAATGAATATATAAAAAGAAATATCAACAAAGATACACAAACAACTGTGAGAATGACAAAAGAGCAGGAAAATACAAAAAATAATTGGACAGAGTGGTGTTACATATTTATGTGAATGTATGTGAATTACTATTCAGGTCTTTGCTTATCAATGTGTAGTCGATTAAAGGTTGTTGTGATTAAAGGGTCAGGAGCCCTTCTGAGAAAAAGGAGACCGGAAACGGAAGAAGAAAAGACACGAGGTCCGAGAGAAGCGACGATTCTTCTTCTTCCTCGCCGAGCTCGGACGCGAGCGGTATCGCGATTGAGCAACGTAACAGAATCGGCGTGTAAAAGCCCGTCTGGCGAGAGGAGTTACCGGGACGTGTAACTACCCTTTGACACGTCAAGTCACTGTGGGTTCGTGCACGGAACCAAGCGTCCGGCACAGTTCGCCTCACCGTCTACAAGGCCGCGTACGGATCGCACGTTGGGCCTCGCGCGCTGGGCAAGCCGCGTGTTGCTTTGCCCGCTTTGCTTTACCCGCTTCGCTTGGCCAGGAGGTGTGCGCTGCAGCCGTTGTTCCCGGTATGGGACGTGCCCGGTGGAAGCACGTCAGGAAGGGTCCGTTCAACCGCCCACGTGCGGAGATCGAACTACAGGTGTACGGAGACATTGAGAGAGACATTGACCATGGAGGGAGTCGGGAGTGGGGCTCACGTGAGGAATGTATAAGATGGCCATCTTAGAGTTATGGTAGATGAGTTTACATCTTTGTACTATTTATTGCTGATTGTTGATGGTTGTTGATTGCTCAGGGAATATATCCTTGATTATTCCGGATCCTTGGTGTGGGGTTTTTTCTTGATTGGAATTTATATTGATTGCGTTACGAAAGCGCATACATAATAGATCTTTCTGGCGGAGTTCCTCTCACGGTCCGGGGGTCACCGAGACCAGGTAGCCACCGGGAGGACCACGTAACAGAATTGGGGGCTCGTCCAAATTACGATTTGCGGATTCGCAATTGGGACTACGTCCGGGATTTAAAATTGTATAACATAATAAAATAATAGTTTTTATTAGTTAAAATTAATTAATTAATTATTAATTGGTAAATTTTTGAGAAATTGTGGTAAAGTCTTGGGTGAAGGTTAACAGGTGTTAACGATAGTCACCATGGCGTTTGTTGCACAGAACTTTGCGGTAACACCTAGTGAGGCACAGTTCCGAGCGTTACTAAAAGCGGACCTCTTGAAATTGGCCAAACATTTTAACTTGGAGGTCCGAACTAATTTGAGGAAGGCAGAGTTGCAGACCACGGTGATACAGTCTATGGTGGGATTAGGAACATGGGACGAGTTAGCCTGGCAGTGGCTACCCGAAGAACCAGAAGACGTTGAGCTCCGGAAACTGGAGTTGCAATTACGGAGCCAGGAACGGATTAAAGAAGAAGAAAGGAAAGCAGAAGAGAGGAGAGAAGAGAAACAAGCAGAGGAAAGGAGAGTGGAACGAGAACTCCAGGAAAGGTTAAAAGAAGAAGAAAGGAAAGCAGAAAAGGAAAGAGCAGAAGAAGAAAGGAAAGCAGAAAAGGAAAGAGCAGAAGAAGAAAGGAAAGCAGAAAAGGAAAGAGCAGAAGAAGAAAGGAAAGCAGAAAAGGAAAGAGCAGAAGAAGAAAGGAAAGCAGAAAAGGAAAGAGCAGAAGAAGAAAGGAAAGTAGAAGAGAGGAGAGAAGAGAAACAAGCAGAGGAAAGGAGAGTGGAACGAGAACTCCAGGAAAGGTTAGAAGGGAGAAAAGCAGAGGAGAGGAGAGCTGCAAGGGACCTCGAAGCAGAGGAGAGAAAAGCGGAAAGGGAATTAAAGGAACGTGACATGGAGCTTCAGCAAGAAATTAAACTCAAGGAGCTGGAGTTAATGAGAGAACGGGGAGAGGTACCACCCTTGCTGACGGGGTCGACACCTAGCCAGAACACCTGGGATGTGGGCAGACATGTGAGGCTGGTTCCACCCTTCAGTGAAAAGGAAGTCGCTAAATTTTTTCCACACTTTGAGAAAGTGGCTCGACAGTTAAACTGGCTGGAGGAGGCCTGGACCATACTAGTGCAAAGTGTGCTGGTGGGAAAAGCTCAAGAGATTTATTCGGCGCTACCAATGGACCAATGTGCAGATTATGAGGTATTGAAGAAGCACATCCTCAAAGCCTATGAGTTGGTTCCGGAAGCTTACCGGCAAAAATTCAGGAATGCCAGGAAGAGGGAGAGTGAGACCCATGTGGAGTTTGCTAGAGTGAAAGAAAACATGTTTGATCGGTGGTGTGAGTCAAAAGGAGTCGGGAACGACTTCGAAGCATTGCGTGACCTGATGCTGGTGGAGGAATTTCAACAGTGTGTCCACGAGGACATCAAAGTGTACCTGCAGGAAAAGAAAGTACCGAAGTTGTGGGACGCAGCCACCATGGCAGATGATTATGCCTTAACACACCGGATAGGGGTCCACGAACCTAACTCCTCGCCTAGATCTCCGCAGAGGAGGTGTGCAACAGCAGGTGCAGAGAACGACAATACATGGCGGCGGCCTCGAGATGAATATGGGGACAACGCTGATACCCGAACTGTTCGAAATCAGGGGGCTACGGGCCCAAGACAAACTTATTTCCCGGGGGGCCCGAGGCAGACCACGAGTTTTCCCTCCGGGCCTACTTGCGCCTTTTGCAAAAAACCTGGACACGATGTCCAGTTGTTACCTCATGAAAAGGGACAACCCAGAGCGGAGTCCGACTAGTACAACTCCGAATGCGATGGCAAACGTAAGAAATCGCCCACAGAAGAGTTACCAACCATTTATTTATGAGGGGTTGGTCTCACTCAAGGGAGACTTGACTAACCCAAGATCGGTTAGGGTGTTGAGGGACACAGGAGCCCATCAATCCTTAATGCTTGAAGGCATTTTGCCATTGTCAAAGAGTACCGCAACTGGTGATAGTGTTCGGTTACAAGGGATCGGTGGCTGTGTTAGTGCCCCACTTCATGTCATCCATTTGGAATCCGATTTGGTGTCAGGACCGATCACCGTCGGTTTACAAGCCACGCTTCCTGTAGAGGGAGTATCTGTGATTATCGGGAATGATTTGGCCGGGGGGCAAATTTATGGTAACCCGAGGGTTGGTCAAGAGCACAACAGGGAAAATAACACCACACCAGCTCGGGATGGCGACAAAAGTTGCAAGTTATTTGTAGGGGGACTGAACTTCAACACAGAGGAAGAAGTTCTGACCTCTGTCTTCAACCGATATGGGCCGCTGGTGGAAGTGCGGGTGGTAAAAGACAGGGAAACGCAACGGTCAAGAGGGTTCGGCTTTGTCACGTTTGCAAGCTCACAAGAGACGCGAGAGAGGCAGAGAAGAATTGGAATGGTAAGGATTTGGAGGGTCGGACCATAACAGTAGGGAAGGCATTTCGTAGGCGTCGAGAGGTCTACAGAACAGGACCACTTGGCAGGAGTTTTGGGGTTGGCAGCAGCCGATATTACTATGGAGGCTCCCAGAGTTACGGCACCTCCCGAAAGAATGAATGTCAGAGCACTGGCCGAGAAGGAGACCGCCAGTCAGGTAACGGCTGGGACAAGGGGTCCCACCGTAACGGTTAGGAGTCTGGAGAAGTTGAAGCACTATATACGGGGGAGCCGCCGAGCCGGGGCTTCTACACGGACTAACCGTGAACGCCACGTTCTTCAAGGCGTCCAGGTAGTGAACTTTCCTGCACGGACTAACCGTGAACTCCACGTTCTTAAAGGCGTCCATGTAATGAACTTTCCTCCCCGGACTAACCGTGAACTCCACATTCCTTAAGGCGTCCATGTAGGGAATACTCCGCTGGGCCTCCCGAAAAAGTGCTATAGAGAGGTTTAAATTTGGGGCTTTGGTCACCACCCCTTAACCGTCATTCAAGAGAACCTAGAAGTGGTTGACGCTTGGTCCAGAGGGAATTAATCTAGGGGATTGTGTGAAATATTGTTGCTTTATTTGTAAGTGATGACTGGGCCCGGGGGGAACTGATGAGTTGGGGGGGGGGGGGGGGTGAGTTTATCTGGTTTGTTTATCCAAGTTGGCCGGCAAAGAAAGTTTTCGCTGGGTTCAAACTTTCTTTCTTGAAGGGGAGGAGTGTTACATATTTATGTGAATGTATGTGAATTATTATTCAGGTCTTTGCTTATCAATGTGTAGTCGATTAAAGGTTGTTGTGATTAAAGGGTCAGGAGCCCTTCTGAGAAAAAGGAGACCGGAAACGGAAGAAGAAAAGACACGAGGTCCGAGAGAAGCGACGATTCTTCTTCTTCATCACCGAGCTCGGACGCGAGCGGTATCGCGATTGAGCAACGTAACAGAATCGGCGTGTAAAAGCCCGTCTGGCGAGAGGAGTTACCGGGACGTGTAACTACCCTTTGACACGTCAAGTCACTGTGGGTTCGTGCACGGAACCAAGCGTCCGGCACAGTTCGCCTCACCGTCTACAAGGCCGCGTACGGATCGCACGTTGGGCCTCGCGCGCTGGGCAAGCCGCGTGTTGCTTTGCCCGCTTTGCTTTACCCGCTTCGCTTGGCCAGGAAGTGTGCGCTGCAGCCGTTGTTCCCGGTACGGGACGTGCCCGGTGGAAGCACGTCAGGAAGGGTCCGTTCAACCGCCCACGTGCGGAGATCGAACTACAGGAGTACGGAGACATTGAGAGAGACATTGACCATGGAGGGAGTCGGGAGTGGGGCTCACGTGAGGAATGTATAAGATGGCCATCTTAGAGTTATGGTAGATGAGTTTACATCTTTGTACTATTGATTGCTGATTGTTGATGGTTGTTGATTGCTCGGGGAATATATCCTTGATTATTCCGGATCCTTGGTGTGGGGTTTTTTCTTGATTGGAATTCATATTGATTGCGTTACGAAAGCGCATACATAATAGATCTTTCTGGCGGAGTTCCTCTCACGGTCCGGGGGTCACCGAGACCAGGTAGTCACCGGGAGGACCACGTAACAGTGGGGATAGACAAAGAAGGCTCATTGGAATGGCGAAGAAGAGGTGAGCTCAACTGGGACGGAGAACGAATCATAATAAATGCCGAAGATCAAGGACACTACACCAATGCATTTAAAAAGATGGCGGGACTGAGCCAGACGGACAAGTACAGATTCTGCAAGACAGAAACAGGAAGTACTGGTCACCTGCTCTCAGGATGCAAAAAAACAATCAGAACAACTTTACACACAATGGCACAACAAAGTATGCAAAGTGATTCATTGACATATCTGTACAAATTTAAACATCCCAGTTCCAGAAAACACATGGAAACACGAACCAAGGACAATGATTGAAAATGAGGACGTCATGCTCACGTTCGACCTTAAGATTCCATCGAGCTTGAACATAGAAAACAAAGCACTGCGTCCGGACATTGTACTCAGGAACAAAAAGGAAAAGACAACATTGATGATTGAGATATCAGTACCCAGCGATTTTGGCCTAAACACAGAAATCAAGAAAATGACCAAATACCAGGATCTCAAAAATGAGGTCAAGAGATCTTGGAAGCTGAAGAGCAACGAAATTGTACCAGTGATAATTGGAGCAACAGGAATGATGAAGAAGAACCTCACTGAGATTTTAAAAAACCATCCCCTGGGAGGACTCTGTTCCACCTCCTGAAACCCGCAAATGGAGATAACAACCAACAACCACACATATATATATATATATATATATATATATATATATATATATATATACATACACACACACACACACACACACACACACACACACACACACACACACACACACACACACACACACACACACACACATACACACACACACACACACACACACACACACACACACACACACACACACCTCAAAGTTGTCATTATCGATTTTTAAAAAATTAATTATAAATGCTGTTGTAAATTTCCCTTGAGATCTGTACAAATACATACAAGCGATGGTTTAAGGTGAGACAAACGGATGGATGCTTATAGTTTATTTTAAAAGGTACGGTAGTCAATGAGAAATAAAACATGCTAAACACGTCACAGTTACAAAAGTATGTACTATATGTACCTCATTGCGCGGAGCCCTTTGAGAGAACGACACAATCAATACCGGTAACTGCAAAACGCATATAAATAATTAAATGAAAGTATGAAACACATGTTGTAATTAATTAAATGAACAGCACATTCAAGTAGCAAATGGTATATAGTGAAAGGAGCCTTCCTACGGCTTCATTAATATTCAATTTTGGAATTCACATTTTAAACTGCACTTTCTGTGGTACTGGACGATCGAGAACAATTCAGCTCACTACACCGACATGTCTAACGAACTGCGTTCAATGCGTTACATGTTGTATGCAGAACTACAGTTATGAGCAGTACGAACGTGATATCGCATTTGTTTTGTATGGCAAGGGTGTGCCGTGAATTGATGTAGGCCAAGGATTTTGCTGCAGATTAATCTTATTGGGTCGAATCAAGTACCGTACCGGTACGATTGATACGTACCGTAGTCCGTACATAGTATGCACGGTGCGTGTAGGTAAATGCCAGTCGACACTCACCGAGGTGTGCAGACACTGCTGGCGGAAATTGACAAAGCAGAGACGAATGACAAATGAGAAACTACACAAGCAGAGAAACCTGCTTTGTTCAGCACCTGTTGCGTTTACTCTGGCTCAGCTCATCTATTTATTATGTAGGCAAATATGTTGCCATTTTCAACATCCCGATATTCCGAGCATCCCTTTTCCATTGTCCCTTCACTCCTCTCGCTTTAAACCAACAAACAAACAGACAAACTTGGTTATTTCTCGTAAATTATTCTGAGTTCCTGCATTTATGCACAGCAATTCCAACTTCGCATTTCCAATTTACAAAGACAATATTAACCAACTAGTTAACTGCACTCAATGTTAACTCGTTAACTGCACTCAATGTTTACGAACTAGTTAACTGCCCTCAGCCTTAACCAACTAGTTAACTGCACTCAATGTTAACCAACTAGATACTTCACTGAATGTTAACCAACTAGTTAACTGCGCTCAATGTTTACGAACTAGTTAACTGACCTCAATGTTTACGAACTCGTTAACT
The DNA here is from genome assembly GCF_964187855.1 of Myxine glutinosa. NCBI lineage: Eukaryota > Metazoa > Chordata > Myxini > Myxiniformes > Myxinidae > Myxine > Myxine glutinosa. Next base: position 105,584,475 of record NC_136273.1, read on the forward strand.
GCGCTCAATGTTTACGAACTCGTTAACTGCGCCCAATGTTTACGAACTAGTTAACTGCCCTCAGCCTTAACCAACTAGTTAACTGCGCTCAATGTTTACGAACTAGTTAACTGCGCTCAATGTTTACGAACTAGTTAACTGCGCGCAATGTTTACGAACTAGTTAACATCCCTCAGCTTTAACTAGTTAACTGCCCTCAATGTTTACGAACTAGTTAACTGCGCTCAATGTTTACGAACTCGTTAACTGCCCTCAGCCTTAACCAAATAGTTAACTGCCCTCAGATTTAACCAACTAGTTAACTGCGCTCAATGTTTACGAACTAGTTAACTGCCCTCAATGTTTACGAACTAGTTAAGTGCCCTCAGCCTTAACCAACTAGTTAACTGCACTCAATGTTAACCAACTAGATACTTCACTGAATGTTAACCAACTAGTTAACTGCGCTCAATGTTTACGAACTAGTTAAGTGCCCTCAGCCTTAACCAACTAGTTAACTGCACTCAATGTTAACCAACTAGATACTTCACTGAATGTTAACCAACTAGTTAACTGCGCTCAATGTTAACTAAGTAGTGTTCGTCCCAACAAAGATTTTTCCTAATTGGCACAATGTTGGCTCATTATAGACAACAGACCCTGTGTGATCGAGATAATAATCCATAACAGGTACAACATTGACAAACACCAATGGATTGGTAACGTTTCAGCTAAACTCGGCCTAATCTAGCGAAGATGGATGGAAAGAAGCTTTTTATGAATCCTCGTGCTGTCCAATTGAAATAATGTAAAAATATTCAAACGGTCACAATGTCCTCGTCTCTCACAAACTTCCCGAACGTTTCCACAGCAAGCCCAAACTTCCATCTCAATGGCAACGACCACACACACAGGCCTCGAGGTCCATGCACCGTCCTCTCCTGGAGCCAGGTCTCTGCTTCCTGCTGCATCGGGTCACTTGAGATCGTGCAAGGTCTCACGATGCCGCCGGAGGTCGACCTTCCTCTGAAAGCCACGTGCACACAGAGAGCACACGAAGGGTTTGTAGCCCGTGTGCTTCCGGCTGTGTGTGATGAGGTTGGAACTTTGACTGAAGGCTTTACCACACACACCGCACTTGTGTGGTTTTTCTCCTACAAATAAAATAAATCATAATCATTTCATTTACATCACACACATGTGTATGTATATATATATATACACACACACTGTACACACACACACACACACACACACACACACACACACACACACACACACACACACACACACACACACACACACACACACACACACACACACACACACACACACACACACACACTGTACACACACACACTGTACACACACACACACACACACACTGTACACACACACACACACACACACACACACACTGTACACACACACTGTACACACACACCACACACACTGTACACACACACACACACATTTTGATGGCCTCAATTATTAGTCAGGTTCACTATGTCAATAAATTATATTTCGTTCAAAATCATGGTAGATTAGCAAACCTATACATTTTTGGAAAGGTTATAGCATAAGGAAACTAAAAATCAATGTTTACATTTGGAGAGATACCTGTATGGCGGACATTTTGGATTTTCAAAATGGCCACTGTAAAATACATATTTTGTTCTATTTCTGCCTCTAATTACCCTAAAAACTTTTTAAAATATACTAAACCTATATTTTCAGGGACAAGGAATCCAATGAAAGTATCAAATTAGTGCTATGGGGAATGGTAAGGCACGAATCAAAGGTTTTGAATTGCAAAATACTGTTTATATTTGCGATAAGTTGCATAATCAAATACATGTTATCATTTTGTACAGGCAGTTAATAACATCAAAATGTGTCACAATAATTCATATCACCAAACATACACAGGCAGTTCAGCAAAATCATACATACACATGCAGTCGGTATAACTTCACATCTACACAAGCAGTCAATGACAAAATATACACAGGCAGTCAATGGCATCAAACATACACGATTACAGAATATGCCATTTAGAGTTCGCCATCACCGTCCCGTGTGGCGTATCCGACAATATAGTCCGCAACGTTTTCACAGTCCGTTCCACACAAGCAAAGGTCGGTCAAATTGATTGGCAAATCGAATTGGTCGAATGGTCGATTGGTCGAATGGTCGATCGAAGCGATTGGTCGAATGGTCGAATCGAATCGATCGAATGGTCGAATGGTCGAATGGTCGATCGAAGCGATTGGTCGAATGGTCGAATGGAATTGGTCGATTGGTCGAATTGGTCGAATGGAATTGGTCGGAATTGGCAAATGTAAACATTGATTTTCAGATTTTCCATGTAATAACGTTTCCAAAAATGTATAGGTTTGCTAATCTACCATGATTTTGAACGAAAAAACATAGTGAATCTGACTATATATCCACTTTCTTCTGGGGATAGGAGACCCAAGCTTTCACGAACCAGCTGACCAGGCTTTAAGTTCTCATGAAGCTGATTTGGGCAGGAATGAAGCATAAAGGGTTTTTGGGCAGAAATGAAGCATAAAGGACATAAAGGGTTTTTGGGCAGGAATCAAACATAAAGGGTTTTTTGGGCAGGAATGAAGTATAAAGGGTTTTTGGGCAGGAATGAAGCATAAAGGACATAAAGGGGGATTGGGCAGGAATCAAACATAAAGGGTTTTTGGGCAGGAATGAAGCATAAAGGGTTTTTGGGCAGGAATGAAGTATAAAGGACATAAAGGGTTTTTGGGCAGGAATGAAGCATAAAGGGTTTTTGGGCAGGAATGAAGCATAAAGGGTTTTTGGGCAGGAATGAAGCATAAAGGGTTTTTGGGCAGGAATGAAGCATAAAGGGTTTTTGGGCAGGAATGAAGCATAAAGGGTTTTTGGGCAGGAATGAAGTATAAAGGACATAAAGGGTTTTTGGGCAGGAATGAAGCATAAAGGGTTTTTGGGCAGGAATGAAGCATAAAGGTTTTTGGGCAGGAATGAAGCATAAAGGGTTTTTGGGCAGGAATGAAGCATAAAGGACATAAAGGGTTTTTGGGCAGGAATCAAACATAAAGGGTTTTTGGGCAGGAATCAAACATAAAGGGTTTTTGGGCAGGAATGAAGCATAAAGGGTTTTTGGGCAGGAATGAAGTATAAAGGACATAAAGCGTTTTTTGGGCAGGAATGAAGCATAAAGGACATAAAGGGTTTTTGGGCAGGAATCAAACATAAAGGGTTTTTGGGCAGGAATCAAACATAAAGGGTTTTTGGGCAGGAATCAAACATAAAGGGTTTTTGGGCAGGAATGAAGTATAAAGGACATAAAGGGTTTTTGGGCAGGAATGAAGCATAAAGGACATAAAGGGTTTTTGGGCAGGAATGAAGCATAAAGGACATAAAGGGTTTTTGGGCAGGAATGAAGCATAAAGGACATAAAGGGTTTTTGGGCAGGAATCAAACATAAAGGGGGTTTTGGGCAGGAATCAAGCATAAAGGGCATAAAGAGTTTTTGGGCAGGAATGAAGCATAAAGGACATAACGGATTTTTGGGCAGGAATCAAACATAAAGGGTTTTTGGGCAGGAATCAAACATAAAGGGGTTTTGGGCAGGAATCAAGCATAAAGGGCATAAAGAGTTTTTGGGCAGGAATGAAGCATAAAGGACATAACGGATTTTTGGGCAGGAATCAAACATAAAGGGTTTTTGGGCAGGAATGAAGCATAAAGGACATAAAGGGTTTTTGGGCAGGAATCAAACATAAAGGGGGTTTTGGGCAGGAATCAAGCATAAAGGGCATAAAGAGTTTTTGGGCAGGAATGAAGCATAAAGGACATAACGGATTTTTGGGCAGGAATCAAACATAAAGGGTTTTTGGGCAGTAATGAAGCATAAAGGGCATAAAGGGTTTTTTGGCAGGAATCAAGCATAAAGGACATAAAGGGTTTTTCGGCAGGGATAAAGGATTTTTTGGCAGTAATCAAGCATAAAAGACATAACGGATTTTTGGCCAGGAATCGAGCATAAAGGACATAAAGGGTTTTTGGGCAGGAATGAAGTATAAAGGGTTTCTGGGCAGGAATGAAGTATAAAGGGTTTCTGGGCAGGAATGAAGTATAAAGGGTTTCTGGGCAGGAATCTACCATATAAAACACAGTGTGTGTGTGTGTGTGTGTGTGTGTGTGTGTGTGTGTGTGTGTGTGTGTCTGTCTGTCTGTCTGTCTTTCATCATGAGGGTATGTTTGAAAGGCTTTGAGTAGTGCTTTAGCGGGGATTTGAGTGGGGTGGGGGGGGGGGGGGGGTTAATGGGCAATCTTTGAACATGACTGTGTCCACAGGTTAAAATACGTAACAGACTCTGAGGAACAAAAAGACCCCAAGGACCCAGAAAACACAATGGACCTCAAACACCCAAAATACCCTGTAGACTGTTGAAGACACATAAGACCATGAAGACCCAGAAGACCCATAGGACCCAGAAGACCTCAAGGACTCAAGGACTCAAGACCCAAAATACACTGAAGACCCAAACGATTGAAAAGACCATGAAGAACCAATGGACCCTGAAGACTCAAAAGACCCCATGGACTCAGAAGACCTCCAATGACTCTGAAGATTCAAAATACCCCAAAAGACCCCAAAGACAAAAAAGACCCTGAAGATCCAATGGACCCCAAACATCCAAAATACACCGAAGACCCAAAAGACCCTGAAGACCCAAAAGACCCTGAAGACTGTTAGACCCAAATGGTACAGAGGACCCAAAAGACCCCCAAGGAATGAGAAAAACTCCAAACACTCTGAAGATCCAAAATACCCCGAATACCAAAAATACCCCAAAGACCCAAAATACCAAGAAGACACAATGGACCCCAAACACCCAAAATACCCCGAAGACCAAAAGCAGCCTGAAAACCCAAAATACCCTGAAGACTGTTAAAGACCCAAAAGACAATGAAGACCCAAAATACCACCAAATACCCTTAAAGACCCCAAAGACCCAAAATACCCTGAAGACCCAAAATATTGAAAGGACCCTGAAGACCCAAAAGATACAAAAGACCCAAAATATCCCAAAGAAAGACCCAACAGATCCCAAAGAAAGACCCAAAGACCCAAACGACCCCAAAACCCAAAATATCCTGAAGACCCAAAAGACTTCGAGGATACAAAAGACCCTAAGGACACAGAAGACCTCCAAGGGTTCTGAAGACCCAACATACCCCAAAGACTCAAAAGACCCCAAACACCCAAAATACAAAAAAGACCCAAAAGACCTTGAAGAATGTGAAAGATCCAAAAGACCCAAAATACCCCAAAGACCCTGAAGACTGAAAATAACCAAAATATCCCAAAGACTCTTAAAGATCACTAAGACCAAAAAGATCGAAAATACCCTGAAGACTGAAAAGACTCCGAAGGCCAAAATGACACAAGGACCCAAAAGATCCCTGTTACTGAACCACCTTCAGAGGCCATTTTTCCCCCACAGAACAGGGCTTGGCCTTTTTCGGGCACCGTGGTCCCCTTTTTGAAGCAATGTTTTACGGCCGGATGCCCTTCCTGCCGCCAACCCTGTTGGGCGCCTCTTGCGACACACACAGGGAATTACCAGTGAGCTGGTACTCAATTTGCCGAGCTCGGAAGGATGACAGGCTGAGTCAACCCCCCTGGCGTTAATTCAGCGATCGACCAGGATTCGAACCCAGGATCCTGGGATACCAAGCGGGCACCCTATCCGCTAAACCAACACCAGGCCTGTTACACCAGCCCAAATATCCCAAATACCCCAAAGACCCCCCAAAAAACCCAAAGACCAGAAAGATCGAAAAGACCCAGAAGACCAAAAAGACCCCGAATACCCAAAATACCCCCAAAGACCCTTAAATACCCCAAAGACCCAGAGGACCTAAAAGACCTAATGACCCTAAAGATTCAGAAAACTCAAAAGACTCAAATGACCCAAAATACATAAAGGATCCAAAAGACTCAAATTAACCAAAAGACCATGAAGACCCAAATGACCCAGAGGAAACAAAAGACCCCAAGGACACAAAATACCCCATGGACACAAAAGACCCCAAGGACACAAAAGACTCCAAGGACTCTGAAGACCCAAAAGAAGAGTAATTATGCCTTTTGGAATTGTCAACGGTAGCTTGCAAACAGCCTCAAGGTCGGTGTACAGAAGCGGTATTTTTGTAATCACAATAAATCCAAGGCACAGGGAGGTGAAATTTGCTGCACGTAATGTGCAATGCGCGCAGACCAAAACAAGTGTTCATTTACGTCTGTATGATGTCTAATAAATGAAGATGATATATAACCACACCTGACACTATACTAGGCCCAGACTTCAGACTTTGGCATGCTCACGCGGCATTTTTGACGGGATTTATACTAGTCAAGCATGAAGGGCATAAAGGGTTCTTGGGCAGGAATGAAGCATAATTGGCATAAAGGGTTTTGTGCATGAATGAAGCATAAAGGGCATGATTTGGGCATAAAGCTGATTTGGGCATTTGTTCACCATGCCGGCGATAACTCACCTACTCTTAATTAAAGACATTTTTAATATTTCAATATCTACTAGCAGGAGTACCCGGTATTGCCTGTGGGGGGTGGGGGTGAGGAGGGGGAAGGAGGAGGCAGGAGAGGGAAGGGTGAGGAAGGGAGTGGAGGGGGCGGGGGGGGGGTGGAAGGGGGAGGGGTGCGAGAGGTGCGTGGAGTGGGAGGGGAAAGATATACTACACATACATCCTTTTGGGCCCCTCTCCCAGTCCCCCACACCCCCAAATAGCCTATGTTGCTCCTCCAGACAAAGTGGAAGGAGGAGGGGGGGGGGGGGTTGGGGAGTGGCTTTTACAGGCCCCTCCGTTTTGGGGAAGGGGGGGATGAGAAGGAGAACATTTTTTACCCATGCAAAGAGTGCTTCATAACCTCGTTGTTGCCCAGGTAAAAAAAGAAAATTGTAATACACTCTGCCACCATCACCAGGTGTTGCTACACGGTACACATTTAGTGGGTACTCATCACAAAAAAGAAAAGGCAAAAAAAAAGCCCGACCAAAATAACGGTGCGCCCTCTTGATCAGCCCTCTGTCACATCGCTGGGTTCTTGCACACCATTTTGTTTCGGCAGATTCAAATATGCCTTGGCTTTTTTTTTTGTTTGTTTTTGTTTTTTTGTATACAAGATCGAGGCTCGTGAAAGAGCTAACATTAATCACACAAAAAGTCAAACCGACACAAACCGACACATAAAACACAAAATAGGGGAGCGGTAGACAAGATGGGGTGAGAGGGGGAAGGACACTAACACAACATTTGAGAGCAGGGACATCACGAGAACTGTGGGAGGGAGAGGGCTTGGGGGGGGGGGGGTGGGAGAGGTATAAAACATATGGACACTGCAAGGACTTCCAGGAAAGAAGTTGGAATTTCGAAAAAGTGTATCTGGGGTGAATTAGCGGGGGTTGAAATGATCAAGGTTTTGGATGGGGGAAGATAAGAGATGGTGGTGAACAGCTGTTTTAAAGACATGGAGGGAGGAGTGGGATTGAAGAGAGTGAGGGAGTTTGTTCCAGAGGCGGGAGAAAAGGGGAATGAAAGAGTGAAGGTGAGCAGAGAGCCTAGATTTTGGCAGTTTAACCATAAGATGGTTGCTGGCAGATCTTGTGCGACCTGTTGGAATATTTGAGAGACAGAGCACAGAAAGAGCTGGGGGAGCAAGGCCGGAGAGGAGTCAGTAGAAGAAAGAAAGACCACCAACCTGCCTGCGGTGAGTGAGTGAGTGAAAGGCCCTCGGAGATAGCTTCATCGCAGGAGATTCCAAATGATTCTGAAAGCTTTGGTTTCAACAGCATGAAGCCGAGCTAGGTGTGAGGCAGGAGCACCGGCCCAGAGGGGGGAACAGTATTCCATTGAACTGCAGATGAAAGCCTTGTATGTGGTGAGGAGCTCAGGTGTGCCACGGAAGGATGTCACATGACGGAGGGGGCCCAGTCGGCGACTGGCTTTGGAGGCCAGCTTGGAAATGTTGTTTTCCCAAGAAAGATCATGGCAGATAGTGAGACCCAAAAGCTTGCCTAACCCTAACCCTAACAACACACAGAACTTCTTGGAGAGGATTGTTGAGAAAGTAGATGGGAGGGTTTTCCACTCTGTCTTTTTGGAGAGACATAGTAAGAGTGTGAGATTTGTCAGGCTTGAAAGACATGTTCCACTTGTTTGACCAGTCTGTGATTTTGTCCAGGTCTGCAGAGAGTGAGGAGGCTGCAGACTGCCGATCTGAGGGATGAGGAATGGAGCGGCAGAGAGTGGAGTCATCAGCAAAGAGATAGAGTGGATTTTCCAGAGAGTCGGAGAGATCATTGATGAAGACCAGAAAAAGCACAAGGCCCAGAACACTACCTTGGAGAACTCCAGCCAGAATAGGAAGGGCGATGAGAGAAATCCATTCAGGGCCACATGTTGACTACAACCAGAGAGGAAGTCCGCAAGCCAAGCGTGGAGATTTCCATGGATACCATAGGAGGAGAGTTTGGTGAGCAGAGCTGGGTGCCAGACCGTATCGAAGGCATGTGATATGTCAAGTGAGACAGCTCTGATTTCCTCTTTGGCATTGAGGACCTCCATCCATTGTTGAGACAGCAGAAGCAACATGTCCAGAGTAGAATGACCTGGTCTGAATCCAAATTGATGATCGGAGATCAAGCCTTTAGAGAAGAGGAAGGATTTGATATCTGAAGCAATGATGGATTCCATGACTTTGCTGATAATTGGGAGCAGGCCGATTGGTCTGTAGTTGCAAGGATCTGTTTTTGCACATTTTTTGTGTAAAGCAGTAAGGTTTGCTGATTTCCAAGATGCTGGCAGATGACCTTGAGCAAAAGAGAGGGTGAAAAGAACAGAGAGAGGTAAAGATAGAGCGGCAGAGCAGGATTTTAGGACCCGTGGGCTAATGCCGTCTGGTCCAGTTGCAGAATCAGAGTCGAGGTTTGACAAAAACTTATCTACCTTGTCAGGAGAGAAGGACACAGAGTCTTGGAGCAGTTGGGTTGGACTGGGTAAGGTGGGAACAGAGAGAGATGGGTGTGGGACACAAGATTTTGAGGCAAACACAGAGTTGAGGCATTCGGCTTTGTCACGTGCGGTTGTCAACTGTGTAGCCATTTGAGGTGAGGGAGGGGATGGAGGGGGAACAAACACCAGAAACGGATTTGACCAGACACCACCAGGATTTGGAGGAAGGAGACAGGTTTGAGAGTCTTGAGTGTGGTGAGATAGTGCTTCCTGGCACTCCTGAGGGTGGATACACACTTGTTTCAGGCTTTGTGAAAGGAAATGAGATTTCCTTCCATTGGATTTGCTTTTCAGGAGACGAAGGCAAGTTGTTTCTGGGCAACAGCCTCACCACAAGATTCCGTGTTCCATGGACGGGAGGAAGGGTATGACAACTGAAGATGAGATGGGATAAATCTGTGCATGAGAGAGAGAGCAATTTACTTTGGAAGAATTCCCAGGATAAGTTGATGTCAGAGGCGGTAGAGATGGGAGACCAGTCCAGATGATTGATGGCTGCTTGAAGACCGTGCCAGTTGGCCTGAGTGAAATGCCAGACTCACCGACGCTGAGGAGGCTCCCTGAGAATGTTCAGAGAGATATCCACTTTAACAAGCACATGATCAGAAGAACCGATTGGAGCAGAAGAAGAGTAGCAGACATTTGCAGGGAAGTTTGTCATAAACAAGTCTAGAAGAGAAGATACTCCATTGACTGAGATACGGGCCGGGAAATTGACAGATTGTGTCAGTCCCAATGAGTCGCAGAAGTCCTTTGCTGAGGTGCCATGGCTGGTGAGAGAGGAACGCACACCCAGCCAGCTGGCATGATGACAGTTTAAGTCGCCACATATGAGGAAGAGAGAGTTTGGATGAGTTGATAGAAGTTGGTCCATGTTGTCAGACAGCAAAATGTAAATGGAGTCATCACTGTTTGGAGGACGGTACAGAACACATATGAACAAAAGGTGGGAGCGGAGAGGAAGCCGTAGCCAGAGGGTACTCCTGGGGGTGGGGTGGAGAGAGGGCAGTGCAAGGAGAGTGAGGAAAAGAGTTTTTGATAAAGATAGCAACCCCACCACCAGGACGAGGCTCAGGTCTATCATACCGGAGGAGGGAGTAACCAGGAAGAGATATTAAGGAATCAGCGACATCTTGAAGGAGGAAAGTTTCTGTTAAGCAGATCAAGTCTGGATTGTCAGAAGCAACCTGTATGAAGAGATCAATCAGGTTTGAGCGAAGGCCCCGGATGTTTGAGGTCCATACCGTTAATGAGGAGAGAGGGGGAGCATCGGGTGCAGGACAGGGGAGGGGAGGGGTAGGGTCAGATGAAGGATGAGAGGGGGATGTAGGGAGAGCAGTTGATAGTGTGTCAGGGATTACAGAAGAGTTACAAGAGAGGGAATGATGAGGAGGACGAAAGGTTTGATGGTGATGGGATGAGGCACAGTGAGGGGTTGTTTGAGGGGGGGGCAGAGGAAAGTTGAAGGTTGGTGGAGGTGGAGGTATGAGATGGAAGGGAGACGAAGTGGGGAGGAGGCAGCTTTTAGGAGGAGGTGGGAGGAGGGAGAATTTGGGAGGGATGGTTGGGGGGGAGATTAGAAGGGGAGGGGTTGGGGGGCAGTTTTGAATGGGAGGGGAAAGGGGGGAGTTTAGGAGGGGAGGGGCAAGGGGGGAGTTTAGGAGGGTAGGGGCAAGGGGGGAGATTTGGAGGGGAAGGGCAAGGGGGGAGTTTTTTTTTTTTTTTTTTTTTTTTGGTATACTGAATCGAGGCTCGTGAAAGAGCTAACATTTACTTCACAAACAAATCGACCAGACAAACAAAATACACAAAAAGAGGGAGCGGAAGACAAGATGGGGAGAAAAGGGGAAGCACACAAACACAACATCCGAAAGCAGGGAGATGTGTGGAAGGGAGAGGGCCCGGGGGGAGGAGGCATGGGAAGGTGGGGGGAGGGGGGGAGGGAGAAGTATAAAGCACAAGGACACCAAGGACTTCCAGGACAGAAGTTGGTATTTCAAAAAGAGGGATTGGGGTGAAATTAGCGGGGGTAGAAAAGATCAAGGTTTTGGATGGGGGAAGATAAGAGATGGTGGGGGAACAGCTGTTTTAAAGACTTGGAGGGTGGAGTGGGATTGAAGAGAGTGAGGGAGTTTGTTCCAGAGGCGGGAGAAAAGAGGAATGAAGGAGTGAAGGTGAGCAGAGAGTCTTGATTTTGGCAGTTTAACCAAAAGAGGGTTGCAGGCAGATCTTGTGCGACCTGTAGGATTATTTGCGGGACAGAGCCCAGAGAGAGCTGGGGGGGCAAGGCCAGAGAGGAGTCGGTAGAAGACGGAAAGACCACCAACCTGCCTGCGGTGAGTGAGTGAGAGGCCCTTGGAGTTAGCTTCATCGCGGGAGATTCCAATGATTCTGAATGCTTTGGTTTCAACAGCGCGAAGGCGAGCTAGGTGTGAGGCAGGAGCACCAGCCCAGAGGGGAGAGCAGTATTCCATTGAGCTGCGGATGAAAGCCTTGTATGTGGTGAGGAGCTCAGGTGTGCCAAGGAAGGACTTCGCACGACGGAGGATGCCCAGTCGGCGACTGGCTTTGGAGGCCAGATTTGAAATGTGGTTTTTCCAGGAAAGATCATGGCAGATAGTGAGACCCAAAAGCTTGAGTGACAGAACTTCTTGGAGAGGATTATTCAGAAAGTGGATGGGAGGGTTGTCCAGTCGGTCTTTTCGGAGAGACATCGTAAGAGTGTGAGATTTGTCAGGATTGAAAGACATGTTCCACTTGTTTGCCCAGTCTGTGATTTTGTCTAGGTCTGCAGAGAGTGAGGAGGCTGCAGACTGCCGATCTGAGGGATGAAGAATGGAGCGACAGAGAGTAGAGTCGTCAGCAAAGAGATAGAGAGGATTTTCAAGAGAGTCAGAGAGATCATTGATGAAGACCAGAAAAAGCACAGGGCCCAGAACACTGCCTTGGGGAACTCCAGCCTGAACAGGAGGAGGAGATGAGAGAAACCCATTCAGGGCCACACGTTGACTACGACTAGAGAGGAAGTCCGCCAGCCATGCGTGGAGATTTCCATGGATACCAAAAGAGGAGAGTTTGGTGAGCAGAGCGGGGTGCCAGACTGTATCGAAGGCACGTGATATGTCAAGGGAGACTGCTATAATTTCCTGTTTGGCATTGAGGACCTCCATCCATTGTTGAGAAAGCAGAAGCAGCATGTCCAGAGTGGAGTGTCCAGGTCTGAAACCAAATTGATGATCAGAGATCAAGCCATTGGAGAAGAGGAAAGATTTCATATCTGAAGCAATGATGGATTCCATGACCTTGCTGATAATTGGGAGAAGGCTGATTGTTCTGTAGTTGCTGGGATCTGTTTTTGCACCTTTTTTGTGCAAAGCGGTGATGTTGGCAGATTTCCAAGCAGATGGAAGATGACCTTGAGCAAAAGAGAGGGTGAAGAGAACAGAGAGAGGGAGTGAAAGAGCGGAAGAACATGATTTTAGGACCCGTGGGCTGATGCCGTCAGGTCCAGTTGCAGAATCAGAGTCGAGGGTTGACAGACACTTTTCCACCTTGTCAGGAGGAAAGGACACAGAGTCCAGGAGCAGCTGGGTACGACTGGGTTCGGTGGGTACAGAGAGGGATGGGTTTGGGACACAAGATTTAGAGGCAAACACAGAGTTGAGGCATTCGGCTTTTTCACGTGCAGAGTCAGCCGTGTGGCCATTTAAGGTGAGGGAGGGGATGGAGGGGGAACAAACACCAGAAACAGATTTTACCAGACGCCACCAGGATTTGGAAGAGGGAGACAGATAAGAGAGTTCGGTCCTGAGGACGGAGAGATATTGTTTCCTGGCTCTCCTGAGGGTGGACACACACTTGTTTCGGGCTTTGTGAAAGGAAATGAGATTTCCTTCCGTTGGATTTGCTTTCCAGGAGACGAAAGCAAGTTGTTTCTGGGCAATAGCCTCACCACAAGATTCCGTGTACCATGGACGGGAGGAAGGGTATGACAACTGAAGACGAGAAGGGATAAAACTGTGCATGAGAGAGAGCAAACTGTGCATGAGAGATTTGGAGGGGAGGGGCAAGGGGGGAGTTTAGAAAGTGGATGATTAATGAAAGACGGACATTGAAAAACGAACAAGGGGGGAGTTTAGAAAGTGGATGATTAATGACAGACGAACATTTATAACAATTTGGGTTTATTGTGATTTTCAAGTTAGTGATCCGTTTAAGAACGAGGGAGGAGGGGTGGAATGCATGTGAATTTAGAGCATGTATTGATTTCGAGTTACAAGAGATTGAATATTTTTTTGAAGTGGAATGAGTTGAAGAGGAAATTGAAAAAAGCTTTTTGAATAGGAAGAAAAACAGCGTGTTGTAATATACCACTGAATAAAACACTGCAGGGGAAAGTTTAAACATATTTAAACAGAACCGTGAAGAACAATCTAATATTCACAAAAATACCAACGGGGAGAGGGAGCCCAGAGGGACAACCACGAGTCACGTGAACAGGGCAAAAGGTGGAAGGCAAGGAGATAATGGGGGCGGGTGAGACAGCGCACGTGGGCAGAATCACACGATGGGCCAACTTCACACGTGGAGAATGGGAAATAAATGTTGTTGTTGTTTTTTTGTTTGTTTGTTTGTTTTGGGGAGGGGGGGCGGAGGGGTTAAAACGTTAGACAAAGAGTAGATGTATGGGGAAGTTTGGGGGAGAAAGGGAAATCTAAAAACCTAGCAAAAACAGCGAAGGAAGAAACAAACTTCGACGGGGGACAGGGGAAGCCTGAGGCAAGGCCGCAACATGCGCGGCAAACAGAAACGATTAATTTATGAAAGCTTAACACCGAGAAACTTCCAAGGGACACACTATAGGTTCACACACCGAAAGATAAAGACAGTTTCGACAAAATACAATTGCGAACAATGACTTAACTTTTAAAACGTGGAGAACGTGTGCAGCTTCGAAAATCCCTGCCGTCGTCTCCAAGATCTCGCGAGATCTTAAATTTTATCTCTCTTAGCATCGATGTCCTCTTGGTTCTACTTGTTCTGGACCCCATAGTGAACGGTCGCTATTGCTCTCGCACAAGGAAGCTTCATCGCGAACGGTCATGTTCAGACATCTTGCTGGTGGTTGTGAGGAGGGGAACTGCAGATGGAGAGTTGCGGTTTCCGTGCAGAGATCATTAGGACAAGCACGGCTCGAGGAGAGAGCTGCACGCTTCCTCGTTTGCTTCACGCGGGAGGCCTACTTTGTGCCAACGAACGTGTGTTTACCAACAAGGCCTCAAACGATCTTTGACGATTCTTGACGAGATACACCAGCCAATTTGAGCTAAGTGCCCACAAATAACACGTATTTATTTTCAGTTATTTATTTTCAATAACACATATATATCTTTCTTGGTCACTGGCATTTTCTTTAATAAATACGGTATTTTTGTACATTTTACTTTCATATTGTTCGCGTTAATTTATCCAGGTGTGAAGACTGCCGGTGGGATCCGTGAAGGTAAGCGCTCTTCGGTCTCTTCCCCCCAAGTGTATTCTCCACAATATTTTGACTGAATGCCTCAGAGTTAAAGCCCGTTCGGAAATCTGTTTCCTTGGCATTTTTTATCACCAGGAACAGACGATATTATGATTATATGTTATTAACTATATTATGATTATACAGTCACGTGAAAAAGTAAGTACACCCCATGTAAAGTTTTGACTTTTTCAACATATTTCAACATACAGCTATTTGATCTTCATTTCAACAATATTGATAGATAAAGGTTATATAATATAACAAATATCATGAAACATTTACATTTTGTAGTCCATTGTATAATTTAAATAAACATAAATGCTAATTTCGCATGTGGAAAAAGTAAGTACACCCCTACATTTATCACTACTTCAAATACCTAAAATTCGAATCATGTGCACCAGCTCATGTGCAAATGATTAGAACATCGTTAGAGAGGATCTTGAAGGAACCAGTCTTATTTAAACCTCAGACATTTAGTTTGGTTTGCTCTTTGTTGTTGAAGTGTGTGGCATCACCATGCCTAGATCAAAAGAGCTCTCTGAGGCCTTCAGAAAGAAGGTTATAGATGCCTACGAGGCTGGGAAGGGATTTAAAAAGATCTCCAAACAATTTGAAATCAATCATTCGACTGTCCGGAAGATCATCTACAAGTGGAGAAGATTCCAAACAACTTCCATCTTGTTCAGGCCAGGCCGCCCCAGCAAGTTCAGCCAAAGAGCAGACTGCAAGATGCTGAAAGAAGTCTCTAAGAACCCCAGAATGTCATCACGGGACCTACAGGTAGCTCTTGCCACTGTTGATGTCAAAGTGCATGAGTCTACCATTAGAAAGAGGCTGCACAAATTTGATCTACATGGGAGGTGTGCCAGGAGGAAACCTTTACTGTCCAGAAAGAACATCAGGGCAAGACTAAAGTTTGCCAATGAACACCTAGGCAAAGACCAGCACTTCTGGAACAACGTGCTCTGGACAGATGAGTCAAAGGTAGAGCTATTTGGCCACAGTACCAGAAGACATGTTTGGCGAAAACCAAAGACAGCATTTGACCACAAGAACCTAATACCAACTGTAAAGCATTGTGGTGGAAATATTATGGTTTGGGGCAGCTTTGCTGCATCAGGGCCTGGGCAGCTCACCATCATATAATCCACTATGAATTCTTCATTGTACCAGAGGGTGCTTGAGGATAATGTGAGGCCATCTGTCGGAAATTTGAAGCTCAACTGAAGGTGGACCTTGCAACATGACAATGACCCTAAACATACCAGTAAATCCACCAAGGAATGGCTGAAAAGAAAGAAATGCAAGGTTCTGGAATGGCCAAGTCAAAGCCCGTATCTAAATCCTATCGAGATGTTGTGGGGGGATTTGAAACGAGCTGTGCATGCCAGAAACCTCTCAAACATCGCACAGCTGAAATAATTCTGCATGGAGGAGTGGGCAAAAATTCCTCCCAGTCGATGTCAGAGACTGGTAGACAGTTATAAGAAACATCTACTTGAGATTGTTTCTGCCAAAGGGGGCAATACCACCTATTAGAGCCAAGGGTGTACTTACTTTTTCCACATGCGAAATTTGCATTTATGTTTATTTAAATTATACAATGGACTACAAAATGTAAATGTTTCATGATATTTGTTATGTTATATCACCTTTGTCTATCAATATTGTTGAAATGAAGATCAAATAGCTGTATGTTGACATATGTTGAAAAAGTCAAAACTTTACATGGGGTGTACTTACTTTTTCACGTGACTGTATGTGTTTCGGGGTCCTCCCCTATCCCCTGGTCTCGGTAAACCTCCGAACCCCGAGAGGGTCCCCGGCAGAAAGATATGTTATCCTTGGTTGAAATCAATCAAACCAATAATGAAACCACACCAAGGGTTATGAGCAAACAATAATATTGTTGCGGATATGGGATTTGGCCTCCATATCCGCTTGTAAATATTCCCCTATTTCCCCAATACTCCCCAACTATCCCCAATCCCCCATTCCCTAGTCCCATTGTCTGTAAACAACACTCTGTAGAACCGACCTTCCCCTTTTTCCCCCATTAAATGTCGTGCCCAGGTTCACCGCATCTCACGTAGACAACTATAGGACATCTTGCTAGTTATTCTTAGTCTATGTCAGTTAAGGACTCGTTTCCATTAATTCTGACTCTTCGTTGCACCAGAATGTGATTGTATGGCACCAGTAGTGAGTTTAGGAGCTCCCCATACCTCCTCCCATCTTCCCCATGAAACAACAACAACAACAACTACAACAACAGCGCGCGGGGAGTGTGCGTCCTCACTCCGGCTCGGTTAGCCGCCATTGCCCATGTGCGCCGACGGGGTTACCACGAAGGGGCTGACTGTCGGCCCCTCGTCAAGGGCGGAGCCCGTTAACCCCCCGCACCCAATAAGAAGCAACGGGCCGATTCCATCTGGGGCGGAGCTAACGAGCCGAGGGCGTGTCACTCCCCGCCGGATATACGCAGCGACTTACCGGACGTGACGTCAGATGCGCCCCGAGCTTGAAGTGAAGAGAACCAGACGCCACCTCCGAGCGCTGAGAGACCTCCCTGCATCTTTTGGGCCGCGCTATCCTGTCCCTGAGCACAAGGTGCACCTTGTGCTGTCCACCGACTACCTGCCCTTCCTTGCCATCAATCCCTGTGTGAGTCAGTTTTGTCCTGTTTATCTGTGGTCTGTCGGGGTTACTATAAGACCGTGATTAAGTGCCTACCTTCCTATGCTGTACCTCTCATCCCTGTAATCTCAACATTCCGAAATATTATAACCTCCTCCGGAGGTCTTGAGAACTGTACCCCTGGTGTCGTGTCATTTAACCCAGCCGTTGTGTCCTTTCCTCAATTGATTTAGCGTAGCGCGACTCGGCCAACGTTCGAGTATAATCGGGTAAACTGTGCAGACGCGGTCATACCAAACCGCTCGGTAAACCAACATCCACAACCGCGTCTGTAACATTTGGTGTCGAGGAGTTGGATTCGGACCTGGGACTAAATTCAGTTAGGCCCAAATTTTGGAACACCAATTGTACCATTAGGGTAACATTTTGGTGTCGGGAAGTGGGATTCGATCCGGAGCGCGTTTCACGCGCTCGAAATTATAACAACGAAATGTAATTGTGTTTTACAAAAAAAATAAAAACCCGAATTTTGAAAGTCGCGCTATGGCAGACCAAGACGGCTGGGTTCCGGTAGAAGAGAGTGAGGCAGGGTCGATCCAGGACCAAAATGAGGGACATAAGGAGAGCGAAGCAGTGAGGGTGGCAGGGTCGCAAAATAGCGTCGTCGCGCACGAGGTGGCCACGGCGTACACGCCCGCGACCGTAGTAGCGCCGCTGGTAGATTTGAACCTTTTTTTTCGACAAATGAAGGCCCTTATGGACAAGAATAGCGAAGAAATGGAAAGCAGAATGATGGGGGTAATGGGGGAACCGGATGGATGCTCAGAGTGAGCGATTGGAGGGCCAATTGGGGGTAATGGGAAACCAAATGGGGGTAATGAGGGACGAAGCGAGGGGTACCGGTGAGGGGTTAGACAATAATTTTAAGGGATTAGACAAGAAATTTGGGAAGTTAGACGACAAATTTGAGGGGTTAGACAACGGGATAAAAGAGGTGAAAAATGGGTTAATGGGGGTAGAAAACAGAATGGCCGCTCAAGAGAATCAAATGGAAGGGATGAAAAAGGGGTTAGAGGGGTTAGAAAACAGGATGGAAGGCAAATTGAGGGACATGAGGGACCAAGCGGAAAGGGAAGTTAAACAAATGGGGCAGCAGATAGAGGGGGTCAGAATGGGGGTAGAAACCAAACTGGATGCTCACAGGGAGGAAATGGAGCAGATGAGGATGGCATCTGGGCAGGAGATGCAAGTGATGGGAGAGGAGATCAGGAGAGGAGTGAGTGAGGAGGTCGGAGGAGTGCGCGAGGAGGTGAGGCACTGTAAGGAGCACATGGAGAAGGAGGTGAGAAAGGGGACTGTAAAATTGCAAGGGGGCATAGAGGACCTGACGCAGGAGGTGGAACAGCTGACGGAGGGACAAAAAGGACTAACGGAGCAGGTTCAAAGGAACACTGCGGTATTAGGAGGGTTAAAGGTGACACAGAAAGAACTAAAAGACGACGTGATAGCGACGAAGAGGGAATGTCAGATGGTACGTGAGGGACTGACAACGAGGTTGGACGAGGTGATAGAGGT
The DNA here is from genome assembly GCF_964187855.1 of Myxine glutinosa. NCBI lineage: Eukaryota > Metazoa > Chordata > Myxini > Myxiniformes > Myxinidae > Myxine > Myxine glutinosa. The sequence goes on from NC_136273.1 coordinate 105,603,298, forward strand.
AATGGAGACGACGGACCGGCAGGTGAGGACGCACATGGAAACGGTCAAGGTAGCCTTAGAGGATGAGCTTGAGGAGACGTACCGGGACATAAAAGAGGTGAAGCAGAAATTAGAAGAAGTGGAAGAAGGGGTGAGCGAAATTAAGAAGCGACGGAGAGAGGATAAGAAAGAGATAAAGGAGGAGATAAAAGAATTGGTCCAAAGTCTGTGTTTGGATCGTGATGATGTGCTCATTAACCGGATGAGGGATTCGCAGGTGATGGAGGAGAAGCGAAGAGGAAGAGGACCCGGTGTAAGTGGTGACCAATATGGTCGTGCGTATGATGCGCCAGGGGATTTAATAAGCTTGGGGGTCGAGATGGACCCGGGTGTTCGTGAGAGGCCGTTGGTGAAGTGTGCGACAGGTCTGGTGTGCGAAAAAGGAGGTGTGCGAGAAAGTCCGACTCTGGGGTGTGTGAGGAAAAAGTGCGTGCCAAGGAGTGAGGGTGCTGGCGAGAGTGAGTCGGTCGTAGCGCGTGTGCGAGGGAGCACATGGAAGCGCGGTGTGGTAAGTGTTACAGAGGGTGTGACGGGAGAGTGTGTGCGAGAAAGATGTGTGACGGACAGGTGCATGGGGGAAGAGTGCGCTGTCAAAAGTAAGGAAGAATGCACACCTGTGGTGAGTGTTACAGAGGGTGTAACGGGAGAGTGTGCGCGAGAAAGGTGTGTAACGGACAGGTGCATGGGGAAAGAGTGCGCTGTCAAGAGTAAGGGTGAGTGCGTTGTCAAGAGTGGTGGTGAGAGTAGTGAGAGTGGCACGGAGCGTGAGTTGGTTGTGACAGGTGAGAAAGGAAGCACACCTGGAATGGTAGAGCGTGAGTGGGAATGCACGCTGGAATTGGTAGTGAGGCACGTGGTTGGGTGTGCGAATGAGAGCACACCTGTGATTGTCACAGAGGAGGTGACCGAGGAAGGGGCGCGAAGAGGTGTGTTGGTGAGGTGTGCGAGCGACGAATGTGTGCCAAGGTGTTCGGTGGTCAGGTGTGTGACCAAGGCTGGGAGTGGAATGAGTGTACCGAGGTGTGTAAGGAAAGGTACGAGGAGCATGGAAACGGCTGGATGTGTGAGCAAGGAACGGGCTGCGGGGTGTAAGCATGCAGGTGAGGCATCGAAGGTAACCGGGTTAGAGGTTAGAGCGACTTTTAGCCGAATCGGGCCCTCGGTGCGTGCTGGGCCTCGCTTTGAACGGCCGCGTCCGTGCTCCACTAGGCGGAGCGGGCGGCTGGATAGGAAGGGTCGTCATGGCGACCACTTTTTGTTGAGGCATTCCGGCAGGTCGAGATCGAGCCATGGGATGGCTCCGTGCCGAGATGGTGCGTGGGATCTCGGCCCGGGTAAACCTCCTTCCCTGCACCGAATGCGGGACGTATCCAGCCGCTGGCACCAAACAACCCGCATTCATGGCTTGGCTTTACGAAGCCGGGCTTTGGACAGGAATTGGCGCACCGAGAGGCAGTAGTAAGTAGACTGTAATGACGAGGATAGTGTTTTGGCCCCAAAATTAGAGAAAAACAAAATTTGATGATTGGCAAAGGATTGGCAGTAATGATTGGCAGATGATGAGTAGTGATTGGCAAATTTTTGATTTGTTGAAATTTGATGTGCAAAATTGGTAGTGGGAGATGCCCGATGTGGTGGGATGGCCAATCCACCATCCTTCCCATGTGGGGCAAAGGAGCAATAGCTTATGGGGTGTATGGCAGTGAAAACTAGCCCGGGTGGGTTAGGATATTGATAGGGATCTAGCGAAGATGACATTAGGTGACGTTAAGTTTAGTTAGTGACTGATACCTGTAGTGGGGACGCAGGTAGATTAGTGTGGATGATAATGACGTGGGAGCGCAATAGTTTAAAGGGACGACTGGGAAGCGCAAGTTTCAGAAGGGAGTAGTTAGCTGAGATGATGCCGTGTGTGTGAGAATTGAACAGGTGTGATTGCACAGGTGTGCAACTGAACAGGTGTGTGGAGCAGTGTGGAGCAGTGTATGAGTAGTGAGTGTTGTGGATCAGCGCGAATGCGCTTGGGGAGAGAAGGGTGCAGGTGGCACCAGGTGTGAGAGCACAGGTGTGCAAGTGCAGGTGTGTGGAATATATGGAGCAGAGAATGAGTGGTGTGGAGAGAGTTGGAGTAAGTGGTACGGAGTGGTGTGCATGGTGCGAAGGTGTGGATGGGGGAAGAGTGGACCCCTTTCACGAGTACCCGGGGCGGGTAGTGTAAGTGTTAGGTAGAGGGTATAGGTAAATTGTGGTTGGATATTGGCATTTGTGGTGCGGTTGCAGAATGGTATTGTGGATGGGTGCATTAGTGTTGTGGAAATGGCTGGGCGTGTGGCCTGTTAGTGTGTGTAGTTGGTTGGGCACTCCACCACTGTGAGGATGTCGGCCAGGTGAGGCCGCAGGTGGGCTCTGGGAGCCGTTAGTGTCAGTGGGGCCCGAGGATCCGGAGGACGGACCCGGGTAGCCCTGTGCCAGAGAGGGCACCGAGTGGGGAGAGCGCCAGAGGGCCTTCCCCAGGTAGTTAGGTTAGGGTAAGGAGCAGGTAAGCTCGGAGGCAACTGCAGTGGTGGAGGTGTGCAGGTGGGTAGACCCGCTGGGAGAGGTACACGCCACAGCCCAGAAATTGTGCGAGGGCACCGGGAGATGAATCGGGGGAGTGAGACCCCAAATTGAAAAGCACCACAGTTTGGTCAATGGGAATTGGTTTTTAGAACCCATAGTGTAAGAGGGCCAATGGTTTGGCAGGAGAAAGACCCCGGGTAATGTAAAGTTGTTAAAGTCATTTAGGAAATAGTTAGGATTGATGAACCTGTCGCACCATACGCAGCCACTTACCTGTGGTGATGATGACTCCACACCTGTGTTTTCTTTGTTTTGTGTTGCAGGAAGTAAGAATTGCTGTTGGATTTGTGAGACGCATCACGACGTGGATGAGACATTGGGGTGATTCCATCTCTCCCTCCCTAGGAGGGACTGATGATGAATTGGTGATGGCAAATTATGATGTTGAGTTGGAGATGGCAAATTTTGATGAGAGTTGAAAATGGCAAATTTGATTGGTTAGGAGGGAGAGAAGACGAATTTGGTTTATGGGAGGAACGGGGAAGACAGTAGGGACATTTGTTGATTTGTAAAATAGATGTTTATGGGTAGTGTTGTGTTTTGTGGATACAGTAAGGGGTAAGGGAGGGGCAATGTAGGTTACCTGGTGGGGGGGGGGGGGGGGCGTACGGTAGGAACGTACCTGTCTCACCTGGTTCCCATGTGCCCCTAGTGTGCATTACCTAATGTTGCGTGCACTTTTGCGCCCTTACCACCTTACTCACTTGTCTTCTTCTTTTGTCTCCCACCTCCGAGGATCTGGCTTTGGGGCAGAGAGAGAGGAGAGAGAGGTGCTGGCTCCGCAGTTGTGGGCCTGCACTTTCGCTGCTTGCTGCCGGGATCGATACACCATATGGACCGCAATGTTTGTGGCCGCCCACCATGGACCGCAGTTCTTTTGCGGGCAAGCACCACCCGTTGATGGACCTATGGGTCAACGTGGCACCTATGCCATACAGGTGAACCACTAATAGTTGGCCACCAGACGGCCACAATCTAGAAATGGACGCGGTTGGCGCCTTTCTTTATTTTTGAAGGAAGCAAGAAGGCCAAGTGCACCACATGAAGGCAAGACCAGCGGCAGAACATCGGCCGGCTGCGACACCACCGGTGATTGTTGAACACTTTATTGGTGCACCGGATGGTGCTGACTGTGAATGGGGTGGTGCTTTTGGTGCTTGGAAGGGGTGCTCTGCACATTATTAAAGGCCGTAAGGCCACAGAGCACTCGTGGGTTGGTGTATCGATGCTGGCATGCGTGCTCTCTCTATGCATAACATCTGCATGTGTTCCTCCAAAAACAGGTCCTGGATCGTAGTGTAAATATCAGCGTTGTCTTGTAAATAATGCTCCCTACCGGCTGTATGTTTAGTTTGCGAATTCTTTCCGCGATTCGGTTATCCTGTGGGTGTGTTTCTGTGAGGAGAAGGGTGCAACGTCGCAGGGGGACATATTTACTCATTTGTGAATATCTGTAAAACTGTCGCACTCAGGGTAGAGTTAATAGTAGAGGGAACTACATCTGAGTGCCACACTAAAGTAGGTAAAAATTTATCGGGTCGGGACGCCCCGAGGGTAGAGAAGGGTGCAATGTTGCGGATATGGGATTTGGCCTCCATATCCGCTTGTAAATATTCCCCTATTTCCCCAATACTCCCCAACTATCCCCAATCCCCCATTCCCTAGTCCCATTGTCTGTAAACAACACTCTGTAGAACCGACCTTCCCCTTTTTCCCCCATTAAATGTCGTGCCCAGGTTCACCGCATCTCACGTAGACAACTATAGGACATCTTGCTAGTTATTCTTAGTCTATGTCAGTTAAGGACTCGTTTCCATTAATTCTGACTCTTCGTTGCACCAGAATGTGATTGTATGGCACCAGTAGTGAGTTTAGGACCTCCCCATACCTCCTCCCATCTTCCCCATGAAACAACAACAACAACAACTACAACAACAGCGCGCGGGGAGTGTGCGTCCTCACTCCGGCTCGGTTAGCCGCCATTGCCCATGTGCGCCGACGGGGTTACCACGAAGGGGCTGACTGTCGGCCCCTCGTCAAGGGCGGAGCCCGTTAACCCCCCGCACCCAATAAGAAGCAACGGGCCGATTCCATCTGGGGCGGAGCTAACGAGCCGAGGGCGTGTCACTCCCCGCCGGATATACGCAGCGACTTACCGGACGTGACGTCAGATGCGCCCCGAGCTTGAAGTGAAGAGAACCAGACGCCACCTCCGAGCGCTGAGAGACCTCCCTGCATCTTTTGGGCCGCGCTATCCTGTCCCTGAGCACAAGGTGCACCTTGTGCTGTCCACCGACTACCTGCCCTTCCTTGCCATCAATCCCTGTGTGAGTCAGTTTTGTCCTGTTTATCTGTGGTCTGTCGGGGTTACTATAAGACCGTGATTAAGTGCCTACCTTCCTATGCTGTACCTCTCATCCCTGTAATCTCAACGTTCCGAAATATTATAACCTCCTCCGGAGGTCTTGAGAACTGTACCCCTGGTGTCGTGTCATTTAACCCAGCCGTTGTGTCCTTTCCTCAATTGATTTAGCGTAGCGCGACTCGGCCAACGTTCGAGTATAATCGGGTAAACTGTGCAGACGCGGTCATACCAAACCGCTCGGTAAACCAACATCCACAACCGCGTCTGTAACAATATATTATAAATCACACCAGAATCACGATACAAATCATACTAGCAATTCGCCCGACAATCACTATTTTAAGATGGTACCACCTTATCTTGTCCTTTAACCCAAACTCATAGCACTCCCCCAATGTCTCTGTACCCCTCCAAGGCGAAGTCGATTCGCTCCAGCGATCGTTGGATCAATGTCCGATCACAATCAATTGAGGCGTGGTCGATCGAAGCAACCCATAGGTCATGTGGTCCAACACCCAGCACAATAGCGGTGGAATGGGAAACCTCCCAAAGACGCGCTCCGACGTACACGTTTGCGGTTCAATCAGCGAGTCTCCTTATAATCCTCAAAACCCACTTTCTTGCACAGCCGTCCCCGGCAACCCACCGGGGAATAATGCCTGGCCGACGCGACAAAAATCTTTTCACTGAAGGTAGCGCACGTGGCGAAATGGCGGACGGCTTTCACTCGAGCCGGGGCTTTGAGGCAAGGATACTCCGGAACCTCAAACCTGACTACCCAGGCTCCACAGCACTCTGGCGATATCACCTATCGCACGAACTTCCTTTCAAGGACGCAAAGTTCACTCGCACTGTACGCTCGACCGCTCGGTCCGGAGCTTCCACAAGAACGTCTTTTCACGATCTCCCCACGCCTCTTCTTCTTCGCTCACTTTTCTTCCGGGTCACGATCCGATTTCCGGCCACATTTTACCAGGAGTGCTTTAAAACCTTTTAACCACAATAACCCTTTCCCTTAAGCCACAATAAGCATACTATCTAGAGCCAACAATGATAACAATAACAACCATAATTAGGGCCGAATCTGTAACATATGTTATCAACTATATTATGATTATATGTTATTAATTATATTATGATTATATGTTATCAACTATACGATGATATGTTATCAACTATATTATGATTATATGTTGTCAACTATACGATGATATGTTATCAACTATACGATGACATGTTATCAACTACCCTCGACTCGGATTCAACCCTCGACTACTACCCTCGTCATCAACTACCCTCATCAGCCCTCGACTCGGATTCTGCAACTGGACCTGTCGGCATCAGCCCACGGGTCCTAAAATCCTGTTCTTCCGCTCTTTCACTCCCTCTCTCTGTTCTCTTCACCCTCTCTTTTGCTCAAGGTCATCTTCCATCTGCTTGGAAATCTGCCAACATCACCGCTTTGCACAAAAAGGTGCAAAAACAGATCCCAGCAACTACAGACCAATCAGCCTTCTCCCAATTATCAGCAAAGTCATGGAATCCATCATTGCTTCAGATATGAAATCTTTCCTCTTCTCCAATGGCTTGATCTCTGATCATCAATTTGGTTTCAGACCTGGACACTCTACTCTGGACATGCTGCTTCTGCTTTCTCAACAATGGATGGAGGTCCTCAATGCCAAACAGGAAATTAGAGCAGTCTCCCTTGACATATCACGTGCCTCCGATACGGTCTGGCACCCCGCTCTGCTCACCAAACTCTCCTCTTTTGGTATCCATGGAAATCTCCACGCGTGGCTGGCGGACTTCCTCTCTAGTCGTAGTCAACGTGTGGCCCTGAATGGGTTTCTCTCATCTCCTCTTCCTGTTCAGGCTGGAGTTCCACAAGGCAGTGTTCTGGGCCCTGTGCTTTTTCTGGTCTTCATCAATGATCTCTCTGACTCTCTTGAAAATCCTCTGTATCTCTTTGCTGATGACTCTACTCTCTGTCGCTCCATTCTTCATCCCTCAGATCGGCAGTCTGCAGCCTCCTCACTCTCTGCAGACCTGGACAAAATCACAGACTGGGAAAACAAGTGGAACATGTCTTTCAATCCTGACAAATCTCACACTCTTACGATGTCTCTCCGAAAAGACCGACTGGACAACCCTGCCATCCACTTTCTGAATAATCCTCTCCAAGAAGTTCTGTCACTCAAGCTTTTGGGTCTCACTATCTGCCATGATCTTTCCTGGGAAAACCACATATCAAATCTGGCCTCCAAAGCCAGTCGCCGACTGGGCATCCTCCGTCGTGCGAAGTCCTTCCTTGGCACACCTGAGCTCCTCACCACATACAAGGCTTTCATCCGCAGCTCAATGGAATACTGCTCTCCCCTCTGGGCTGGTGCTCCTGCCTCACACCTAGCTCGTCTTCACGCTGTTGAAACCAAAGCATTCAGAATCATTGGAATCTCCCGCGATGAAGCTAACTCCAAGGGCCTGTCACTCACTCACCGCAGGCAGGTTGGTGGTCTTTCCGTCTTCTACCGACTCCTCTCTGGCCTTGCCCCCCCAGCTCTCTCTGGGCTCTGTCCCGCAAATATTCCTACAGGTCGCACAAGATCTGCCTGCAACCCTCTTATGGTCAAACTGCCAAAATCAAGACTCTCTGCTCACCTTCACTCCTTCATTCCTCTTTTCTCCCGCCTCTGGAACAAACTCCCTCACTCTCTTCAATCCCACTCCACCCTCCAGGTCTTTAAAACAGCTGTTCACCACCATCTCTTAGCTTCCCCAATCCAAAACCTTGATCTTTTCTACCCCCGCTAATTTCACCCCAATTCCACTTTTTTGAAATACCAACTTCTGTCCTGGAAGTCCTTGGTGTCCTTGTGTTTTATACTTCTCCCTCCCTCCCCCCCCCTTCCTATGCCTCCTCCCCCCAAGCCCTCTCCCTTCCACACATCTCCCTGCTCTCAAATGTTGTGTTTGTTTGCTTCCCCTTCTCTCCCCATCTTGTCTTCCGCTCCCTCTTTTTATATATTTTGTTTGTCTGGTTGATTTGTTTGTGAAGTAAATGTTAGCTCTTTCACGAGCCTCGATTCAGTATACAAAAAAAACAAAAAAAAAAAAAAACTATATTATGATTATCTATCTATAATTCCAGTAATCTCTGTCTGTCTGTCTGTACGTCTGTACGTTTGTTTGTTTGTCTGTGACCGCTGTTTCTCGACAACTACCGGTCCGATATACTTGAAACTTGCCAGGTATATTGCTGGGGACCCGAGGATGTGCCTTTTCAAGGTTTCATATTAATCGGACAATTACTTACCGAGCTATGTCCAAAAAACGATTCAACCAATCAGAGAGCAGCGAACGATCGCGTGTGCCGAACGTGGCGGGCACACTCTGCCTCGGATGGCACATTTGAGAGCGTATTCATTTATTTCACGTTTGCAAACTATGTTGGCGTTAAACTATGTTTTACAACTAATAAAAACGAATTTGCGATTCATTCGCTTTCCTGCGCGTTTGTTCACGCGATGGCGATTTCTTTACCAAACTCCGGAAGCCGTTCGCTTTGGACCAAACCATTGCATGTAAATAGAGGGGGGGGGATTGTCACCACTCGCAAGCCGTTCGCTTTGGACCAAACCATTTCATGTAAATAGAGGGGGGGGATATAATTTTAGATATAGATATAGTACGGGCATGCCCTAGTATGTTATTAATTGTATTATGATTATATGTTATCAACTATACGATGATATGTTATCAACTATACGATGATATGTTATCAACTATATTATGATTATATGTTATTAATTATATTATGATTATATGTTATCAACTATACAATGATATGTTATCAACTATATTATGATTATATTGTGGCGGACACAAAAGCCCACTGGCGTGGTGACATCATTCCACGCACCAAGTGGGCGGTGGCCACGCCCGAGGGGTAGGCGTGGCCTCATGATATACCCCGGGCGACCAGCCCGGAGGAGCACAGTGTTACAGTGTAGTCTTACAATAAAGACGTTTATATGTTACCGCTTGTCCGCTTCCTCCTTGCTCACAAGCAGCGCGCGTAACGCCGCGCTTTACTGGTGACCCTCGACGTTGGATCTGCCGGAGCGATCCTTCCACACGCGACGCCATCGCCATGGCCGCCTTCGTCAAACTTCCGGAATTTTGGGAGGCTCAGGCCGAAGTCTGGTTCGTCCAGGCCGAAGCCCAATTTCAGCTTCGGCACCTCACCGGCGATGACACGCGCTACTGCCACGTCGTCGCCTCCCTCGGGCCCGGCACGGCCGCTCGAGTTGTGTCCGTCCTTCGCCACCCACCGGACGGCCACAAGTACGAGGCACTCAAGCGGCTACTCCTAGCCACGTTCAGCCTCACGGACGACGCACGGGCCGACCGCCTCCTGGATCTCCCCGAGCTCGGTGAGACGCGCCCGTCGGTCCGAATGGACCATATGCTGTCACTGTTAGGCGACGAAGCCCCCGGTTCGCTATTCCGGGCGCTTTTCCGTCGCCAACTCCCAGCGCAGGTTCGCCTCGCGTTGGCCGGGACCGGGCTAACGGAACCCCGAGCATTGGCGGCCGAGGCGGACAAGTACTTCGCCGCTTCGGACACGCGGGCGAGCGTTGGCGTGGCCGTCACGGCCTTCGACGCTGCTGTTCCACAGCATCATCTTCTACAGCACGCTGAGTTTCAGCAGCATGCTGATACGCACCTCGTGAACGCCGCCACGCCCCGCCCACCGCCGCGGCGAAAACCGCCACCGCGGGGAAACCCGTCGACTCCACCGGCCTGGCGGAGCCAGCCGCGCTCCTCCAGCTCCACCACCTGGTGCTGGTTCCACGCCAAGTTCGGCCACGAAGCTCGGCGGTGTCATCCGCCGTGCTCCTTCAACGGGTCGGGAAACGCCCGGGCCGGCGCTCAATTGTGGCGATGAGCGCCGGCCGTTCGAGCAGCCTGCTGTTCATAACGGACACCTTCTCCGGGCGCCGTTACCTGTGCGACACGGGAGCACAGGTGAGTGTCATTCACGCCGGCACGTCAGACAAGCACGCCGCGGGTGGGGGCCCCGCGCTGCTTGCCGCGAACGGGACGCCCATCCGTACGTACGGAAAACGCTGCCTCTCTCTGCGGTTTGGAGGGCAGGTTTTCCGATGGACGTTCGTCACCGCCGACGTGCCCATGGCACTGCTTGGCGCGGACTTCCTGTGCGCTAATGGGCTCCTGGTCGACGTCAAGCGCAGACGGCTTGTCCAGGCCGAGACGTTCAGCTCGCTCGCATGTGCGTTGCCCAGCTCAACGAGCGGCTTGCCAAGCGGCTTGCCGAACGATTCGGTTCCGGCCACGTTGGTCTGTACGCTTCCGGCAGCGGACGCATTCACCCGCCTCCTCGCCGGCTTCCCGGCCCTCACGCGGCCCACCTTCTCGGCGGGGGCCGTCAAGCACGGGGTGGCCCATCACATCCCCACCGTCGGGCCACCGGTCTACGCCCGGGCACGCCGCCTCGAGCCGACGAAGCTGGCGGTGGCAAAAGCGGAGTTCGCTACCCTGGAGCGACTCGGCATCGTTCGGCGCTCAGAGAGCGCTTGGGCGTCGCCGCTGCACATCGTGCCGAAGCCCGGCGGGGGATGGCGACCGTGCGGGGACTATCGCCGTCTCAATGACGCCACGACTCCCGACCGCTACCCCGTCCCCCACATTCAGGACTTTTCCGCCCGTTTGGCGGGCAGGTCCTTCTTCTCGAAGGTGGACCTCATACGCGGCTACCATCAGGTCCCCGTCAGGCCGGAGGACGTCCCGAAGACGGCGGTCATCACGCCATTCGGACTCTTCGAGTTCCTGCGCATGCCCTTCGGTCTGAAGAATGCGGCTCAGGCGTTCCAGCGACTGATGGACAGCGTCCTGCGTGACTTGGATTTTGTCTACGTCTACCTGGACGATATCCTCGTCGCCAGCGCGTCCCGCGAAGAGCACCTACGCCACCTCCGCACGCTCTTCGAACGCCTGGGCCAGCATGGCCTGATTGTGAACCCCGCAAAGTGCCGGTTCGGCGCCGCCACAATCGATTTTCTGGGGCACCGTGTCACCAGGCACGGAGCCGTCCCCCTGCCGGCCAAGGTGGAGGCGGTGAAGGGGTTTCCGCGCCCCCGCACGATCAGAGGGCTGCAGGAGTTCCTGGGCATGGTGAACTTTTACCATCGGTTCCTGCCCCGTATCGCCCAGCTCCTGCGCCCCCTGCACGAAGCTCTCCGAGGTAAGCCGGGCAAAGGCGACGTTACCTGGACCGAGCAGATGGACACGGCGTTCACGGGCGCGAAGCTCGCCTTGGCTAACGCCACCATGCTCGCGCACCCGGCGCCCGATGCACCGATCGCCCTCACCACCGATGCCTCGGACTACGCGGTGGGCGCGGTGCACGAGCAATGGGTGCGTGGAGCTTGGCAACCGCTGGCGTTCTTTAGCCGGCAGCTTCGCCCGCCCGAACGCCGTTACAGTACCTTCGACCGCGAGTTGCTCGGACTTCACTTGGCGGTCAGGCACTTCCGCCATCTGCTCGAGGGCCGGGCGTTCACTGCCTTCGTCGACCACAAGCCGCTGATCTTCGCGATGGGCAAGGTCACCGAGCCGTGGTCGGCCCGGCAGCAGCGTCACCTCTCGGCCGTGTCCGAGTACACGACGGACATCCAGCACGTCGCGGGGAAGGACAACCCGGTGGCGGATTGCCTTTCCCGGGCCGTCGCCCACGCAGTCCACCTCGGCATCGACTATGCCCGGATGGCAGCGGACCAGGCCGCTGACCCCGACGTCCAGGCCTTGCGGACCGCCGTCACGGGCCTCCGCGTCACCGAGGTGCCGTTCGACGGCGCGGGCGCGGCCCTCTTGTGCGACGTCTCCCTCGGGCGTCCTCGCCCCATTGTGCCCGCGGGCTGGCAGCGCCAGGTGTTTGACGCCATCCACGGCCTGTCCCACCCGGGCGCGAGGGCCTCCCAAAGGCTGATCGCCGACAAGTTCGTCTGGCATGGCCTCCGGAAGGCCGTCCGTGGCTGGGCCAGGACATGCCTCGCGTGCCAGCGCGCCAAGGTGCACCGGCACACCCAGGCCCCGTTGGCCCCGTTCACGGTGCCGGAACGCCGGTTTGACCACGTCCACGTGGACCTGGTGGGACCTCTGCCCCCCTCGCGGGGTTTCACCCACGTCCTCACCATGGTGGACCGCACCACCCGGTGGCCGGAGGCCGTGCCCTTGGCGTCGACAACGGCGGCCGATGTCGCGCAGGCTTTCATCGCCACCTGGGTCGCCCGCTTCGGCGCCCCCTCAGACATCTCATCCGACCGCGGCCCCCAGTTCACCTCGGAGCTCTGGGGGGCGGTTGCGCAGGGGCTCGGGGTCCGGCTGCACCGAACCACGGCCTACCACCCCCAGGCTAACGGCCTGTGTGAGCGATTTCACCGCTCATTGAAGGCCGCGCTCTGGGCCACCCTCCGCGACGGCGGCTGGGTCGACAGGCTCCCCTGGGTCCTGCTGGGCCTCCGGACGGCGCCCAAGGAGGACCTGCGCGCATCCGCAGCGGAGTTGGTCTTCGGGCAACCGCTGCGGGTGCCGGGCGAGTTCCTCCCCGACTCCACGGCACCATGGTCCGCGGCACAGCAGCGCTCCGCTCTGCAAGAGACCGCCCAGAGGTTCGCCCCGGTGCCAACGGCATGCCACGGGCACCCACCGACGCACGTCAGTAGTGTAATAATGTTGCTTCTGGGACACCTCCGTTTAACATGGGAAATCCCTATCTAATGTCATTTACCCCCTTGTCTTTTTCAAAAATCATAAACACCTCTATTTCTCCCACCCTCATCTTTATGAACCTTTTGTCTGTAGTACCTATCCTTAATGTTGTTCATTAGACCACTCAAACACTACAAATATTTGTTTTCTCTTATAGACCTATCATCCTTCTTCTACATATCATCTGGCAGATTAATCTTTGACCCATTCACTTCCATATTAATTCTTTCCCTCCCTCATTGCCCCTAAAGACCTCTATTTCTCTCACCCTGTTCTTTACGAACCTTCTAACCTTTTGACATGTTATCCTTATTCATTAGACCACTTAAACACCTGTGATCCTTCTGACCTTATGAACCTTTTAACCTTTTACTCTTAATATCATCTGGTGAATATAACCCACTCAAACAACGACCCTACAAATATTTGTTTATGCGTGGGAAATAATTTAATTCTCCTACAACTCTCTTCACCATCTAATATATTAACAAAAAATATGTTTGAGTTTGGTTCTTTATTAAGATATTTTAACTGAGCTAAGATAAAATGGTAAACCTCCCTCAATGTTCTTGTTTGAGCACCTCCAGTGCCACATACCATTTTTTGGGAAGCTCCGCCCACTTTTTGGTAAACCACGCCCATTTTTTACTAAGCCCCGCCCACTTTTTGTTAAGCCACGCCCACTTTTTACTAAGCCCCGCCCACTTTTGCTAAGCTCCTCCCACTTTTGCTAAGTCCCACCCACTTTATAAACTCTTCAGCATTGTATCATTTCCAGGTAATACATTACATCATTTTCAGGGAATTTCCATCACATCATTTCCAGTTAAGACACGCCCAGGGAATTTCCACAGGAAGACACACCCAGTCCTTATAAAAGGCACTGACCACACAGGCTTTTTCAAACACGCTTTCTGCTTCACTTGAGAATGGACTACTATGCCGAAATGGAATGGGATAACTTTGCTATTCCATGGAGTCCTACTACCTGTGTAGAACTCAACCTTCAGATTGATGAACTGGACTCGAACCTCTTATCAATGGAGGTAAGTTTGTTTATTTATTTATTTATTTATTTAATTTTTTTTTTTTTTTTTTTTTTTTTTTTTTTAAGATGAGACTCGTGTAAGAGTTAACAAAGTTTATTTTAATATTCATAGAGCTTGATTTATACAAATAAAAAATATTGTATTAAATTAATACATTGTTATTTTCTTTCACAGGAAATTGTATCTGAGATACGAAATGAAAATTCTGCTTTTAACACAACTTGGGATGAAGTTATTTTTTTGTTTGAAGACATTTTGAACAACCAAGACCCCCAGAACGAGTTCTACCTTGATGACCCAGCCAAAGAGTTATACCTTGGAGATCCACAAAATCCTGAAAAAGAGTTTTACCATGATGATACTTGTTGTGAGTTATCAAAACAAAACCCACTGAACAAGTTCTACCTTGATGAGCCAGAATACAAGTCATACATTGGAGACCCACAAATTTCTGAAAATTGGGAAAGGAGAGTTCTCCCTGATGGTCCGCAGTTATACTATGTGAGACACATCATAGAAACCCTAAAAAATTGGGCAAGGAGAGTTCTCCCTGATGGTCCGCAGTTATACTATGTGAGACACATCATAGAAACCCTAAAAAATTGGGCAAGGAGAGTTCTCCCTGATGGTCCGCAGTTATACTATGTGAGACACATCATAGAAACCCTAAAAAATTGGGCAAGGAGAGTTCTCCCTGATGGTCCGCAGTTATACTATGTGAGACACATCATAGAAACCCTAAAAAATTGTGAAATGGGAATTCTCCCTGATGGTCCGCAGTTATACTATGTGAGACACATCATAGAAACCCTAAAAAATTGGGAAAGGGAAGTTTTCCCTGATGGTCCGCAGTTATACTATGTGAGACTTATCACGGAAACCCCCAATATTTCTGAAAATTGTGGTTTTACCTTGGGGACTTGGAAAGATGGTTATATTTTTGGAGACTCGGAATGGGGGTTTTGTTTTGATGACTCGGAATGTGATACCTATCTTGGAGGCTCAACAGGAATGTGGTTATACCTTGGGAACTTGGAAAGTTGGTTTTATTTTGGAGACTCTACCTGTGGGGTTCCTCTTGGAGACTCTTTGGATTCTAAAGCAATGAACAATGTTCTTTATTTAATGACGCTTGATTTAAGCAATATCAAGAAAGTTCGAGGAAGAAAATGCTGGAAAATTCTTTCTTCCCATTTCTACTTCTTCAAACTTAAAAGCCTTGAAAGACAGAATTGGAGGAAGAGGGAAAAAAAAAAAAGAAATACGTATTTAAAAAAGAAGAAAAGAAAGATTATGTTAGGGTTTGGGTGGGATTTTGAATGTGAGGGTTAGGGATGGGGTTGGGTTAGGGTTGTGATTTTGAATGTGAGGGTTAGGGTTGGGGTTGGGTTAGGGATGGGGTTGGGTTAGGGATGGGGTTGGGTTAGGGATGGGTTGGGTTAGGGTTGGGATTTTGAATGTGAGGGTTAGGGTTGGGGTTGGGTTAGGGATGGGATTGGGTTAGGGTTGGGATTTTGAATGTGAGGGTTAGGGATGGGTTGGGTTAGGGATGGGGTTGGGTTAGGGATGGGGTTGGGTTAGGGTTGGGGTTGGGTTAGGGATGGGGTTGGGTTAGGGATGGGGTTGGGTTAGGGATGGGGTTGGGTTAGGGATGGGGTTGGGTTAGGGATGGGGTTGGGTTAGGGATGGGTTGGGTTAGGGATGGGTTTGGGTTAGGGATGGGGTTGGGTTAGGGCTTGGGTTGGGTTAGGGTTTGTATATTATTATGACTCACTCGCACATACACACACACACAAAAGTTAAGCCCCAACTAAAAAGTTGTGGGATTCTGTGTTTGGGGTTCACAGATTTAAAAACGTATCCCCATTATACACACACAAAAGTTAAGCCCCAACTAAAAAGTTGTGGGATTCTGTGTTTGGGGTTCACAGATTTAAAAACGTATCCCCATTATACACACACAAAAGTTAAGCCCCAACTAAAAAGTTGTGGGATTCTGTGTTTGGGGTTCACAGATTTAAAAACGTATCCCCATTATACACACACAAAAGTTAAGCCCCAACTAAAAAGTTGTGGGATTCTGTGTTTGGGGTTCACAGATTTAAAAACGTATCCCCATTATACACACACAAAAGTTAAGCCCCAACTAAAAAGTTGTGGGATTCTGTGTTTGGGGTTCACAGATTTAAAAACGTATCCCCATTATACACACACAAAAGTTAAGCCCCAACTAAAAAGTTGTGGGATTCTGTGTTTGGGGTTCACAGATTTAAAAACGTATCCCCATTATACACACACAAAAGTTAAGCCCCAACTAAAAAGTTGTGGGATTCTGTGTTTGGGGTTCACAGATTTAAAAACGTATCCCCATTATACACACACAAAAGTTAAGCCCCAACTAAAAAGTTGTGGGATTCTGTGTTTGGGGTTCACAGATTTAAAAACGTATCCCCATTACATTTTATTTATTTATTTATTATTTTCAAGGGTATTATCTGCTTACTTGTGTTTTTTGTAATTCTTGTGAGTAAAATGAACCCAAGATTTCTTCTCCATTTAAATCATATAATTTGTAGGTCCAAGGGACTGTATCCATTACATCAATGATTTTAAATAATTCACGAGTCCATTTTTGTGTATAACCTTTCTCAAAATGACTTTTCCATTTGTATATTCTTACAATATCACCAACTTTAAACTTGGGCTTTCTCAAATTAATCTCCTTTTCATATTCTAATTTTGTAAATGTTTCTGATGGTTTTGATTGTGTTGATGAATGAACTGTATTATTGTAATTATCTACAATATCCTGAATTAAATACACCCATTTTTGAGAACCGAGTTGTGTGAATTTTTTATATAATTTCTCTTTTAAAGTACGATTAAAACGCTCAATAACAACTGCCTTTCCTTCATTAAAGGTGCTGTATAATTTAATACCCTTCCCCTTAAGAAATTTCATGAATATTTTGTTATAGAACTCTGTTCCCTCATCAGTCCATAACTTCTTTGGTTTCCTTTTATCCCGATCAAATATTCGCTTAAAGGCTAACATTAAAGTATCACCCCTTTTATTTTTTAAAGGGACAACCCAGGCAAATCTACTCCTCAAATCAATAACGGTTAAAGCATACCTGTATCCCCTGTCATTATTCAATTCAATTAAATCAGCGGACCATATGTGGTCGGTGTATTTAGAATAAACCTTCCTTCTTTTAAACTTTGTGATTATAGGTTTGTGTAATTCTTCAGCCAAAAGCTCCTCAGTCTTGATGACATCATTAGAGCCTAATAGTTTTTTGAGGAATAACCAAGACCAAGTTTCAATTTAGCATTTATCAAATTTCTCACAATAAACCTATCAACTTTCTCTCTCAACGTTGGATTTTGTATCAAAGACAAATTATACAACATTTCGCTGTCGGCTTTATGTTTTTCAGTCAACGTAGTGGTATCCCCATAAGCAATATCATGCTTCATACACACTTCATCAACCCTATTTGTAGGTTTAGACCAAGGTTTAGGATTGTTAGCCTCATCTAATCTTTTATCCAAGTTTGTTCCTGGACCACAGAAAGAATACCCTGGAAGGTGTAATTCCCCTGGAATTCCAGTTGTTGTAAATTTACTTCCTGACAGAAACTTTTGTATGTCTCCTCCTCTTTTAGGAGAGATGAATTGGCACTTTTTAGAGCCACACACTTGACATATTCCTTTTTGACAAACTCTATTATTTTTAGCTTTAACATAAGAGATATTTTTAGATTTAGTTTTCTTTTTACATTTGAGACAATAACTCATATTTATTTATCAGAAAAATTCCGACAGAGTATCAAAACCTTTTTGGTTTTCAACATATACATTTCAATCTTTATTTTTAAAACATAAAGAATCCTAAGGAATGCCTTCACTCTCTCCTCCATTTATTTACAAATAAAAACTAACTAAAGTCAATGACACCAACATCATCAATCACATAATCTTTTCCTTCTTCTTCTTCTTCTTCTTCTTCACCACTTTCTCGTTTAAATCTCCTCCCTGAAATTGGAGACATTGACGTTCTTATTTTTGAAACCATTATCTTCATAAGAGTTGTTAATTCTTTAATTTCCTCTTCGGTGCGTTGAGATTGATTTATTTGCTTTAATACACTCAATCTTTTATGAATCTCACTGATTTCCATCTCCCTTTCCTCCTTCTCCCTTTTCTCCCTTTCCTCCTTCTCCCTTTTCTCCCTTTCCTCCTTCTCCTTTTTCTCCCTCTCCTCCTTCTCCTCCTTTTTCTCCCTCTCCTCCTTCTCCTCCCTCTCCCTTTCCTCCTGCTCCTTTTTCTCTCTTTCCTCCTTCTCTTCTTCAACTCCTTCCTCATCCCTTGCTACCCTTGAGTTTGAACCCCAAAGAATATTATACATATACTCATCTGGATTTTGAGATATTCTTGTATCTATAATTATTTTTCTCATAATAGGATACCAATAAGATTTGTTGACGATTTCTAAAAGAGTTTTATATTTCATAACTTTGAGAAGTTCATTTTTATTTAATATTTTAAACAAGTCTCTATTTGTGGGTTTAACAATATCAGTATAAGGCCAGTTTTTAATGACAAAATTCCCATGTATATGCTCCAAATCATAAGGTATGTAATACCGAGCACCCTTTTCTTGTAGGTATCCTTGAATACAAAAATTATAATTCTCTTGTAGTCTTCTTCCTGCCATTTATGTATCAGAAATATATGTGAGATTAATATTATGACAGGTAATACCACCCCATCTTCCCACTACCAAATCGGTTTGTATTCCTCGGCTTTCTATCCTTATCTCATTACCTTCCTTCTTTGTCATGCGAACCATCGCTATACTATCATATATTTTTATTTTCTTAAAATCACGTATTTGTTGTTTACTAATTGTACTTCCACATAAATCCTTATCTTCACCAAGTGGATAATATTCTTCTTTACGAGACTGATTTAAATCATGTAGGTCTTCTATGTTTATTGAAAAAGACCAATTATACCCTAAATCAGGCATATCATACCCCCATTTATTAATTCGCATATTAACTAAATGTCCTTCTTTATAAAATTTAATTGTAAGCAGGTAGTTAAATTCAATGAGGAAAGGTGTATGGTCAGTATAACCAGGTGTTGTGGTTGTAAATTTTACTTGTTTCACAAAACGTGCTGTTTTCTTTAAAGATATATATTGTGATAAATCACTGAATCTAATCAAGTCATTCGCATCTGTAGGGTTTGGATAATTGATTAATTTATAAGTATTCTTCATATTAATATTTTTACTTACACTATATTTTTGTCGTTCAGCCTGTGCCTTTGTATAATAATTTGATAAATCAATATCCTGAGAGGATTTTCCAAAGATAGAACCATCTTTTCCAACATAGGTCATTTATATTAGATAAAAAATGATATCATAAAAATTTTCATTATTGTTGAGTTGAAATAATACATATAAACATAATTGGCCACAACATTTAGAATTAATTTCTTGAACTTGGAATGTTTGATAAACACCATTCTGTAAGAATTGTATTACTTCAACAGGTGGTGGCATACCATAACTAT
This sequence comes from Myxine glutinosa, assembly GCF_964187855.1. NCBI lineage: Eukaryota > Metazoa > Chordata > Myxini > Myxiniformes > Myxinidae > Myxine > Myxine glutinosa. Next base: position 105,622,753 of record NC_136273.1, read on the forward strand.
CAAAATAATATTTATCCTGACTATTATGAATACAAACCCAATGAGAACCATTCTGTGTGTCTAAATTCATAATAATATTCTTTGTATTCTTATTTATATGTATTAATTCATCTCTCATACAAATAACCACATTATCAATTTTTAGTGTTTTACAATACTTAGCTAGTTCTATATTTGACGTTGTATTCTTTCCAAATTGTTTAAACCATTTATCCATTTATTTATGAGAAAGATACAATCCATTACCCCGTTTAGTTAGTTTAACACCCGCTTGAGCGATAGAGGAAAGCATATCTCCAACCAACAATCTAGCTTTATCAGGTAGACTTTCAAGTTTTTGAGCAAAATCTACAATTACACCACTTCCACTAATTTGTTTCTCCAACTCCTTGTTATGTCTTTCCAATTCTTTTTGAGCTTTTAGTTGTGCCTTCCTTTCGTTAGCAGTTTTTACCGCTGCTGAAATACCACCAGTCAATGCTCCCGCCGCACTTAAACCAGCAAATAAAGGAATTAGAAACGGGAGAAATCCTCCTCTTGACTCGTCTATTGAATATTTCTTTAACATAGGTTTCGTCATTTTAATTTTAAGTGATCCAACATCATTTAGTGTTTTTACTTGTGTGTGTGTGAGTAAAACATCAATTCTTACAGCTCCTTTTCTTTGAATTGTATTAACATTAATAATACAAGGCTTTTGATTTTGAATACAAGATGTTAATTTATTAAGATTGATTTGATTAACATATACCCCAACCATTTATTTATGAGAAAAAACCTATGTGATATTAATCATAACACCATTATCTGTATTAATCTGTAATTCTGTTTCCTCCAAAAGCAAACAATATGCATTAACCTCTTCACTCTCCCCTCTTTCAATGTATAGAGAAGTATCCACTCGATTAGACTTTATAGTTTCCTTTTGAGAACTCAGGTCAATTGCGTAGATTGTATAAAGTTTTTGAAACGCAACCATATCCAAAATAGGATCATTATTACCATTACTTTCACACACCTTTTGGTAGGACTTGTAGGCTTCCGCATAATCATTTTTTTCCCAATCAATTTCCAATCTATCTCGCGGATAAAATGTGCCATCAAGAGAAACCCGAAGTTGTTTCACCTTTGCATTATCACTCAGGGCATTATTCTTATTAGTACCGTCCTCTCCATCTGGTTTTTTAAAAATGAGCCAGAGGTATCGTGGCTTTCCTTGAAGAACACCTAAATTCCAAGTGTAGGTAGTGTGTTCCAGTTTAACGTGTTGACATCTTCTTTTAAGGTATGATACATTTAGCGGTTTCTTTGAGTTAAGTCTTCTATTTAACATCTCTTCCGTTTTAAGATTAGGAGTATATTCACTGATATACCAACACAAATCATTAATAACAAATTTATTATTTTCTCCAAAAGCATTTTCATCCCCAAAAAGCAATCTATTTACATTATCATTCCTTTGTAGTTGAAATCTAATTTTAAGCCCATACAAAACTTTATCATAATCACAAAATCCAAATATACCTTTCAGAGGTACTGCTACGGTAAAACTATTCTCAGCTTTTGCGTCATCATTATACATTGACTTCCTTTGACTATAACCAGGGTCTGCGTTTGTACCCGTTGACATATCAGGAATAAAACCTTCAACAGCTCCCTTACCCATTCTATCACTAAACGAATATAGTGTAAATTTCATCATTTCAGATGTAGCAGAGACATAATCAACCGCTTCAACCTCTTGTGTTCCAATATACAGGCGGACACTGTCAAACATTTTCCAGAAGAAATCATTTACGAGTGTAGCATTAGTATTATTCGCAGCCTTAGTGAATTTAAATTTACACAGCAAGAAACTATCAGCTATATTCAAGTAAGTTTGTTGATTATTTATTTCAAAACTTTTTGTTCCGTTTGAATTCCAGTCTGTTCCTGTTATAGCATTTACCTTAAAATAGTCTTCCTTTTTAGTGGAGTTTGAAATGATAATCGTATCATCCAAATCATAGATACTATCAATCGCTTCCATACTTGTATTTATATAGCATTAAAATTGTTGAAACCCTGACCCAAGTATTTTAATGATTTTTTGTCGTTCTTGTGAAGATAGTTGAGTTTTACCTTTTTTTATTTCTTTGATTGCTTGTAATTTATGAGACTCCTTTTGAGCATCTTTTATACTCTTTATAGCACCCGCAACGGAGCCCACGGCAGAAGCAGTTGAACCAATTAGGTCTTTATGTTTAAGGATGGTTGAACCAATACCCATTAGAGTATCAATTATCCCATCTCCTTTATTTCGAAATTGATGACCCACACCCCGTTGTCTCTTAGGTTTATAGTACCCTTTACCCACATACCTTGTATAGTCTGGTGAAAGGAACATGCCCTCCCCTGTAATTATTTTATATTTTCCCAACTCGTGTTTTCTTACAATAACCATTATTTATTTATTGAAAAACTTCACGTAGGTGAATTCTGATGGATATAATTTCATCATTAAAGGATATCATACGATTATCTTGGTCGGTTATCCTAAAATTTACTCTGTATATGGTTTTTCCTGACACAGGTAAATAGACAAGATTTTTTGGTTCCATATTAAATTTATAACCAATCGGGGTTGAGTATGCACTGAATGAAAATATTGTATTTGTTCTTATTCCATCGTTATAAGCACCATCAATCAAATCACAATGAATTAATACTGAATTTATACCGGAGGATATTTGGATAACATTATCACTGTAAAACGTCCCGTTATTTTCAATCTTTTTTGAAGAGAAACCCAATAGCTCTCTAAACGAATTTTCAATCGTGAAATCAACTTTATAATTATTTTTAAGTTTAATAGTTGATTTTGAAGTGTGTTTTTGAATATCTATTACAATATTTTTTGGTTCATCACCTTTTTCTTTCATAAGGCGAGAGACTTCTGAAGATATTTGAGAAATCTCGTAAGCTCCAGGTGAAACGGTTATAGTTTTATATCCACTTCCTGGATTATAACTAAACTTGTTGTTTTTCTCTGTGATATTAAAAAGGGTATTGTAAGTTTCCATTGACAACAAAGATGCCTCATATGAGGTAAGGGGGTCAAGTTGTAGTGGGTAAGGGAATGAAGCTGTGTAATCGCTCGTTGTGAAATTAAAACTAAGAATTGTGCTTCTCATCTTATTTAATATCTAATAAAATATCTTTGTATTGACATTTATTAATTATTTTCATGTTCATCAACTGATCTAAAATGGCTGAGGATTCATTAAAACAATTGTTGTTTCCAGCCTTCTTACTACCTAACAACAATAATAGCCTATTAACTAATTGTGATGGGTCATTTGGAAGAAAACTAACACCCGAACCAAGCTTACTTAAAGCATCAATAATATGTTTCTCCTTCTCATTCTTCTTACTTTTACCAGCAACAGAAACTCCATAATCAAGTGCATTTAGCAACTCAATATATACCCTATCTTCCTCTCTTTCCATATCAAGTGGTTCCTCAAAATATTTTGAACCGCTGAATCCGGGGTTTGTTAGAAGAAACATTAATCTTGGAGTTAATTTAACATTTGGTTGAGTAGAACTCAAGAACATCAATTCATCATTAAATATCAATACCTTTTCTTCCACAAGATGAAACACTGCTGGTTCTTCTGTTGGAATGAGACCTGCTCTGGTTTTTGAACCCGCCGAATATTCATTGTTTTGAAGAGCTTCCACAACATAATTAGGGGGTTGATTTACCTCCTCAAGTTTCCGAAATAATCCCTCGTCATCATATTCTAATTCACCAAGTTCTTGTTTTGTTATCTGACTAAAATCTTTGAGCATTTGAAGTTTTTTCGGAGTAAATTCTACCGTGGGAACTGTAGGTGAGTGTTGAGTTTTCAAAAGTGGTTTAAAGAATTTCTCTTGTTTTCTTTCAAAGGCTTCTTCACCAGTTAGTTTCTGTCTCCGTTTCTTCTTTATCTCTTCCTGTTGTTTAACAACTTTTGAAACTAATTGTTGATGTTCCTTAAACTTTCTTTCTCTTTCTTCGGTATTCATTTTCTGTATTTATTTATTGAAAAATATCATTTAGTATCTCATCTTGTTTCACAACAATATATTTATATTTTCCAATCGTGTGTTTCATATAATTTTCAAATTCTTTTTTACTACATAACGTAGAGCAATTATCTCTCCAAAAATTATTTACATCTATTGAATTTAACTTAAATAAAATAAAAGTATTGGCATTGTTTCTTATTGAGCGTCGAGGGAGTTGAAAATATGATTGACTAAGATATATACAATTACAAGAAGAATGTCTCCCTCTTGTATAGTAGCTATCCATTACTGTTTGGTTTCTCTCATTAACACAATCATCAAAGATGACGAGGTTCTTTTTTGATTTATCTAAATCTTGAGGTGAAGGTATATCATCCGTATTATCACTGAGAATACAAGTTATGGGTTTCGATTTTGATTTCTGTGTATCACAAAATAATTGTATTATATCTTCAATATTATAATCATTCAGTTTGTTTTGAAGTTTAAATAAACCGATAATGTCTTCCTTTTTAAGACCTGCATTAAAACCCTGTGAGAGTAGTTGATACTCGGGTTGAAAACTTGACTTTGTAAAAATTATTAAATTATCATAATCTAAAAAATTAGGACCAAGGAGCATCTTTAAAAGTAAACAGGTTTTCCCACATCCGCTTGAACCAACTATTAGACATCTCAATGAATTTGGAATGTTTTTATGGTTATTAAATTTTATCTTATTTTCCCAAACGGGTAAAAAATCATTCATTTATATATTTGGAAAACAAGTCATCCAACTTTTTTTGAGCTATTTTAGAAACTCTATATTTTATCCTGAGTTCGGGTTTAATTTCAAAATAATTCATTATTTTATTTATGTAGTATCTTGTATTAACATTTCCATTAAAATTATTTTGAATAATAAATATCATTAAACCCTTATACATTTCCTCAATACAAAGAGTCTCTTTCCTTGTAAGAAATGGTGTATTATCACCATAATGCTTAACATTCATCTCTCTTATTAATCTTGTAAAGTAATTCATTTTTGGTTCTAATTTAAAAGAGTTATATGTTTTTTTATATTTCTTATTATCATTAATTAGAATATAATCACAGAATAAACATTGTTTATATGAATCCTCATCATTAAGCCCCACTCTATCACAAGCCGGACAATTCTCTAATTTATCATATGGAGAGTCTGGAAATTCTAAATATCCTTCAGAACTTATCATATTTATGTGGTAAATTTTTACTTAAACTAAACGCAAGTTTATTCATTAATAAATACAATGTTTCAAAGCACAAAAGACAAATTTCAATCAATCTCTACTTCGGTGGAAGATATAGAAAAATATGTCAAAGATGTTAAATTGAACAAAGATAAATATGGAAATTTTTGGGTAAAACCAGTTATGGAAAATAACATGAGCCCCTCTATTTCATTTAAAGGAAGAGCTCTAACTATACCTGGAAAGACATCCATTAAAGTAAATCTAACAAAAGTTTCTCCTCTACTCCTGGCAATTTATTCAAAGCTTGAAAAAGTGATTGACCATGATACTTTGAAAAAGAATGATAAGACCATTAATAATTCTAGAGGAGACATTTGTATTTTCTTTAATAATCCAAAGGGTGTAGATCTAAGTAAAATGAATGATGTTAATATTTCTGGTGAAATGTCATTTCGTTCTATGATAGTTAGAGATTATTTAAAGATAACTTTTGATATAAAAATTGTAGAGATTGAATCTGTTAATGAAAGAAAGTATATAGATATTGATGGGAATATTTTTCTTGCTAATTAAATATGAGTCAATACAGCAGTGAAGATTTTACTATTTCATTGAACTCGGACGATAGTGATGATAGTATTTCATTGAACTTGGATGATGGTGATGATAGTATTTCATTGAACACAGATGATAGTTATGATACTAATAGTTTGTGCTCAAATGATAGTTATGAGAGTAGCTTTATTGATGACTCTGAGTATGATTCTGAGTATTCATGTGATAGTTATGACTTAGATGATTCTGAGTGAAAAAGTGTTTTAGTTTAAGCACAGTGATATATATAAAACGGAGCTGTAAAGCTCAAAAGTGTTTTATTTTAAGCACAGTGATATATATAAAACACCACGTTTTCTCACGCTATAAATATGGTTTATTGTGATACTTGCGAGAAGGAAGTAAAATATTATAAACAACATATTCTCACCGCAAAACATACATACAACATTTTAAACAAACTTTCCCCTCTTCCACCTGAAACAAAACACTGTTCTACATGTAATAAAAATATCCTCAAGAAAGGCTTCAAAATACATCTTAAAACAAATCTACATTTATCAAATTTTATCACAACTAAAAACTCTGATGGAGCATTCAAAGGACATATTAAAATAAGAGTCTTTAACTTCAAACCTCCTGAACCAGAGTCTATAGTTGATGCTGTAGAAATAGTTAAACCTGCTGTTCAAACGTTGATTGAAAAAACACTAAAGGAAATGAAACCACTTAAATTTTATATGGGAGTAAAATTAGAAATGACAAAGGATGAAGGAGTTATAGATGCACCATACATGAGAACTGAGCCACACTTTATATCTTCATATCAAGATTTTAAAACATCAGGAGTCTATGATGAACTTATTAAACAAGAGCAAGATGTGGATAATTCAATCGTAGGAAGTGGATTCAATATAGGAAAAATTATTTACATAGACATTCATATTCTTAAATCAGATCCTCTAAAAGCTTCTTCTTACATTGATTTACCCAGTGTTATCAAAAATAGAAAAGCAGTTATCAATATCAAAAATAAAGACAATAAATGTTTTCTCTGGTCTATTTTAGCACACTTACATCCTCCACATTTTCATGATGAAAGAGTATCTCATTATAAAAAATATGAGAATACATTAAATACGAAAGATCTAAAGTTTCCGATGACTTTAAATGATATTCCTAAATTTGAAAAGATGAATAATTTATCAGTTAATGTTTATGGTCTAACAGAAACAAACAACATTCAGGTTTTAAAGCTTTCTGACAATTGTAAACAAACTCATATTAATCTTCTATATTTTAATTCAGACGAAAATTCACATTATACATACATCAAAGATATTGCTAAATTAATAAAACCACAAGTCTGTAAGAGAACAAATAAAATATATATTTGTTTGCGTTGTCTTAACTTCTTCAATTCACAAGAAAGATTAGATAAACATTCAAATTATTGTGGCGAACATAAATCAACGGTAATCAATATGCCTAAAGAAGGCTCAAAGATCACATTCAAAGATGAAAATAAAAAGATCAAACATCCATTTGTTATATATGCTGATTTTGAAAGTATTTTAGAAAAAATTGATACTGCTTCTCAAGATCCAAAAGAATCATACACAAATAAATATCAAAAACATACTCCTTGTGGTTTTTGTTATTATATCAAATCATCCGTTGGTGATAAATATAACAAGTTAGAGATGTATAGAGGCTCAAATACCCCAGAGGAGTTTGTGAAACGACTAGAAAAAGACTGTGTTCGATTAACCAAGATAATGAGAGAAACCAATAAACCAATGTCCTTAACAAGTAAAGAAAAAAGGGAATTTATAAAAAACAATGTCTGTCATATTTGTGAGGAGAAAATTGGTAAAGGTCTAAAGGTTAGAGACCATTGTCATCTCACTGGTAAATATAGAGGTCCGGCTCATCAAAGTTGTAATATTAATTATCAACTCCCCTCTTTCATTCCTGTCTTTCTTCATAACAACGCTCATTATGATACACATCTATTTATCAAGGAACTCTCAAAGACTTCTGGAAGTATCTCAGCAATTCCAAACACGGATCAGAAATACATTTCATTCACAAAAACAATTCACACATCTCCTATTACTCATATCAGATTTCTTGATACATTTAAATTCATGGCAAGTCCATTGGTTAACTTGGTTCAAAATCTAAAAGAGTTTCCATGTCTTTCAGAGTATTTTTTAGATAAAGATTTTCTAACACAAAAGGGAATTTACCCCTATGACTATATGGACTCATTTGAGAGATTCAATGAAACACAACTTCCTTCAAAAGAAAATTTCTATAACAAATTAAATAATAGTCATATATCTGATAAAGATTATGTACACGCACAAAATGTTTGGGAAAAATATAACATCAAGAATCTTGGCGAGTATCACGATTTGTATCTCAAAACTGATGTGCTTTTATTGGCCGATGTATTTGAAGCCTTTAGATCTGTTTGTCGCACTGGATATGGATTGGATCCTGCTCACTACTACACAGCACCTGGATTGGCCTGGAGTGCGATGTTGAAAATGACAAAACAAGATTTGGATTTGATAACCGATGTTGATATGCTTTTGATGATTGAAAAGGCAAAAAGAGGTGGAATTTCACAAGTCTGCTCGAGTAGATACGCAAAAGCAAATAACAAATATCTTCCAAATTATGATCCAACGAAAGAGAGTTCTTACTTGATGTACTATGACGCGAACAACCTGTATGGCTGGGCAATGTCTCAGGCTCTTCCTTATGGAAAACTTAGATGGGTAAAGGAAAAAGACTACAAAAACGTTTTACAAGATGTATGTATCTCTACACAAAAAGAATTGGATGAAGAAAAAGTTGGTTATTATTTTGAAATTGATTTAAAATATCCAGAGGAACTCCATAACCTACACAAAGATCTCCCATTTGCTTGTGAGAAAGAAAGTCCAAAGAAAGAATGGTTGAGTGATTATCAACGATCGTTTGATATAGGTGAATCAACAGAAAAATTACTTACTACATTATATAACAAGAAAAATTATGTTCTACACCAAAGAAATTTGCGACAATATTTATCAAAAGGTCTAAGAGTAGAGAAGATCCATAGGGTTCTAAAGTTCAATCAAAGTCATTGGTTAAAGGGGTACATTGATTTTAATACACAAAGAAGAACAGAGTCAAAAACAGATTTTGAGAAAGACTTTTATAAATTGATGAATAATGCGGTCTTTGGTAAGACTATGGAGAATGTGAGGAAAAGACAAAATATCAGACTATCAACATCTTGGGAACAAGCATCAAAATTAATTAATAGACCGAGTTTTACTCGAGCTGAGGTCTTTACTGAGAACTTTTGTGCGATCCATTTGATTAAAGAGAGTATTGAAATGAACAAACCTATTTATATTGGAACAACAATTCTTGATTTATCAAAGTCATTAATGTATGATTACTTTTATAATAACTTGAGGAAGAAATATCAAAATGATGTTAATCTACTTTATATGGATACAGATAGTTTTATTTTGAAAATTAATACCAACGATGTTTATTCAGACATGAAAAGAGACATTAATATCTATGACACGAGTAATTACAGTCCAGAGAGTGAGTTGTTCTCTTCTAAAAATAAAAAGGTGATTGGAAAGTTCAAGGATGAATTAGGAGGAAATGTTATGAGTGAATTTGTGGGATTGAGGTCAAAGGCTTATGCTTATAAATACATTGTGAATAACGTTGAAAAGACTGATAAGAAGTTAAAAGGTGTAAAGAAAAATGTTATTAAAGAAACAATAAACTTTAAGGATTATTATAACTGTTTAACAACAAAGAAAGAAGAGTTTAGAAAGATTAATGGAATAAGAAGTTATAAACATCAATTATATTCAGAAGAGATAAATAAGAAAGCATTGGGGGCTTTTGATGATAAGAGGTTTATTTTAGAAAATGGAATTGATAGTCTCCCTTATGGTTATATAAGTATATAAGTGATAAGATATATATATAAGTGATAAGATATATATAAGTGATAAGATATACATAAGTGATAAGATATATATAAGTGATAAGATATATATAAGTGATAAGTTAAAAAGGGGGGGGGGGGGGGGTGGGGATTTTAACGGGCTACCGCCGCCTTTTTTACTATTATATAAATGATAGAACCAAGTATCAACCAGACTAAAGAGTGGAGGTGTAATCAACCTTGGTATATAAATGGAAAACATAATGAATGTGAAAAATATCAAATAGGTATAATTGAAAAGGCAACTGGTAAAAAAGTTCACAAAACAAATAAGAGAATTAATTTAAATACCGGTGAATTGGGTAAAAAAGATGGAAATATTTTTGAGTGGACGGAAAACTTTGATGGTTGTCAGGAAAATATATACTTTAATTTAAAAATGGTATGTGGCACTGGAGGCGCTCAAGCAAGAACATTGAGGGAGGTTTACCATTTTATCTTAGCTCAGTTAAAATATCTTAATAAAGAACCAAACTCAAACATATTTTTTGTTAATATATTAGATGGTGAAGAGAGTTGTAGGAGAATTAAATTATTTCCCACGCATAAACAAATATTTGTAGGGTCGTTGTTTGAGTGGGTTATATTCACCAGATGATATTAAGAGTAAAAGGTTAAAAGGTCCATGAGGTCAGAAGGATCACAGGTGTTTAAGTGGTCTAATGAATAAGGATAACATGTCAAAAGGTTAGAAGGTTCGTAAAGAACAGGGTGAGAGAAATAGAGGTCTTTAGGGGCAATGAGGGAGGGAAAGAATTAATATGGAAGTGAATGGGTCAAAGATTAATCTGCCAGATGATATGTAGAAGAAGGATGATAGGTCTATAAGAGAAAACAAATATTTGTAGTGTTTGAGTGGTCTAATGAACAACATTAAGGATAGGTACTACAGACAAAAGGTTCATAAAGATGAGGGTGGGAGAAATAGAGGTGTTTATGATTTTTGAAAAAGACAAGGGGGTAAATGACATTAGATAGGGATTTCCCATGTTAAACGGAGGTGTCCCAGAAGCAACATTATTACACTACTCACGTCGCCCCGGAGCTTCGCACGGCGGAGTACGTCTTCGTCCGCCACGATGCCCATCGGACACCACTGCGGCCCCCGTACGACGGGCCTTTCCGCGTGCTGGAGACCGGGGCGAAGCACTTCACCCTGGACATCGGCGGTACTCCTGACCGCGTTTCGGTAGACCGCCTCAAGCCGGCCCACCTCGATGTGGACCATCCACCGCCAGTGGCCCGACCCCCACGTCGGGGCCGCCCTCCTGCGAGCGGACCCCCGGCACCGCCCAGCCCCGCCGCCACGCCGCCCCCCGGTCCTGCACCCATCCCAGGAGCAGCCAGGGGCATCCCACCTGGCATCCCTGCACCCCGGACGCCGCCGATCGCCAGGGGGCGCTTCGGCCGGGTCATTCGTCTGCCCCGCAAACTGGCCCTCCAGGTGCGCGGGAATTCTGGGGGGGCGCGTGTGGCGGACACAAAAGCCCACTGGCGTGGTGACATCATTCCACGCACCAAGTGGGCGGTGGCCACGCCCGAGGGGTAGGCGTGGCCTCATGATATACCCCGGGCGACCAGCCCGGAGGAGCACAGTGTTACAGTGTAGTCTTACAATAAAGACGTTTATATGTTACCGCTTGTCCGCTTCCTCCTTGCTCACAAGCAGCGCGCGTAACGCCGCGCTTTAATATGTTATTAATTATATTATGATTATATGTTATCAACTATACGATGATATGTTATCAACTATATTATGATTATATGTTATTAATTATATTATGATTATATGTTATCAACTATACGATGATATGTTATCAACTATATTATGATTATATGTTGTCAACTATACGATGATATGTTATCAACTATATAATGATTATATGTTATTAATATATTATGATTATATTGAAGAGCAGAACTCTGCAGCAGTTTCTCGTGGAGGGAATGAATGAACAAGGGAATGTGGGCGTGGTTAGAGGAGGAGCGTACACAGGCATCAATGGACCAGGTGATTGTCGTGCCGATTAGCCGGACAGGTGGCAGGGGAAGCCCCGAGCAATGTTTAAATATTTTATAACAACATCAGTTGAGACACAGTACAGGGTTATCTCAGGAAGGAGAGTTTGGTGTTGAATTCAGAGTGAAACGTAATCTGTTGGAAAGCAGAGCTGGGGCAACGTGAGCCCGAATACTGTACTCCATTGACTATACCGTTTCATGTGGGACACATTAGTAAGACAATGCTAAAGTCGTTATAGCAAATCTGAAGCTTCATTAAAATCTCATACACTGTATCTTTATACATGTGAATATCATCAAACTGTCATACAATGTACGTGTCACCAAAATATCATACGCTGTGTCTTTATACATGTGTATGTCATCAAACTGTCATACAATATACGTGTCACCAAAATATCATACACTGTATCTTGAACATGTGTATGTCATCAAACTGTCATACAATGTACGTGTCACCAAAATATCATGTGCTGTATCTTTATACATGTGTTTGTCATCAAACTGTCATACAATGTACGTGTCACCAAAATATCATATGCTGTATCTTTATACATGTGGATGTCATCAAACTGTCATACAATATACGTGTCACCAAAATATCATACGCTGTGTCTTTATATATGTGTATGTAATCAAACTGTCATACAATGTACGTGCCACCAAAATATCATACGCTGTGTCTTTATACATGTGTATGTCATCAAACTGTCATAAAATGTACGTGTCACCAAAATATCATATGCTGTGTCTTTATACATGTGTATGTCATCAAACTGTCATACAATGTACGTGTCACCAAAATATCATATGCTGTGTCTTTATACATGTGTATGTCATCAAACTGTCATACAATGTACGTGTCAACAAAATATCATACGCTGTGCCTTTATACATGTGTATGTCATCAAACTGTCATAAAATGTAGGTGATACCAAAATATCATACGCTGTGTCTTTATACATGTGTATGTCATCAAACTGTCATACAATGTACGTGTCAACAAAATATCATACGCTGTGCCTTTATACATGTGTATGTCATCAAACTGTCATAAAATGTAGGTGATACCAAAATATCATACGCTGTGTCTTTATACATGTGGATGTCATCAAAATGTCATACAATGTACGTGTCACCAAAATATCATATGCTGTGTCTTTGTACATGTGTATGTCATCAAACTGTCATACAATGTATGTGTCACCAAAATATCATACGCTGTGTCTTTATACATGTGGATGTCATCAAAATGTCATACAATGTACGTGTCACCAAAATATCATATGCTGTGTCTTTATACATGTGTATGTCATCAAACTGTCATAAAATGTAGGTGATACCAAAATATCATACGCTGTGTCTTTATACATGTGTATGTCATCAAACTGTCATACAATGACCTCTCTGGCCTTGCCCCCCCAGCTCTCTCTGGGCTCTGTCCCGCAAATATTCCTACAGGTCGCACAAGATCTGCCTGCAACCCTCTTATGGTTAAACTGCCAAAATCAAGACTCTCTGCTCACCTTCACTCCTTCATTCCCCTTTTCTCCCGCCTCTGGAACAAACTCCCTCACTCTCTTCAATCCCACTCCACCCTCCAGGTCTTTAAAACAGCTGTTCACCACCATCTCTTTTCTTCCCCCATCCAAAACCTTGATCTTTTCTACCCCCGCTAATTTCACCCCAATTCCACTTTTTTGAAATACCAACTTCTGTCCTGGAAGTCCTTGGTGTCCTTGTGTTTTATACTTCTCCCACCCACCCCCCCCCCCCTTCCCACGCCTCCTTCCCCCAAGCCCTCTCCCTCCCACACATCTCCCTGCTCTTAAATGTTGTGTGGTGTCAAGTGTTTGTGTGCTTCCCCTTCTCTTGTCTTCCGCTCCCTCTTTTTATATATTTTGTTTGTCTGGTTGATTTGTTTGTGAAGTAAATTTCAGGTCTTTCACGAGCCTCGATTCAGTATACAAAAAAAAAAAAAAAAAAAAAAAAATGTACGTGTCACCAAAATCTCATACACTGTATCTTTAAACATGTGTATGTCATCAAACTGTCATACAATGTAGGTTATACCAAAATATCATACGCTGTGTCTTTATATATGTGTATGTCATTAAACTGTCATTCAATGTACGTGTCACCAAAATATCATACGCTGTGACTTTATACATGTGTATGTCATCAAACTGTCATACAATGTAGATGATACCAAAATCTCATACACTGTATCTTTATACATGTGTATGTCATCAAACTGTCATACAATGTACCTTTGTACATGTAGGTGATACCAAAATATTATACGCTGTGTCTTTATACATGTGTATGTCATCAAATTGTCATACAATGTAGGTGATACCAGAATATCATATGCTGTGTCTTTATACATGTGTATGTCATCAAACTGTCATACAATGTAGGTGATACCAAAATATTATACGCTGTGTCTTTATACATGTGTATGTCATCAAACTGTCATACAATGTAGGTGATACCAAAATATCATATGCTGTGTTTTTATACATGTGTATGTCATCAAACTGTCATACAATGTAGGTGTCACCAAAATATCATACGCTGTGTCTTTATACATGTGTATGTCATCAAACTGTCATACTGTAGCGGTTGCCGCTGAGCATACACAATCGCCTTACACCTGCCGATGACGCAACCAGGGAGCGATCACTGTACCGGGCTCGCCCAGGCCGCCCGGGCATGCCCAGACTCGCCTTTCCCGGACTCGCCCAGGCCGCCCGGGCATGCCCAGACTCGCCTTTCCCGGGCAAACGCTCCGATCGGCATGCCGCGCCCGGCTTGGGAGGCATGGCTTCCGGCATGACGTGTTTGATTGTGCTTATATATATTGCTACCCGATAAACGGGCTTTTCAGAGTACCCGAGTTTTCGTTTTACCAATAAAGGAGCTCGGACGAAGTCCCGTTTTTTGTCGCGTCAATCCTTTCGACTCGTGTAGGAGCACAGTTCCTCACTGGTGACCCCCGACATGGACACGGCAGTTACCCTTAAACTGCCTACCTTCTGGGAGGCTCACACGGCGGTTTGGTTCACCCAGGCAGACTCCCAGTTTGCCCTGCGAGGCATGACTGCAGAAGACACCCGCTTCCACCACGTGGTAGCAGCACTCAGCTCCGCCACCGCGGCCCGTGCCCTGAGCCTCCTCCAGCACCCGCCAGCCGCTGACAAATATGGCGCAATCAAGACGCTCCTCCTCGACGCATTCGCCCTCTCACCGGCAGAACGCGCACGACGCCTGCTCGACTTGCCCGAGCTCGGCGACACGCGCCCGTCGGAGCGGATGGACTACATGCTCTCGCTGCTAGGTGAGCACTCCTCGGATTTTCTTTTCCGGGAGCTGTTCCTCCGCCAGCTACCTAGCCAGGTACGCTTCGCCCTGGCAGGCACGCAGATCACGGATCCCCGCGCCCTCGCCAGGGAAGCCGACAAGATCTCCTCGGCAGGCCAGCACATCGGGGCAGCTACCTGGAGCCCGCCGCCGTCTGAGGCGACGCCCATGGCACCCGAGCGCCCGGTGCGGCTGGAGGCCGAACTGCCAGTGCGACTGGCGGCCGCCACGCCGCGCCGACCGATTCCAACACGACGGCCGGGGCCTCCACCTGACCAGGCATGGTGTTATTAACACGCTAGGTTCGGCACTTATTACATATTACGGCATATTATTACCACGCCCCCGTGCACTTTCGGCGAGTCGGGAAACGGCCGGGCCGGCGTTCATTACCAGCCATGAGCGCCGGCCACTCGGGCAACTCGCTTTTCATCAAGGACAAAGCGTCCGGGCGGCGTTTTCTTTGTGACACCGGCGCCCAACTGAGCGTCATACCCGCCTCTGAGCAGGACAGGCAGACCGCCGTTTGCGGCCCCTCCCTGGTCGCTGCCAACAGATCGGCCATCCGCACCTTCGGCCCGCGCAACGTCACCCTCTGCTTCGGCAGCCAGTGCTTCAATTGGACCTTAGTGACGGCAAGCGTGCCCATGGCTTTGCTAGGCGCCGATTTCCTCTGTGCGCACGGGCTGCTGGTCGACGTAAAACGGCGTCGCCTCGTCAACGCCGAGACTTTCAGCTCCCTGGCATGCACAATGAGCAGCTCCGCGCCGACCGAACTATCATGCGCCCTCCCGGCGGCGAACGAGTTCGCTAGCCTGCTCGCAGAGTTCCCGGCCCTCACGCGGCTGACGTTTTCGGCCGTCGCAGTGAGACATGGTATCGAGCACCACATACCAACTACGGGCCCGCCGCTTTACGCCAGAGCCCGCTGCCTCGACCCGGCCAAGCTCGCCATGGCAAAGGCCGAGTTCGACGCGTTGGAGCACCTCGGCAACGTGCGGCGCTCCGATAGCACATGGGCCTCACCTCTGCACATCGTGCCGAAGCCGGGGGGCGGCTGGCGCCCATGTGGCGACTACCGCCGCCTCAACGACGTTACCACCCCCGACAGATATCCTGTCCCGCATATCCAGGACTTTTCCGCCCGTTTGGCGGGGCGGGTCATTTTCTGGAAAATTGACTTGATACGGGGATACCATCAGGTACCTGTCAGGCCGGCCGACGTCCCAAAAACGGCCGTCATCACACCTTTCGGCCTGTTCGAATTCCTGAGGATGCCATTTGGCCTCAAGAACGCGGCCCAGGCATTCCAGCGCTTGACGGACGGCGTGCTGCATGACCTGCCGTTCCTCTTCGTCTACCTGGATGACATCCTCGTCGCCAGCACGTCCCGGGCCGAGCACCTCCTCCACCTCCGAACACTGTTCGGACGCGTCAGCGAGCATGGCTTAATCGTCAACCCGGCCAAATGCCACTTCGGCACGACGGCCGTTGACTTTTTGGGCCACCACATCACCAATAACGGGGCCGTGCCGCTGCCAACCAAGATCGAGGCCATCACCAAGTTCCCGCATCCCCGCTCCATCAAGGCCCTGCAGGAGATCCTCGGCATGGTGAATTTTTATCACCGTTTCGTGCCCCTCGCTGCTCAGCTCATGCGGCCCCTTTACGAAGCCCTCCAGGGCAAGCCGGCCAAGCATGACGTCGTCTGGTCCACAGACATGGACGCGGCATTCACAGGCGCAAAGCTGGCCCTCACCGACGCAACGCTGCTTGCTCACCCGGTGCTCGACGCTCCCATCGCCCTCACTACGGACGCCTCCAACTACGCGGTGGGCGCCGTACATGAACAATGGGTGAACGGGGTTTGGCAGCCACTCGCCTTTTTTAGCTGGCAACTCCAGCCGAACGAGCTAAAATATAGCACATTTGACCGCGAGCTCCTCGGTCTATACCTGGCCGTTCGCCATTTCCGCCACCTCCTGGAGGGCCGCCCGTTCACGGCTTTCGTCGACCACAAGCCGTTGGTTTACACGATGGCCAAAGTCACGGAGCCGTGGTCGGCCCGCCAGCAGCGCCACCTCTCTGCCGTGTCGGAGTTTACCACGGACATCCGGCACGTCGCCGGTAAAGACAACGCCGTGGCTGACTGTCTTTCTCGGGCCAGCGCGAACGCGGTCCACCTGGGTGTGGACTTCGTGCTTATGGCGGCCGACCAGACCGCCGACACCACGGTGCAGGGCCAATGCCTGCACGGCCTGCCAGTGGGCCAAGGTCCACCGCCACACCCAGGCTCCGCTGGCACCTTTCACCGTGCCCGAACGGCATTTCGACCACATCAACATGGACCTGGTGGGCCCCCTTCCCCCATCATGAGGTTTCACACATCTGCTCACCATGGTGGACAGGACCACCAGGTGGCCGGAGGCCGTTCCCCTCGCTTCCACCACAACCGCCGACGTGGCGCAGGCTTTCATCGCCACCTGGGTCGCCCGTTTCGGCGCACCGGCAGACATCTCTTCGGTCCGCGGTCCGCAGTTCACCTCCCAGCTTTGGGGCGCGGTCGCCGCAACCTGGGGGTCAAGCTCCACAGTACCACGGCCTACCACCCCCAAGCCAATGGGTTGTGCGAGCGTTTTCACCGCTCCATGAAGGCCGTGCTCATGGCCGGCCTTCAGGACGGCGGTTGGGCCGACCGGCTGCCGTGGGTCCTTTTGGGCCTCCGCACGGCCCCCAAGGAGGACCTCCAGGCGTCCACCGCCGAGCTCGTCTACGGCCAGCGGCTACGCGTCCTGGGCGAGTTTGTGCCCGACATTACCAGTCCCTGGTCCGCGGCTCGCCAGCGCTCGGACCTCCAGGAGGCCGCCCGACGGTTTGCCCCCATGCCAACGTCCCGCCACGGTGGCCCCCAGTCCTACGTCCCCCCAGCGCTTCGCACAGTGGAGTACGTTTTTGTGCATCATGACGCACACCGGGGGCCACTCCGGCCGCCGTACGATGGGCCCTTCCGGGTCCTGCGATGGGACGACAAGTCCTTCGTCGTCGACGTCGGCGGCAGGTCGGACCGGATTTCGGTGGACCGCGTCAAGCCGGCGCACTTGGACGTCGACAAACCACCACGGTTGGCCCTTCCTCCGCGGCGAGGCCGCCCCCCGTCCACGGTTCCCCCCGCTCGACCACCCACCACCACACCGGACCCCCCACCCCCACGACCCTCCAGGGGTCGCTTCGGCCGGGTCATCAGGACCCCCCTTAAATTGACCCTGCCGGTGCAAGTCGATTCTGGGGGGGCGCGTGTAGCGGTTGCCGCTGAGCATACACAATCGCCTTACCCCTGCCGATGACGCAACCAGGGAGCGATCACTGTACCGGGCTCGCCCAGGCTGCCCGGGCATGCCCAGACTCGCCTTTCCCGGGCAAACGCTCCGATCGGCATGCCGCGCCCGGCTTGGGAGGCGTGGCTTCCAGCATGACATGTTTGATTGTGCTTATATATATTGCTACCCGATAAACGGGCTTTTCAGAGTACCCGAGTTTTCGTTTTACCAATAAAGGAGGTCGGACGAATTCCCGTTTTTTGTCGCGTCAATCCTTTCGACTCGCGTAGGAGCACAGCTCCTCAATACAATGTAGGTGATACCAAAATATCATACTGTGGTGCTGGGCACACACGTTAAACAAAGGTAGGCCACAACGCTTTGGGTTAACTCGAGCTCTTTATTCGTTGCTCACTCGTCAGCACTGCCGTACTCGGGACTGCGAGCCCACGTGTATATCCGGAGGCCACGCCTCACCTGGGGCGTGGCCGACACCCACTGGTGCGCAGAATTATGTCATTGCGCCAGCGAGCCATCGTGTCCACCACATGCGCCCCCCCAGAATTCCCGCGCACCTGAAGGGCCAGTTTGCGGGGCAACCGGATGACCCGGTCGAAGCGCCCTCTGGCGGCTGGCGGGGTCTGGGATGCCGGGATGCCATCTGGGATGTCTCTGGCGGCATCTGGAATGGGTGCAGGGCAGGGGGGTGGCGTGACGGCGGGGTTCGGCGGTGCCGAGGGTCCGCCCGCCGGGGGGTGGTCCCGACGCGGGGGCAGAGCCGCTGCCGGGGGGTGGTCCAAGTCGAGGTGGGCCGGCTTGAGGCGGTCCACGGAGACGCGGTCAGGAGTACCGCCGATGTCCAGGGTGAAATGCTTCACCCCGGTCTCCAGCACGCGGAAGGGCCCATCATATGGGGGCCGCAGCGGTGTCCGGTGGGCGGCGTGGCGGACGAACACGTACTCCGCCGCGCGAAGCTCCGGGGCGACGTGCGTTGGTGGGCAACCGTGGTGCGCCGTTGGCACCGGGGCGAACCTCCGGGCGGTCTCCTGCAGGGCGGAGCGCTGCTGCGCCGCGGACCATGGTGCCGTGGAGTCGGGGAGGAACTCGCCCGGCACCCGCAGCGGTTGTCCGAAGACCAACTCCGCCGCGGATGTGCGCAGGTCATCCTTGGGCGCCGTCCTGAGACCCAGCAGGACCCAGGGGAGCCTGTCGACCCAGCCGCCGTCGTGGAGGCTGGCCCGGAGCACGGCCTTCATGGCGCGATGGAAGCGCTTGCACAGGCCGTTGGCCTGGGGATGGTAGGCCGTGGTGCAGTGCAGCTGGACGCCGAGCCCCCACGCTACTGCCCCCCAGAGCTCCGAGGTGAACTGGGGGCCATGGTCGGACGAGATGTCCGAGGGGGCGCCGAACCGGGCAACCCAAGTGGCAATGAACGCCTGCGCGATGTCCGCCGCCGTCGTTGCTGCCAGAGGCATGGCCTCCGGCCACCGGGTGGTGCGGTCCACCATGGGGAGGACGTGGGTGAAACCCCGCGAGGGGGGGAGAGGTCCCACCAGGTTCACGTGAACGTGGTCGAACCTACGTTCGGGCACCGTAAACGGGGCCAACGGGGCCCGGGTGTGGCGGTGAACCTTCGCGCGCTGGCACGCGAGGCACGTCCTGGCCCAATCGCGGACGGCCTTCCGGAGGCCATGCCAGACGAACTTGTCGGCGACCAGCTTTTGGGAGGCCTTCGTGCCCGGGTGGGACAGGCCGTGGATGGCGTCAAAAACCCGGCCAGCGGGCACGATGGGGCGAGGCCGGCCGAGGGAGATGTCGCACAAAAGGGCCGCGCCCACACCGTCGAATGGTACCTCGGTGACGCGGAGGCCCGTGACGGTGGTCCGAACAGCCTGGACAGCGGGGTCGGCGGACTGGTCCGCCGCCATCCGGGCATAGTCGATCCCGAGTTGGACCGCATGGGCGACGGACCGGGAAAGGCAATCCGCCACTGGGTTGTGCTTCCCGGCAACGTGCCGGATGTCCGTCGTGTACTCGGACACGGCCAAGAGGTGACGCTGCTGCCGGGCCGACCACGGCTCGGCGACCTTGGCCATCGCGAAGACATGGGGCTTGTGGTCGACGAAGGCCGCGAACGGGCGGCCCTCGAGCAGATGGCGGAAGTGCCGGACTGCCAGGTGGAGCCCGAGCAGCTCGCGGTCGAAGGTACTGTACCGTCGTTCGTGCGGGCGGAGCTGCCGGCTAAAAAACGCCAGCGGCTGCCAAGCTCCCTGCACACATAGCTCGTGCACCGCGCCCACCGCATAATCCGACGCGTCGGTGGTGAGTGCGATCGGTGCATCGGGCGCCGGGTGCGCGAGCATGGTGGCGTTAGCCAAGGCAAGCTTCGCGCCGCGAATGCCGTGTCCATCGGCTCGGTCCAGGCCACGTCGCCTTTGCCCGGCTTCCCCCGGAGGGCCTCGTGCAGGGGGCGCAGGAGCTGGGTGATGCGGGGCAGGAAACGGTGATAAAAATTCACCATGCCCAGGAACCCATGGAGCCCCTTGATCGTGCAGGGGCGCGGAAAACCCCTGACCGCCTCCACCTTGGCCGGTAAGGGGATGGCCCCGTGCCTGGTGACGCGGTGCCCCAAAAAGTCGATTTCGTTGACGCTGAACCGGCACTTGGCGGGGTTGATGATCAGGCCATGCTGGCCCAGGCGTTCGAAGAGCGTGCGGAGATGGCGGAGGTGCTCCTCACGGGACGCGCTTGCGATGAGGATGTCGTCCAGGTAGACGTACACGAAGTCCAAGTCGCGCAAGATGCTGTCCATAAGCCGCTGGAACGCCTGGGCCGCATTCTTCAACCCGAAGGGCATCCGCAGAAACTCGAAGAGGCCGAATGGTGTGATGACGGCCATCTTCGGTATGGGCCTGACGGGGACCTGGTGGTATCCGCGGATGAGGTCCACCTTGGAGAAGAGGGACATTTTCGCCAACCGTGCGGAAAAGTCCTGGATGTGAGGGACCGGGTAGCGGTCGGGGGTGGTAGCATCGTTGAGGCGGCAGTAGTCTCCGCACGGCCGCCACCCGCCGCCGGGCTTGGGCACAATGTGCAGCGGCGATGCCCATGCGCTATTGGAGCGCCGGACGATGCCCAGTCGCTCCAGCATGGCAAACTCCTCCTGCGCCATGGCGAGCTTCGCCGGGTCGAGGCGGCGCGCCCGGGCGTAGACCGGTGGCCCGACGGTGGGGATGTGATGCTCCACCCCGTGCTTGACGTCCACCGCCGAGAAGGTGGGCCGCGTGAGGGCCGGGAAACTGGCGAGGAGGCGGGTGAACTCGTCCGCTGCCGGAAGCGTGCAGACCAACCTCGCCGGGACCGAACCGCTCAGCAAGCCACTTGGCGAGCCGCTCGGTGAGCCGCCCAGGGAGCTGCTCAACGAACTGCTCAGCGCGCAAGCAAGCGAGCTGAAGGTTTTGGCTTGGACAAGGCGTCTGTGCCTCACGTCCACCAGCAGCCCATGCGCACAGAGGAAGTCTGCTCCGAGTAGGCCCATGGGGACACTAGTGGTAACGAACGACCACTGAAAGTGCTGCCCCCTGAACCGCAGTGAGAGACAACGCTTCCCGAACATGCGGATGGGCGTGCCGTTGGCGGCAAGCAAAGCGGGGCCCCGGCCCTCAGCTTGCTTGTCGGATGCGGAGGCAGGGAGGATGCTCACCTGCGCTCCCATGTCGCACAGGAAGCGACGACCCGCGGAGGTGTCTGTTATGAACAGAAGGCTGCCAGTATGGCCGACGCTCATGGCAGGAAGCGAGCGCCGGCCTGGCCATTTCCCGACCTGCCAAAAGTACAAGGCGGGCGGCAGGACCTGGCCTTGTGGCCGAACCTGGTATGGAAGTGGCACCAGGTTTGGCCCGGTGGTAGTTGTCGTGCCGGTCGTGACGACGGGGGCGGGCGGGGCGTGGCGGCGGCCACGCGTGGATCTGCCCAACCTGCGCCGTGTTCGGGAGGATCCGAATGCAAACGCGGCTCCGCCAAACCTGCGCCGTGTTCAGGAGGGTTCCGAACGCAAACGCGGATCCGCCAAACCTGCGCCGTGCGCGGCGCCGGGATCCACGACGGCCGTGCTATATGCCGGCCGTGCGTCGTGGGCTGCAAAAAACTTGTCCGCCTCCCTTGCCAGGGCGCGCGATTCCGTAATGGGTGAACCGGCCAGCGCGAGCCGCACCTGTACAGGTAGCTGGCGGAGGAAGAGAGCACAGAAAAGGAAATCCGCGTGGCCGTCGCCGAGCAGGGACAGCATGTAATCCATGCGGCGGACGGTCGTGTGTCGCCGAGGACGGGAAGGTCCAAAAGACGGTCAGCGCGGTCGGCCTCTGTAAGGCCAAACGTGTCGAGGAGAAGCCGCTTGAGCGCCACGTACTTGCTCTCGTCCGGCGGGTGCCGGAGGAAGGACACGAATCGGGCGGCCGTGCTGGATCCAAGGGCAGCGACCACGTAAAAGTACCTCGTGTCGTCCGCCGTGACGCCCCGGAGCTGGAATTGGGCCTCAGCCTGTAGAAACCAGGTGTCGGCCTGGGCCTCCCAGAACTCCGGGAGCTTGATCGCGACAGCGTTGATGGCCATAGCACGTTCGGGGAACAGCAACGGCTGAACCCGTTGGAGGTCACCAGTGTTGTGCTGGGCACACACGTTAAACAAAGGTAGGCCACAACGCTTTGGGTTAACTCGAGCTCTTTATTCGTTGCTCACTCATCAGCACTGCCGTGCTCGGGGCTGCGAGCCCGCGTGTATATCCGGAGGCCACGCCTCACCTGGGGCGTGGCCGACACCCACTGGTGCGCGGAATTATGTCATTGCGCCAGCGAGCCATCGTGTCCGCCAAAATACGCTGTATCTTTATACATGTGTATGTCATCAAACTGTCCTACATTCCTACAATGTAGGTGTCACCAAAATATCATACGCTGTGTCTTTAGACATGTGTATGTCATCAAACTGTCATACAATGTAGGTGATACCAAAATATCATACGCTGTACCTTTATACATGTGATACGGATCCGGAAGCAGCGAATTAAAAAAATTTAAGTGATTCTTCATCGTTGAGTTATGGGGCCAAAGACGATATGTAGCATAAAAAGTTGTGGACGACTTATGACAAAACTTGGTAGATTAATTGGTTAAGTGACGATAACAAGGTGATTAGCTTTTGGTTCAGGTCCGAATCCAGATCCGACCTATCAAGTACAAAAGGTAAACTGTTTAGCCTGGCAGATTTATGCGCTCTACCGAGTGGCGTTCTAGTTGTTGTTGTTGTTGTTTTTTTTTGTTTTTTTAAAGTCCATTTTGGGTTCGTATAGTTTGAGAACTTTTTTTCTTGGTTGAAGTAAATCTTAAGCAGGTGTCAGAAGGAAAACCAAGAAGCTCAAAAGGTTCAAACTATCCGTCTCCAGAAACATTTCAGGTGTTATATTTACCTGTGTGTATGAAAGTGTGTTTTTTCATGTCAGATTTCTGGTGAAATCGTTTTCCGCAGAACTGGCAGGGGTAGGGCCGGGTGTCCGAATGAATGAGTAGATGGGTGGATAACGTGGACGAGCGTTTGAACACCTTTCCGCAAATCTTGCACTCAAAACAGCGGCCCTGCAGTCATAAAGAGAAAGTGGTTGTGGTTGAACGGAACGTGGGTGGGGAAGGGGGAACAGAGAACACAAGGAGGGAGGGAGGGAGTGCAAATGAGTGCATGGAGGGAGAAGAAGAGAGAATAGGTTACAAATAATTGATATGGTATGGGATGTTATGGACACTGCCTCAGGTTACTGCACTTGTAGAGATAGAGTGCAGAGCCTGCACATTCTTCCCAACGAACCAGCTCAACCGGTCACCCACCTGTGAGTGCACCAAGTGGTGTTGTTCCAAGCTCGCCGCATGGCCAAAACTTTTATCGCAAATGAGACACACGAAAGGGCGCAGCCCGCTGTGTGACCGACGAACATGGACCTCAAGACCGTGAGAGGTGGAGAAAACCTGCACCACAGAGACAAAGCCTTTCAGGTGCAATGATTCTCACCTTCCCATCCACTTAATCCAAAACTTGGCGTACTTACGTGTCCTTTGCACACCATTTTTCTTATTGTATAAACTTAGGCTCGTGGAAGAGTATAGGAAAAATATAAGACATATACATTTAACATTTTAGGAGGATCTCGGGTACATTCGTCAGGTCGTCATTTCCTATAACATCAGGGGCTACAGCATACATCCGGGGTAGGGGTGGGGAAGGGAGGGGGGACCAAAGACGTCCTCTCTCAGTATATATTTATTATAATAGAGCAAACGTATATGTCTGTCCGTCCGTCCATCCGTCCGTTCGCAGGTACCGCAAAAACGGCTCAACCGATCGCAACGATATTTTGGGTGGGTAATCCTGGGATCCCCTGGAGTAAAATAGGGTATATTGTTTTTTCCAATTTCAGCTTTGGCCTCCAGCATTTTTCGGTTTGGACTCCTGCATAACGTTATTTTCCCGGGTAGCGCACAAACGGCTGCACCGATCGCTGCACAGCTGCACAGCTGCACCGATCGGACTCGGTGACCTCGGACAAAGACCTTTTATAAGGACATGGGTTGAATCCCTGCTTGAGAGAATGCCAACCCCCTCCCCGCCATCACGGTCGTCTCTCCAACTCACAGTCCTCCCACGAGATATGCGGAGAGGATGACCCAAAACCAATTATCTTCTTTTTGATTCGTATATAAACATCATTAAAAGTAAATAATGACCTCTGCCAAAGTTCAAACGACGTGGGTTTATTCTCTACATGAGAGAATTCCACATAGCTATTTGGGCATTGTATAAGCTAACAGATCGCTGTCTCCATCGATCTTGCCAAGGCCGTAACACCTATCGGCTCAAAATCTTTTTAACTGTTGACTTGGTAGTTTTTACAATGAAGGAAACACGTATCCGGAGTACATACGACATAGCGATTGTGAATGTGACAGCTCTGAGGCGTCTTTCACTTCACATGGAATTATTCAATACATTCATTTATTAATTGAATGATCATTACGCTCATTCTTACGCTCATCAAACGTTCATTAAACATTCAACGTTCATTCAACGATTACGAAAATAAAAACGAAAAACATTACGAAATTACGTTCACACCGTCACATCAAACACTACCATGAACACAAACATCGTCACAACATCGTCACAATGAAAACATCGTCACAAACGTTACGTTACGTAATTCAAACCGTGCACACATCGAATATTGGAGAGCCCATTGCCCAAATTTGAAACACAATGGAATAATATTTACCGATATGAACAGTGATGTGGCTTTTATTGAAATTCTACAAATACTGTTGCGATTTTGATGACTTGCGTGTGATATGATTCAACAGATGTTTATATAAATCGTTTAAAATAAAAAAGCCTTCAATTTCTGACATTTTGCCTTTTCATTTGGGCCTCCCAATTGAAGCCCCGCCCATAGGGCGGGTAGCGTTGCTAGTACTGTTAATGCAATCCATTGTTCTACCTGTCCTCTGATGCAGTTCAACACTCACCTTCACAAACAAGACTACTGTAGACCTACTTATTTGTGCATCAATATACAGGCCTTACTTAGTGTCTAGGCCTGATTCAAGCCTGTGGGTGCAGTGTCGGTCCTATCCATAAGAATTATGCATTACTAAGAATTATTAATTGTCGAGGACGCCAAACGTACCTTGTCACATTGGACACAGCGGAAGGTGCCTCCAGTGTGGCTGAGCAAGTGAGATCGCAGGGAATCGGCCTGGGAATTCAGAGAGCATGGGGACCTCGGGGAGCTCAGGACGGTCCAGCTCTGTGGTTCCGGTTCGGCCCAGAGAGGACAAAACGGTGTCCTGCCGGAATGTAAGAGGTCCTGCTGAAGACAGAGCGGTGCAGGACATCGGCGCGGCATGGGAGGCGACGGACAAGTAGCGCTGATGTCCCCCAGGTCGACGCACAATCCGGGGAATTCGTCTGCAGACACGCAAGTCTTGCCTCATGTACCTCATGCAGCCTTACCTTGTCCCACACTTATGTCAATCCCAAATAATCTCGTTACCAACACCATAAACACGGCTCTTCATTTGCGACAAGACAACATGCTCTGCAAGCACAATCATCACCTCAATCATCAATACATGAAATATCATCTCGGAAACCTGGATATACAGTCACGTGAAAAAGTAAGTACACCCCATGTAAAGTTTTGACTTTTTCCACATATATCAACATACAGCTATTTGATCTTCATTTCAACAATATTGATAGATAAAGGTGATATAATATAACAAATATCATGAAACATTTACATTTTGTAGTCCATTGTATAATTTAAATAAACATAAATTCAAATTTCGCATGTGGAAAAAGTAAGTACACCCCGACATTTATCACTACTTCAAATACCTAAAATTAGAAACATAGTCAGGTTCACTCTGTCAATAAATTATATTTCGTTCAAAATCATGGTAGATTAGCAAACCTATACATTTTTGGAAAGGTTATAGCATAAGGAAACTAAAAATCAATGTTTACATTTGGAGAGATACCTGTATGGCGGACATTTTGGATTTTCAAAATGGCCACTGTAAAATACATATTTTGTTCTATTTCTGCCTCTAATTACCCTAAAAACTTTTTAAAATATACTAAACCTATATTTTCAGGGACAAGGAATCCAATGAAAGTATCAAATTAGTGCTATGGGGAATGGTAAGGCACGAATCAAAGGTTTTGAATTGCAAAATACTGTCTTTATATTCGCGATAAGTTGCATAATCAAATACATGTTATCATTTTGTACAGGCAGTTAATAACATCAAAATGTGTCACAATAATTCATATCACCAAACATACACAGGCAGTCAGCAAAATCATACATACACATGCAGTCAGTATAACTTCACATCTACACAGGCAGTCGATGACAAAATATACACAGGCAGTCAATGGCATCAAACATACACGATTACAGAATATGCCATTTAGAGTTCGTCATCACTGTCCTGTGTGTCGTATCCGACAATATAGTCCGCAACGTTTTCACAGTCCGTTCCACACAAGCAAAGGTCGGTCAAATTGATTGGCAAATCGAATTGGTCGAATGGTCGATCGAATCGAATTCGATGAATCGAATCGAATCGAATCGATCGAATTGGTCGAATGGTCGAATGGTCGATCGAAGTGATTGGTCGAATGGTCGAATGGTCGAATTGGTCGAATGGAATTGGTCGATTGGTCGAATTGGTCGAATTGGTCGAATCGAATTGGTCGGAATTGGCAAATGTAAACATTGATTTTCAGATTTTCCATGTAATAACGTTTCCAAAAATGTATAGGTTTGCTAATCTACCATGATTTTGAACGAAAAAACATAGTGAACCTGACTAACAGGTGCACCAGCTCAGGTGCAAATGATTAGAACATCGTTAGAGAGGATCTTGGAGGAACCTGTCTTATTTAAACCTCTGACATTTAGTTTGGTTTGCTCTTTGTTGTTGAAGTGTGCGGCGTCACAATGGCTAGATCAAAAGAGCTCTCTGAGGCCTTCAGAAAGAAGGTTATAGATGCCTACGAGTCTGGGAAGGGATTTAAAAAGATCTCTAAACAATTTGAAATCAATCATTCAACTGTCTGGAAGATCATCTACAAGTGGAGAAGATTCCAAACAACTGCCAACTTGTTCAGGCCAGGCCGCCCCAGCAAGTTCAGCCCGAGAGCAGACCGCAAGATGCTGAAAGAAGTCTCTAAGAACCCCAGGCAAAGACCAACACTTCTGGAGCATTGTGTTCTGGACAGATGAGTCAAAGGTAGAGCAATTTGGCGAAAGTACCAGAAGACATATTTGGCGAAAACCAAAGACAGCATTTGACCACAAGAACCTGATACCAACTGCAAAGCATGGTGGTGGAAATATTATGGTTTGGGGCAGTTTTGCTGCATCAGGGCCTGGGCAGCTCACCATCATAGAATCCACTATGAATTCTTCCTTGTACCAGAGGGTGCTTGAGGATAATGTGAGGCCATCTGTTGGAAGGTTGAAGCTCAACCAAACGTGGACTTTGCAACATGACAATGACCCTAAACATACCAGTAAATCCACCAAGGAATGGCTGCAAAGAACGAAATGGAGGGTTCTGGAATGGCCAAGTCAAAGCCCGGATCTAAATCCCATCGAGATGTTGTGGGGGGATTTGAAACGAGCTGTGCATGCAAGAAACCCCTCAAACATCGCACAGCTGAAATAATTCTGCATGGAGGAGGGGGCAAAAATTTCCCAGTCGATGTCAGAGACTGGTAGACAGTTATAAGAAACGCCTACTTGAGGTTGTTTCTGCTAAAGGGGGCAATACCACCTATTAGAGCCAAGGGTGTACTTACTTTTTCCACATGCGAAATTTGCATTTATGTTTATTTAAATTATACAATGGACTACAAAATGTAAATGTTTCATGATATTTGTAATATTATATCACCTTTATCTATCAATATTGTTGAAATGAAGATCAAATAGCTGCATGTTGAAATATTTTGAAAAAATCAAAACTTTACATGGGGTGTACATACTTTTTCACGTGACTGTAGGTACATCAGCTCTCATAGCTTTAGTGTTCAAAATGATTCCTTTTAAATTTATCAATTTGTGAAAGTGTACCAACTTTGCTTCATGAATGAATGTCCAGCTTCAATATACGATTATACTGAGTCGGACTATCTATGTTAGAAAACATGAGCGTCCGTCCGTCCATCAGTCCCCAAACTACTCCCTCAGTTTTGGGACTAACTCCGCCAAACCTCCTGTGGAACGTTTTGGGGTCCCAGCGGATGTTCTAAGGTAAGTAAGAGGTTTCAAAAAAAAAATCCTCAATAAAATTATGATTTTGATATTAACTCGATATGAAACTGCTCCGAATGCGGAAGTGAACAGATGACGACAATGGGCTGGTTTGTTCATTTCTCAATACAATCGTCATTTAACACAGTATTTTGTTATAATTTTAATGTATGATTGGAATAATGCTCTTTGAATGAAAACAGAGATACCGGTATTGAGTTTCAATATGAATGAGGAAATGAAGTGAGGATTTCTACTTCCTAACCGTGACATTCGCCATATCATAAGATATATACATACATTCGCCATTGACTGGGGGTACAACCATTCAGACTGGGTACGTTTTTCTGCAAGTCCTTCACGAACCGGGTGTCCATGTCTGACGTGCGACTGAAGGTGGCACAGGTAAAAAATTGTTTTTTTTTTTTTTGTATACAGACTCGAGGCTCGTGAAAGAGCTAACATTTATCAAACAAACAAATCAAACAAACAAGCAAACTTAGTATATAAAAAGGGGAGCGGTCGACAAGATGGGGAGAGAAGGGGAGGAAGCACACAAACACAACATTTGAGAGCAGGGACATCGGGAGATGTGTGGGAGGGAGAGGGCCTGGGGGGAGGCAGGATAGGTATAAAACGCAAGGACACCAAGGACTTCCAGGAAAGAAGTCAAAAGTCACCTCAAAAAAGTGGATTTGGGGTGAAATTAGCGGGGGTAGAAAAGATCAAGGTTTTGGATGGGGGAAGATAAGAGATGGTGGTGAACAGCCGTTTTAAAGACGTGGAGGGAGGAGTGGGATTGAAGGGAGTGGGGGAGTTTGTTCCAGAGGCGGGAGAAAAGAGGAATGAAGGATTGAAGGTGAGCAGACATCTTGATTTTGGCAGTTTAACCATAAGAGGGTTGCTGGCAGATCTTGTGCGACCTGTAGGAATATTTGGGGGACAGAGCCCAGAGAGAGCTAGGGGAGCAAGGCCGGAGAGGAGTCGGTAGAAGACGGAAAGACCACCAACCTGCCTGCGGTGAGTAAGTGAAAGACCCTCGGAGATAGCGTCATCGCGGGAGATTCAATACGTTTGTACGCATGCAATACGTTTGTGAGGTACAACTGCCTGTCCTTCGATTAAACCACGCACACGAGCACACACCATTATGGTCCAATTTGGTGAGGTCGAGGGTCGTGCACCTGAAGTTGCATCGATCGTCTGGGATGTGCCTGGTCTTGAAGCCGGGTGAGAAGGAGCCTGATGTTTGGCGGAAACGGGTGGGAAGGCCCAAGCTTTTACGGACACGCTTGGGAGGGCCCGAGTTTTAGCGGACACACTTGGGAGGGCTTCATCCATTGAGGATGTGGGAGACAGAGGTGAGATGGAGGATCGTGCCAGATGCAAAGTATGTGGAATTTATTGCTGCCATGGTTTAGCATTCACCGATTCCGCATTCTTTGTTTGCTTTTGGCTTCCCGCCTGTGCATAGCATGGGTACCTCGCTAGTATATATATATATATAATTGTACCTATAGAGTCAGACTACACAATATATTATTCTACTTATATAGTCGGATTATACAATATATTATTGTACCTATAGAGTCAGACTGTACAATATATTGTCGCGTTCGTGGTGATTAAAATACATCCAAGATTTTCCCCACAACCAGACACAAACACAGACGAAGAATAAAATAATTGTTATATAACATAAAAGTGTGTGGTTGGCACTTAGCTTTCTTTGCTCGGCTTGGACCCCCGTCACTATTTGTCCAGACCAAGTGTTGGGATTGTTATGTGATGGACAATACTGTTAGCTACTCTCTAAACCAACATCAACCCGATCTTGTTTAGGCCCTTTTTTATACTGTTGTTTATCATCCCTACATTGCCTTTTTAATTTAGCATAATTTTTTAAAACTTCTTTCTGTAATTTTTTGCAATGTGGAATAAAACAATGGTATGTGGTATTCAGAGTATACGCAATCTTGGAGCAAAAGTGCCAAGATATTTTAGTCAGCAATGTCAAACACTGCACTTGTTCCTATATTGTCTTACGTAACCCTGACTGTATCTTGCAGCTCTGTCTTATTGCTCGTTTCTCAAAGAGTAATGTCTTCATCCAGCCTCAGGCCACACAATGACCTGCACTTAGAAATGCCCAAAACAACTGATGTGGTTTCCCTCTAACCAATAGGGTAGGGACAGAGGGAAGGGGTGGAGCCTATATCAATTCATTGACCATTGACCACTCCAGTCAATGCAGTATGCCAAAACAAAGATGAAAGGAACACTAAATGTCAGTTCAAATATTTATTAAACTAGGGGGCCTGTTGGTCCATTGGACCAAATTTTAATTGGGGACTTTTGTATCTTCAGGGACTTTTGGGTCTTTGGGGACTTTTGCTTCATCAGGACTTTTTGGTCATCAGATACTTTTTGGGTCCTTGGGAACTTTTGGGAACTCATGGACTTTTGGGTGATCTGCGTCTTTTGGGTCATCTGGGTGTTTTGGGTCCTCAAGGGTCTTTTGGGTCATGTGGGTATTTTGGGTCATCAAGGACTTTTGGGTCCTTGGGGACTTTTTGGGATGATTTGGGTCATCGGGGACTTTTGGGTTATTTGGGTCCTCGGGGACATTTGGGTCAAGTCTTAAAGGGTCTGCCAAGGTCTAAGGGGTCTCAGCAGTCTGAAGAGTTAAATGGCACATTTGAATAGTACGTAATTAATTAATAGACGTGAAAAAGTATGACACGCACACAAACACACACACGCATATACAAACACCGACCGACACACACACACACACACACACACACACACACACACACACACACACACACACACACACACACACACACACACACACCATTTATAGTAGTTTCAATTCCCATGGATTCCTTGTACAGGCTGTTTTATATGACGGCATAAGTGATGCACCGACGTAACGAATCTGGCGCCGAGAAACCGTGACTCGAGAAGGTTTATTGATCACGTGGTTTGCTTTTACCTTGACCCGCGACGAGAGGGATCGTGATCATGTGTCCCGTGTGCAGTGCACAGCAATGGTACTTCGCTATTATTATATTTTCATAAATGTAACAATGAAAAACAAGGCATTTCCCGAGACATGATATTTCTGCTGATATTATTTGATGCCACATCACATTATCACGCACAACGCCGTCGCCGACCTGAGGCAAATGTGTCTAGCGGCCCCGCCCACATCAAGCTGATGGACAGTCATAGCCACGCCTACCCCAGTCGCATTCTTTTACATAGGAATGTAGTTTTCCGGACTTTTCATGGAATTATTTCAAGCTACGAGAATTATAATACCAAAGGATGTTGCAGGAAGTAAAACTCTATCGAATGGTAGCAGAATCATTGCCATTGATCGAGGCAGCTCGGAAATATGCGTCTGAAGAAGAAGCTGATTATTATTAGGGTAGGGTGGGGCAAGAGGCCCAGTAGGGGTTAAACGCCTACCCACAATATATACTAAACCACGTGATGCAACGAGCCCCATGATGCCTTGCGAGCTTCCTTCCGCAAACATCCTTTCCCACCACGACGGCGACACAGGTAGAGAAAGCGGTACGTTTCTCAGATGTTTTTCTTTGTTTTCGTCCTGTTTGTTGTAAATTTCATACTTCATTTGTTCAGTACCATCATCTAAATAGCAGAAGAAACAGAACGTCTCTACTTTTTCTTGTTATAGGGATCTGTTAGCTATCTGTTGATGCCAGACTAAACTAGTTGCCTCCCTTGCTTTAAGTCAGATTTCCAAAGATAAGATTTGTAACAGATTGGGGGTCAAACGCCCACTGGGATGTTGGGGCAAGACGCCTAATGTGCCCCTCATTCCACCGAATGTAATACCGACTTGA
Source organism: Myxine glutinosa (assembly GCF_964187855.1). Taxonomy (NCBI): domain Eukaryota; kingdom Metazoa; phylum Chordata; class Myxini; order Myxiniformes; family Myxinidae; genus Myxine; species Myxine glutinosa. The sequence goes on from NC_136273.1 coordinate 105,656,058, forward strand.
CTTGAAATGCTAGAGTACTGCATGTCTCGCTTTCTCTCTCTCTCTCTCTCTCTCTCTGTGTCTCTGTGTCTCTGTGTCTCTCTGTCTCTGTCTCTGTCTCTCTCTCTCTCTCTCTCTCTCTCTCTCTCTCTCTCTCTCTCTCTCTCTCTCTCTCTCTCTCACTCTCTCTCTGCTATGCCAGTAAAAGTGACTATCATTTGAATATATTCCGGTAAGTTATGAATAAAAGAAATTATGATTTAGAGACTGATCATTTTTAAACACTTGTCAACAGATACATGATGGTGAGAACATACAAAAGGAAGACAGAGAGGGGCAATTATGGCCAAAGCAACTTGTCTGCAGCCTTGACAGCAGTGAGCGAGGGACTTCCACTCATTCGTGCCAGCAAGGACTTTGGTGTTCCGGCACGTACCCTACGAAGGCACAGAGACCAGCAAGTAGCAGCACCTGGTGTGCTGAATTTTGGGAGATATAAGAACGCCCTTCCTCCTGAGATCGACGCGCAGCTGAAAGCACATGTAACGGAGATGCAGAGGCGACTGTACGGTCTGAGGATGCGGGACATGCAGCGTCTAGCGTTTGATGTTGCTGAGAAGGCTCAAATTAGCCACCCTTTCAACAGAGAGTCCCGGATGGCAGGAAAGGACTGGGTCCAGAACTTTCTCTCCCGTCACGACCTCACCCTCAGGCAGCCTCAAGCAACCAGCATAGCGTGTGTTGTGGGCTTCAATAAACCCAGGGTCCAGGGTTTCTTTGACCTCTTCAAGGAGTGTTTGACAGCTGAAGACTACACCCCTTCAAGAGTGTGGAACATGGATGAGACAGGGCTGACAACTGTTCAAAAGCCCGGGAAAGTCATGGCCACAAAAGGTGCTCGACAGGTCGGCAAGGTCACAAGTGGTGAGCGAGGAGTTCTGATGACACTTGTGTGTGCCTGCAGTGCAGCTGGTGTCTTCCTACCTCCAATGTATATTTTCCCCCGTAAGCGAATGGTGGACACCCTCATGAAAGATGCTCTGCCACAATCTGTTGGGTACGCAAGTTCAAATGGCTGGACAGATTCAGACTTGTTCATACTTTGGCTCCGCCACTTTGCTAATTTCACAAACGCCTCCCTGGACAACCCGCAAATCATTCTCCTTGATGGACATCACAGTCACAAGACTCTTGGAGCTATCAAGTTTTGTCGGGCGAATGGGATTGAGCTACTCACCTTACCCCCTCACAGTACTCACAAGCTGCAGCCACTTGATCGCACTTATTTCAAGCCACTCAAAAGTGCTTTCAATGCTGAAGCTGACAGTTGGATGGTGGCCAACCCAGGACGACGTATCACAGTCTATGACATGGCTGGTCTGTCACGGAAAGCGTTTCTACGCACAGCGTTGCCCGAAAAGGCAGTGAATGGCTTCAAGACTTGTGGCCTTTGGCCATTTGATCCAAATGTGTTCACCGACGCCGACTTTGAAGGGGCATTGGTGACTGATGAGCAGATGTGTGGGCAAGAAGCAAGTACCCCTGACCAGCCATCCTCAGGAGATGTAAGTTCACCAGTTGTCATGCAGCCAACCACGTCAGACCCAGGTGAACTTCTTCCTGAAGAATGTGAATCCACCCCAGCAAATCCCTCAATCTGTGTTGAAGACAGGCAAGACCAAGGACCATCTCCCTCACCTTCTTCATCTGACAACGGAATGCAGGTGATACCGACGTCTGGTGATGGCCGATGTTTTTTCCGCAGTTTAATCATTGGGATGGACTCAAAGTTACAAACAGCAGAGAGATCAGAGCATGGATCATTGAGAAATCAGGTACTAGAGATGTTTGAGAAGAGTCAGGCAGATGGACTTCGCGCAAAAGTTATTGCACACATGTGTGAAAATTATGATGACTTCAAAGACCTGGACGTCAAAACCATCAACGCCGACCTGCCCAGATGGCTCCGATACTCATCCATGGAGCATCGAATCGATGCCATGTCGGATCCATTGTCCCTGCCGGGCAAGCTGGAGATCACCGCCACCAGCAAAGTCCTTCAGAAACAAATCATAGTTTACAACTGGGATAACGTTGTGGTTCAACGTTATGGAGACGTTGACAGACACCACCAGCCCCTGATGGTGCAGTTCACCAGTGTTGGTCAGGATGTCGGGCACTACAACTGCATCGTTCTGCCCAGCCTGCGACCAGAGCGACTAACACCAGAAGTTAGAAGTGAGGCGCCCACGTCACAGCCGCCAATCCCCCAGCCATCCACATCTTCTACCAGCACAATCAGGGAAATAATCCATGGGCTTTCTCCGCTGCCCAAAATATCAATCAAGAGGCCAAGAGCCAGAAAAACAGAGTCAGCAGCCGTGCTGACCTCTTCGCCATACAAGGCAGCACTAGAAGAGAAGCAGGCAAAGAAGAACCCCAAGAAAAACTCAGACAAAGCACTAGAAGAGACGCAGGCAAAGAAGAACCCCAAGAAAAACTCAGACAAAGAACAAAAGCAGAAGAAGAAGAGAGTGCAGCAAACAAACCCCACAAACGGCAAAATGAGGAAGCAAGGAGAAGAGGAAGAAACAAGTGAGGAGGAAGACTGGCCTTGTCTTATATGCTGTGAGGAGTACAGCCGTGCCAGACCCAGGGAGGTGTGGGTGCAGTGCCAGTTGTGCCTTCATTGGGCACATGAACAATGTACGCCAGGACTGGCCCAGTTCCTGTGCCCAAACTGCGAGTCGGATGTCTCGGACTGACATGTGCCCATGACTGTTTGAATTTGACCAAGTCACAATTCATGACATTTTGTATTTACAGTGAAATTTCCTCTATGTAGGAGACTATGTTTTTCTAGTCAGACGTTAGTATTATCTTCTTTTTATGTAATTTGGAAGTAAGGGGCAAAACGCTCACTTCTCAGGGGCAACACGCCCACAGTAAGCGTTTTGCCCCAACCTGGTGGGCGTTTTACCTCCGGCATGGGGCAAAGAGGCCAAAAAAAAAATCTATATTTTCACTTCTTGTTCTTTTTCGTTTTTTTCTATCTTGGTGTGCTTGTGCTATTATGTAGCGCTAATGTGTCCTTATTGTTTGCATTTACTTTTAGTTCTCTATAGCTGCAACAGGAGCAGATATCAGCAATCTTGCTTAATGGGGGCGTCTTGCCCCACGCTACCCTACCCTGCGCTCACGAAGCGAAAAGCGGGGTTAAGGCTAGACTGCGCTCGCGAAGCGAAACCGGGGTTAAGGCTAGGCTGCGCTCGCGAAGCGAAAAGCGGGGTTAAGGCTAGGCTGCGCTCGCGAAGCGAAAAGCGGGGTTAAGGCTAGGCTGCGCTCGCGAAGCGAAAAGCGAGGTTAAGGCTAGGCTGCGCTCGCGAAGCGAAAAGCGGGGTTAAGGCTAGGCTGCGCTCGCGAGCGAAAAGCGGGGTTAAGGCTAGGCTGCGCTCGCGAAGCGAAAAGCGGGGTTAAGGCTAGGCTGCGCTCGCGAAGCGAAAAGCGGGGTTAAGGATAGGCTACGCTCGCGAAGCGAAAATCGGGGTTAAGGCTAGGCTGCGCTCGCGAAGCGAAAAGCGGGGTTAAGGCTAGGCTGCGCTCGCGAAGCGAAAAGCGGGGTTAAGGCTAGCATCACACCAAACTAGTTCTATCCCGTTCTACCCCGTTCTAAAAAAAATACTAGAACGGGCTGTGATCACGGTAGAATGCGTAGTTTGGCGTAAAATACGATGCTAGTTCGTTCATAAGCAGTCCTCAATACGTCTATCTCGTTCTTATCTCGTTCTTAGCCAGTCTGCAGTCCGTTTGTATCGCGTTCAGATCGTGTAGAAGTGCCCGTTCACCTCATGCCGACAACGTTTCGAAGCAGTTCGAGCCCGTCCGTAGCCGTTCTCAACCCGTTCTTAACCAGTTCAACCTCATTCTACCTCGTTCACAATACGTCCAAGCCAGTTCTAACTAATTCTTAACCCGACCAACTCGTTCGCACTACGTCCTCATCTCGTCCCTAGTGCGTGTGTACTCGCGTCCTGGCCCGTCCTGGCCCGACTGCTATGAATACCGAGCGCGTTGTAGCCAGTCCTCATTCAAGTTCAGGGCTCCGAGCTGTACACATCTACAATACAATCTCCGATCATCATGCCTCCAAAGAGAAGTCGATTCAGAAAGACAGGGCGAGCGAAATCAAGCACAAGTAGCCCTGCTGAAGGCCATGCAGATCCCCCTGAAGTTGCTGAGACTATTGAGCCTGCCCATGAAGGTCCAATTCAAGAGAGGGAGACGGAGAGACCTGTATCCCCTGGAGCCTCTGATGCCTCCAAGTCAGATGGGGATATGTCTGAGGAAGAAGCAGATCAGACTCAGAAGGCCAAGAAAAAGAAAGCAAAGACCCACACCCATCTCACCATAGAGCAACAAGAATCCATGCTTGAGTGGTTGAAGGCCCATTAAGTACTCTATAACAAAAAGCTCCAGGCCTATAAAGACACGAAGAAAAAGGCCTTCCTGTGGCAGCAGCAAGCTGAGTTGTTGAATGTAAACGTTGATGAGCTCAAGATATGGTATACCAGCCTCCGCACCCATTTCACTGAGCTGAATAAGAAGAAATCTGGTCGGTCGGTGTGCACACATACTGAAATGTATGGCCGACTGCACCACGTCGTAACACGTCCCTAGTAGGTTCGAAGTACGGCAATTCCGTTCGTAGTACGTCGATCTCGTTTTAAGTACGTTGTCAATCCGTCTAATTGGAGAACGGGATGGACGGGATAAAATTTTGAGCAGGCTCAAAGTTCTAGAGCACCCTCCCCGTCCGAGCCCGTCCATGAAGTTCGTAAAAAGACTGTAAATAGTAGCTACTACGTCCACTACGTTCATACACAGTTGGAGCCCGTTCGACAACATTTTCACGAACGTATTGAGAACAGGTTTGGTGTGATGGGGGTATAAGCATTCACGTGATTACGTGTATCATGTGCTATACGTGTGCCGTGTACCGTACGTGTCTGCATTTTAAAAATTAATTTGCTCCGCAACCGTTGGTCCGATTGACACAAAAGTTTTCCATAGAAGCGCCTCTGCCTGTAGAATGTTTTTATTCATAATTATGACGTCATAGGTCACGTTGTACGGACGCCATCTTTGAAAAACGTTACACCTCTATATCTCCCAAACCGCTCAATGGAAAAAATTGAAACATGGCTCATTGTCAAGTACTCCCCATGGGGAATAAGATATTGTTATGAATTTGAGAATGGTGTTTTTTTTGTGTTGTAAAATATCACCCTCCTTCCTCCAGTTGTTGTGTATAAAGGTCAAAGGTCGTTCCCGTAGTTATTTCATATACCACACGTAGCCAATCATATATCCTTCTATACAGTTATCTCCTTATTCTATGTAGGTTAAGGCCTTGTCTTCAATTAATTAGCACTCCATTGCACCAAATTCAAATAAGGTAGATTCCCTGCACATCCCCCCCCCCCCCCCCCCCCTTCGTCAATTGCCAACTGCACTGGGCGGTTTGCTGCATTCTGCCGCTGGTGTGGGGTTGTGTTTGTTTTCACCCCAAACTCCATTGAGCACGAGGTCATCTCGGAGCCGAAGGTGGGAGGAGTCAGCCCAGCGCCGGGAACAAGGCATGGCCTTGCCAACGCCTCCTCTAAGGGCGGGATCGGTGAGCCCTCGCGACCAATCAGGGCCGAGGCGACCTCACCGATGGGCGTGTCCTGGAGGCCGGCGGCTTGATCGCCTGAGGTGAGATATAAGCGCGTGTGGAAGCCTTTGTGAGAGAGATGGGAGATATACGGCGAAGAGACAGCGAACCATTAAGTTCAAGAGGGAGGAGTCCAGAGAGCGAGTTCAAGAGAGGGAGAGAGCCAAGAGAGTGAGAGAGTCCTGCGAGTTGCGAGACAGAGAGAGAGAACCCGTCACGCCAGACCCTCCACCAGCAGCTTTGACTCCACCAGGTAGCGTTGGCTCCACCAGGCAGCTCCGACCCGTTACCCCGTGGGGAACCAGGATCGGTGGCATCGGTGGCCGTCGAGGTCCAGCCTGACGTCCCGTGCAGGATCAAGCTCCAGCCAGCTCCGTGCCTTCCTCTCCCTCCAGCCATCCACCTCCTGCCATTCCTGTCATCATCCCCCGTGTAAGTGTGCTCGTAGTCTGTCTTTGTGTGTCTTGTCCCTGGGTATAAGTAAGACTGCCATAGGTAAGCTAGCATTGCACTGTGTCTCCTTGCTTCTGTCTGTCTTTTATTTTATTATCCTTCCTTCTTCCTTGGTTTCTTTCATTGTGTAAATAGTAGTAATAAATAGTATTCGTATTCCCAACCTTTTGCCTTTGTCTTCTTCTTCTTCACATCCGTCGTCTTTGTCTTTTCCCCATTGACAACCTGTGGCACGATTTGGCCAACATAAAGAATCGGGTCTAGTCTTGGTAAACGGCTCACGCCGCAGTTCGCTTCGCTCGGCGCAAACATGCAATCCATTACACTGCGGCCGTGAGCGGGGGAGTATTTCCTCGCGTGCCGGAAAGTGCTGGTAATTAGGTCATAGGACGTTTGGGCCTACTACCCTACCCAGCGCCGACCGGGCGTGGCGTCATGCACCCGGGACCACGTCGGTCAGTCATAAGCGAGGGGAATAATCGCCCCTTGGTAAGTGGGGAAGGCCGACGTTGGATTCCGCAACAATATGTTGATGGTGATGTCATCGGTGCCTTAATTATAACGTCATAATTGGACAAGTAGAACGCTTGATCGGATCAGTATGAATAAAACAAAAATTCCTCTGCAACTGTTAGACCGATGGATATGAATTTTTCAGAATATGTGCGGCTCCTGTAGAATTTTTAAATGATAATTATAACGTCATAAGTCACGTGTTACAGACGCCATCTTGGAAAAAAATCAAAAAGGTTGCACCTCCATATCTCCGAAACCGCTCCATGGAAAAAATTGAAGCATGGCTCATTGTCAAGTACTGCCCTTGGGGAATATGGTATTTTAATGATTATGTCATCGGTGCCTTCGTTATGACGTCTAAATTCGACAAGTACAACACTTATCCGATCAATGTGAATTTTTTTTTCTCTGCAACTGTTGCTCTGATGAACACTAAATTTTCACTATAGGAGGGCCTCCTCCTGTAGAATATTTTAATGATAATCATGATGTCATAGGTCATGTGGTACAGGCGCCGTCTTGGAAAACCCAAAAAATGTTGCACCTCTATATCTCCAAAACCGCTGCATGGAAAAAATTGAAACATGCCTCATTGTAAAGAACTCCATATCGGGAATAGGTGTTAACGATGACGTCATTGGCCATAATTATGACGTCATAATTAGACAGAGACAACACTTAGTCTGATCAGTGTTAAATGTATAGAGCATGATCTATGCAACAATTATATTAGAGAATAGAAATTTATGATGTCATCGCTCACGTGGTCTGGCAGCCATATTGGATCAAAGAAAAAAAAATGTTCAAAAACAAGAGTTGGCTCGCAACAAGTTTACTGCGCAGGGTAAGTATTCTATGAATACCATTTCGTTTTTCATGTCGACTCTCTGATTGTACCTATAGAGTCAGACTATACAATATATAATTGTACCTATAGAGTCAGACTATACAATATATTATTGTACCTATAGAGTCGGACTATACAATATATTATTGTACCTATAGAGTCAGACTATACAATATATTATTGTACCTATAGAGTCGGACTATACAATATATTATTGTACCTATAGAGTCAGACTATACAATATATAATTGTACCTATAGAGTCGGACTATACAATATATTATTGTACCTATAGAGTCAGACTATACAATATATTATTGTACCTATAGAGTCAGACTATACAATATATTATTGTACCTATAGAGTCGGACTATACAATATATTATTGTACCTCTAGAGTCAGACTATACAATATATTATTGTACCTATAGAGTCGGACTATACAATATATTATTGTACCTATAGAGTCAGACTATACAATATATTATTGTACCTATAGAGTCAGACTATACAATATATAATTGTACCTATAGAGTCAGACTATACAATATATTATTGTACCTATAGAGTCGGACTATACAATATATTATTGTACCTATCGAGTCGGACTATACAATATATTATTGTACCTGTATAGTCGGATTATACAATATATTATTGTACCTATAGAGTCGGACTATACAATATATTATTGTACCTATCGTGTCGGACTATACAATATATTATTGTACCTGTATAGTCGGATTATACAATATATTATTGTACCGATAGAGTCGGACTATACAATATATTATTGTACCTATAGAGTCAGATTATACAATATATTATTGTACCTATATAGTCGGATTATACAATATATTATTGTACCTGTATAGTCAGATTATACTATATATTATTGTACCTAAAGAGTCAGATTATACAATATATTATTGTACCGATATAGTCAGATCTTACTTTATATTATTGTACCTGTATAGTCAGACTATACAATATATTATTGTACCTGTATAGTCAGACTATACAATATATTATTGTACCTCATATAGTCAGATTATACCATATATTATTGTACCTCATATAGTCAGACTATACAATATATTATTGTACCTCATATAGTCAGACTATACAATATATTATTGTACCTCATATAGTCAGATTATACCATATATTATTGTACGTTATATAGTCAAACTATACAATGTATTATTGCACTTCCTTTCCCATTTCGCTGCTGTTGAACCTGTTATTTTTAGGCGGGAAGGGGAACCAGACTCTGCTGTTGCCGATACAATCACATTTAACCACTGAGATTTCCAATGGTGCCGAGTCCTGTATTTTTCAACGAAGTGGACACAAGCAGGTGTGCAGCAGGTGTGCATCGAAGTGTTTGGTAACGTCGGACAGTTTCAAAGTTTTGCGAGTCGTCGTCAGCAAAGAGCGAAGCGCTGCAGCTGAAGGTGAGAAAGAAAGCGCGCGAGACCGCAAAGTCGCTATCTGCGCGCACGTTGCATTTAACGCCCACTCGGTATCCGCACCCTGGGTCACGTGGTTATGGAAACGTACATGTACTCTAACTCGTCATAGGTCACCTGTACTCGAGCTCACGGACTCACGGACGCACGGATTGACACTCACGCGCACACACTCACGGGCGCACATTCACGCGCGCACACTCACGCGCGCACACTCACGGGCGCACTTTCACGCGCGCACACTCACACGCGCACATTCACGCGCGCACACTCACGCGCGCACATTCACGCGCGCACACTCACGCGCGCACACTCACGCGCGCACAGTCACGCGCGCACATTCACGCCGCACACTCACGCGTGCACCTTCACGCGCGCACATTCACGCGCGCACACTCACGCGCGCACATTCACGCGCGCACACTCACGCGCACACACTCACGCGCGCATATTCACGCGCGCACACTCACGCGCGCACACTCAGGGGCGCACTTTCACGCGCGCACACTCACGCGCGCACATTCACGCGCGCACACTCACGCGCGCACACTCACGCGCGCACATTCACGCGCGCACACTCACGCGCGCACATTCACGCGCGCACACTCACGCGCACACACTCACGCGCGCACATTCACGCGCGCACACTCACGCGCGCACACTCAGGGGCGCACTTTCACGCGCACACACTCACGCGCGCACATTCACGCGCGCACACTCACGCGCGCACATTCACGCCGCACACTCACGCCGCACACTCACGCGCGCACACTCACGCGCGCACATTCACGCGCGCACACTCATGTGCGAACGGATTGACACACACGCGCACACTCACGCGTGCACGGATTGGCCAGCACGCGCACACTCACGCCGCACACACGCGCGCACACTCATGCGTGCACATTCACGCGCGCACACTCACGTGCGCACGGATTGACACACACGCGCACACATTCACGGGCACACGGATTGACCAGCACGCGCACACTCACGCGCACACATTCACGGGCGCACGTATTGGCGCACACTCACGCGCACACATTCACGTGCACACGGATTGACACACACGCGCACATTCACGGGCGCACGTATTGACACACACGCGCACACTCACGCGCAGACATTCACGGGCGCACGTATTGACACACGCGCACACTCAAGTGCGCACGTATTGACACACACGCGCACACTCACGCGCACACATTCACGGGCGTACGTATTGACACACACGCGCACACTCACGTGCGCACGTATTGACACACACGCGCACACTCACGCGCACACATTCACGGGCGCACGTATTGACACACACGCGCACATTCACGCGCGCACATTCACGGGCGCACGTATTGACCAGCACGCGCACACACTTATAGTTGGAAAGATTTGGCGCGATGTTGCTACTTTACGAGGGCCCCTTGATAGACACACTTGAAGTGTGACACATAACACGACCATGTACGAGCGCTTCCCGTAACCCACGCAGGTCCACCTGTTCCAGCTCACCGTGTCCTCGTCGGGCGTGGTAACTTCTCGCCTTCTTACTGAGTTTCACCAGGAACGAACGAGGCATATCGGTGGATTTTCTGAGCTCCAGCAATCCGTCCCACGTGTACTCTCCGTTAACAGGTGCACCTCTCTCTGAGCTCCAGCAATTCGTCCCACGTGTACTCTCCGTTAACAGGTGCACCTCTCTCTGAGCTCCAGCAATCCGTCCCACGTGTACTCTCCGTTAACAGGTGCACCTCTCTCTGAGCTCCAGCAATCCGTCCCACGTGTACTCTCCGTTAACAGGTGCACCTCTCTCTGAGCTCCAGCAATCCGTCCCACGTGTACTCTCCGTTAACAGGTGCACCTCTCTCTGAGCTCCAGCAATCCGTCCCACGTGTACTCTCCGTTAACAGGTGCACCTCTCTCTGAGCTCCAGCAATCCGTCCCACGTGTACTCTCCGTTAACAGGTGCACCTCTCTCTGAGCTCCAGCAATCCGTCCCACGTGTACTCTCCGTTAACAGGTGCACCTCTCTCTGAGCTCCAGCAATCCGTGCCACGTGTACTCTCCGTTAACAGGTGCACCTCTCTCTGAGCTCCAGCAATCCGACCTCAGCCTGGACACCTCACGGGCGGAGCCATTTTGCGTCTGGGCCCCTGCGTGGACCCTCCCCCCATCCACCACCACCACCACCTTTCCTTCCTCCTCCCCAATCGTAGCTCAGTGGTGCTTTTGGACGCCGCGGGGTCTAAGTTGGTCCCGCCCGACCCTACCTGTGTGCACACCTGCGCCAATGGGTTCCTAAATCATGCATTTGATCGCAAATCCCCCCTGGGGCGTTTATTCAAATAAAACTCACGAAACCACAACATTCATTTGAACTCGGATTTGTTTATCATCATCATGAACATGTTTATTATGTTCCTATAGATAATAAAAAGCCCGGGTGGGATCACGGTCTCTTCACGGTGTAGTTCAGATCACTGCTGATTTGGGGGTAACCCCCGCCCCCCCCCGGACCCCCTGATCCGAAATCGAAAAATCTAACACCGACGATCCTGGGATCATCGAGTAGAAGATCCGTATCGGGATTGTGGGAAATGGTAAATAAGATATGAGTAGGAATCCGAACTTCGGGGGGATAACAGGTGGGTAACAGGTGGGTAACCCCCCCCCCCGCCCCCCCCCCTCATTAACCACCTTGTGGGTTTTATTTCTATATGTGTTCAGAAAAAGCAAAGCAGAAGTAACTGTTTAAAGAGAGAGAAAGCACCAAAGCGTTTAAAGAGAGAGAAAGCACCAACGTGTTTAAAGAGGGAGAAAGCACCAAAGCGTTTAAAGAGAGAGAAAGCACCAAAGCGTTTAAAGAGAGAGAAAGCACCAACGTGTTTAAAGAGGGAGAAAGCACCAAAGCGTTTAAAGAGAGAGAAAGCACCAACGTGTTTAAAGAGGGAGAAAGCACCAAAGCGTTTAAAGAGAGAGAAAGCACCAACGTGTTTAAAGAGAGAGAAAGCACCAAAGGCATTGCCATGGTAACTGATAATAAACAAAATGGAGTTGCTGGACGCATTTGGCCACCTCTCGCTGTCGCAGGGAAAATGGCCTTAAAACGCATGTTGTTGGACGAGGGACGTTCAAAAAGTTCTCAAAACAACATACTCAACAAGTCCATGTCCTGGCAACTTTACTTTGCAATTTATAAATACATTTTAATTTATACGAAAGTATATAAAGCATTGTTTTTATTTACATTTACACCTCGTTGTACAGGTGGCCCCGATACCTTGTCACACGTTGTAAAAACTGTTGACATCTGATAATTCCCTTCTGAGCATAAAAGAGATTATTGTCGCACACGAACCGACCGAGCCACTCATGAGCTCAAACAAGCAGCGACGCTTCCGTGTCGTCGAATCAGCCCACAAATGGTCCGGAAAATGTCCCACAGAACGTGGTGTAAACTCTTTATTAAAAATAACAATAAAATAATAACGATGGAGTACAAACGGATCCACTGGACACGGAAGGCTTGTGTCAAATACTGTGAAATGTGTGATAAAGTCAGAGTACGACAAATGTCTGTCACGTGGTGTAACTTGTGCAACCATTGAGTGTTCTCAGCTGGAGTGATAAAAGGCAATGTGACCATCTTTACAAGGAGTGACCAGACATTGAGGCCACCCTATACGTCATGGACGACCATCGTACCACGTCATTCGTGCAACTTTTACAGCGGCCCAATGTGTTGTACAATGTGTTGTACAATGTGTTGTACAATGTGTTGTACAATGTGTTGTACAATGTGTTGTACAATGTGTTGCATGCCTCATAATAAAAATAGGACCACGGGTCCTGAAGCTCACCTGGATCAGGAGCAAGTCACTGAAACCCCACACAAACCCCCTCAGTTCATTGAAATCGTGTGTGTAGTTTCGGAGAAGAGAGCAAATACTTATTTTGAGGGGGTCAAAAATCCCCCACTCTTCTCCCTCCCCCGTAGACCTCCTTTGTGAGTGCAGATTTTGATGCGGTCAATACACCGTCATGAGGCATCAGATATGCAGCTTGTGGGCAAGTTTCATCAAAATGGTGTGTGTAGTTGAAGCGATAATGACTGAAGTGTTTACTGACTGACTCACTCACTCACTCACTGAGTCACTCACTGAGTCACTCACTGACTCACTCACTGACTCACTCACTGACTCACTCACTGACTCACTGACTCACTCATTGACTCACTCACTCAGTCACTGACTCACTCACTCAGTCACTGACTCACTCACCCACTCAATGACTGACTCACTCACTCACTGACTCACAGACTCACTCACTGACTGACTCACAGACTCACTCACTCACTGACTGACTCACAGACTCACTCACTCACTGAATCTCACTCAGACTCACTCACTCACTCACAGACTCACTCACTCACAGACTCTCACTCACTCACAGACTCACTCACTCACTCATTGACTCACTCACTCACTGACTCACTCACTCACTGACTCATTCACTCACTGACTCATTCACTCACTGACTCACTCACTGACTCACTCACTCACTCACTCACTCACTGACTCACTCACTGACTCATTCACTCACTGACTCACTCACTCACTGACTCATTCACTCACTGACACATTCACTTACTGACTCATTCACTCACTGACTCACTCACTGACTCACTCACTCACTCACTGACTCACTGACTCACTCACTGACTCACTCACTCACAGACTCACTCAATCACTCACAGACTCACTCACTCACTCACTCACATAAATCGTTTAAAATAAAAAAAAGCCTTCAATTTCAGATATTTTACATTTTCATTTGGGCCTCCCAATTGAAGCCCCGCCCGTAGGGCGGGTACCGTTGCTAGTTAAACCAAATTCAGTGTTGGATTTTATATATACTAGGGCATGCCCGTACTATATATATGCCCGTACTATATATCTATCTAAAATTATATCCCCCCCCTCTATTTACATGAAATGGTTTGGTCCATTCGCAACGCCAAAGCGAACGGCGAACGGCTTGCGAGTACAGTGACAATCCCCCCCCTCTATTTACATGAATGGTTTGGTCCATTCGCAACGACCACAGAACCCCCCCCCTCTATTTACATGCAATGGTTTGGTCCAAAGCGAACGGCTTCCGGAGTTTGGTAAAGAAATCGCCATCGCGTGCACAAACGCGCAGGAAAGCGAATGAATCGCAAATTCGTTTTTATTAGTTTTAAAACGTAGTTTAACGCCAACATAGTTTGCAAACGTGAAATAAATGAATACGCTCTCAAATGTGCCATCCGAGGCAGAGTGTGTCCTCCACGTTCGGCACACGCGATCGTTCGCTGCTCTCTGATTGGTTGAATCGTTTTTTGGACATAGCTCGGTAAGTAATTGTCCGATTAATATGAAACCTTGAAAAGGCACATCCTCGGGTCCCCAGCAATATACCTGGCAAGTTTCAAGTATATCGGACCGGTAGTTGTCGAGAAACAGCGGTCACAGACAAACAAACAAACGTACAGACGTACAGACAGACAGACAGAGATTACTGGAATTATAGATAGATATTGTTGCGGATATGAGGATTGCATTTTTTTGATTGTGTGTATTGTAGTGGTAAATTGTTGTGTAACATTGGTTGGATATGGCCCCTCCTGCCTCCAGAGTTGTGTAAAGGTAAAAAGGGCGTCCCGGTAGTTATTCCATGAAACACCACATTGCAGGACCCGATAAAACCCTTGTTCAGTAGCTTATATCTTATTATGTGTTTTAGAGTAAGGCCTTGTCTTCCATTAGAATAATACTCCATTGCACCGAATCAATTAAGAATAGCTCCCCTTCAATAATTCCATTTCCCAGCCAAACTCTCCATCTGCGGGTAAAGCAGTTCACAAGCGTGGGGTGCACGCCCTCTCATTTCGCTGCTATAGTGAATATGTGCTCCGTGCTCTGTTTGAACAGGAGGGGCGGGGGCGCCAGGGAGAGGCAAGCCCAGGGCGTGCCACGAAGGGCGGGGCTGTTCAGCCCCATGCCCAAATAAGGAAACAAGCCCGTGGCTCGCCACGAGGGGCGTGTCGTCGGCGCCATGCCCAAATAAGGAGACAAGCCCGTGGGATTACCATACAAGGTCACGAAACAGAGCACGGGGGGGGGGGGGGGGGGGGGGGAAGGGCGGTACCAAAACGGAGGAGGGCGTGTCAGACCCGCGCTGAAGGTTTGGACAGAAGGGTGCGACGATCGCTGGGACAAGCTACACGAGGGATATGGCAGATGAGTCCAGGTGCGTAAGAGGGTTGGCAGTCCACCGGGAGAGAAGTGAGAGGCAGGGAATATGAGCTGAGCTGTGTGGAGAGGTACACGACAAAGAAAAGGTCCAAGAGAGAGCAGAGGAACTTTTACGAACGTGTTGCAAAGAGATACGGCAGATGAGTCCAGCCCCGTTTCAACCAGCCGCGTGAAGCTCTGATGGGGCAGCGAGTGACCCTGCCGGCGTGCGCTGTAAAGCCGAATACCAGGAGCTGCCGGCGTGCCCTGTAAAGCGGCATACAAGGAGCTGCCGGCTCCCCGCTTCCCGCCCGGAGTGGACCTGCTCGCTGTGCCCTGTGATCCCACCTGCTCATCCTTTCCAGCCATTCCTGCCTGCAAGTTCTCCATTTGCATACGTGAGTTTGTTTTGTTCGTGCTGTCCTGGGTGTAACTAAGTCTGTATAAGCTAGTAATTTTCACTGTGTCACCTGCGTTTTCATGTCCGCTGTAAATACCCGTGACTGCTCTTTTTGCTTATGTGTGTGTAAATAATAATAAACCCCGTTACTCTTCTGTACGTCTTCTTCTTCTTCCTCTTTGCATTCGTCATCTTAGTCTTTTCCACATTGAGTATCTGTGGCGCGATACGGCCAACGTTTGGGTGAATCGGGTTTAGTCGGGGAACAACTGTTCGGCCGCGGTGCCTTCGCTCGGCAAACAACATCCTTATCCGCGGACCGTAACAATTGGTGTCAGAAGTGTCGGATTCGGACCTGAAGGATTTAACGCGCTCAAAATTACAAAGTACCGAAATTGCTTTTGTTTTACAAAACCCGAATTTTGAAATCGCGCCATGGCTGGTCAAGGCGACCGGATGCCGGTGGGAGAGAAAATCGGGGTAGAATCGACCCAGGACCTCGGGGAAATGTATGTGGAGGAAAGGGAGGAGGAGAAAAATGGCAATGTGGTTGCGGAGGTTTCAGACACGCAAAATGGCGCTCTCGTGCACGAGGTTACGGGCGCGCAAAATGGCGCCTTTGCACACGCGGTTACAGCGGCACCAAATCTGGCGGCGCCCGTGACCGTAGCAGCACCGGTGAATTGGGACCTCTTTATGATACAAATAAAGGCGCTCATGGTCCAGACAAGTGAAGACCTGAGGAATGAATTGGGGAACCGGATGGAGGCTCAGATTGAGCAATTGGGGGGTAATGAGGGGCGAAGCGAGGGCTCAGAGTGAGCAATTGGGGGTAATGAGGGACAAAGCGAGGGGTACCGGTGAGGGGTTAGACAACGGGATAAAAGAGGTAAAGAATGGGTTAACGGGGGTGGAAAATAGAATGGCTGCCCAGGAGAATCAGATAGAGGGGTTGAAAAATGGGTTAATGGGGTTAGAAAATAGGATGGAAGACAAATTGCGGGAGATAGGGGAGCAATCCGCCCGAGAAATTAAACAAATGGGAGAGCAGATAGAGGAGGTAAAAATCGGGGTAAAAACCAAATTGGATGCTCAGAGGGATGAATTGGGACAGATGAGGGCAGCATCTACAAAAGAGAGGGAGGAGATGAAAGAGGAGATACGACGAGGTGTAAGTGAGGAGGTCTCGGGGGTACGCGAGGAGGTAAAGCGAGGTGAAAAGCGTATGGAGAAAGAAGTGAGGAATAATACGGCGAGGTTACAAGGGGGAATAGAGGGTCTGACGAGGGGAGTAGAACAGCTGACAGTGGGACAAAAGGAACTAGTGGACCAAGTGGAAAAGAACACTGCAATAATCGGGGGGTTAAAAGCGACACAAAAAGACATTAAAAATGAATTAATAGCGACACAGAAGGAATGTCAGATGGTACATGAGGGGTTGACGAAGAAGTTGGAAGAGGTGACAGAAGTAATGGAGACGAAGGACCGAGAGGTGAGTACGCACATAGAGACGGTCAAGGTAGCCTTAGAGGACGAACTTGAGGAGACGCACCGGGAAATAAAAGAGGTGAAGCAAAAATTAGAGGAAGTGGAAGGAGAGGTGAGTGAAATTAAGAAGAGACGGACAGAAACTAAGAGAGAAATAAAGGAGGAGGTGATGGAATATGTACAAGGTCGGTGCTCAACTCATAATGGTGTGCTCCCTAATCAAATAAAGAGTTTGCAGGTGGCGAAGGAGGTGCGGAGACGAGGTGCCAAGGTGAGTGGCGATATACGAGGAAATGTATATGATGTGAGGGGAGCTTCAGTCAGCTTGGGGGTTGATTTGGATCCGGGTGTTCGTGAGAGGCCGTTGGTGAAGTGTGCGACAGGTCTGGTGTGCGAAAGAGGAGGTGTGTGAGAATGTCCGACTCTGGGGTGTGTGAGGAAAAAGTGCGCACCGAGGAGAGAGTGTGCCGTCGAGAGTGAGTCGGTCGTAGCGCGTGTGCGAGGGAGCACATGGAAGCGCGTAGTGAGGAGTGTTACGGAGGAAGTAACGAGAGAGTGTGCGCAAGAGGATGCGCGAGAAAGGTGTGTAACGGACGGGTGCATGGGGAAAGAGTGTGCTGTCAAAAGTAAGGAAGAATGCACGCCTGTGGTGAGTGTTACAGAGGATGTAACGGGAGAGTGTGCGCGAGAAAGGTGTGTAACGGACGGGTGCATGGGGAAAGAGTGTGCTGTCAAAAGTAAGGAAGAATGCACACCTGTGGTGAGTGTTACAGAGGGTGTAACGGGAGAGTGTGCGCAAGAGTGTGCGCGAGAAAGGTGTGTAACGGACAGGTGCATGAGGAAAGAGTGCGCTGTCGAGAGTAAGGGTGAGTGCGCTGTCAAGAGTGGTGGTGGAAGTAGTGAGAGTGACACAGAGCGTGAGTTGGTTGTGACAGGTGAGAGAGGATGTACACCTGGAATGGAAGGAAGCACACCTGGAATGGTAGAGCGTGTATGGGAATGCATGCTGGAATTAGTAGTGAGACACGTGGTTGGGTGTGCGAGTGAGAGCACACCTGTGGTTGTCACAGAGGAGGTGACCGAGAAGGGGGCGCGAAGAGGTGTGTTGGTGAGGTGTGCGAACAACGAATGTGTGCCAAGGTGTTCGGTGGTCAGGTGTGTGACCAAGTCTGTGAGCGGAATGAGTGCACCTGGGTGTGTAAGAGAAGGTGCAATGACGAGGAGCATGGGAACAGCTGGATGTATGAGCAAAGAACGGGCTGCGGGGTGTAAGCATGCAGGTGAGGCATCGACGGTAACCGGGTTAGCGGTTAGAACGACATTTAGCCGAATCGGGCCCTCTGTGCGTGCCGGGTTTCGCGTGCCGCGAGGACCAGCGGGGATCCGAACCACGGCGGGTTCGAAAGGACCGCCGTACGTGATCCACGCTGGGCCGTGCTTGGAACGGCCGCGTCCGTGCTCCGCTAGGCAGAACGGGCAGCCCGATAGGAAGGGTCGTCATGGCGACCCCTTTTTGTTGAGGCGCTCCGGCAGGTCGAGATCGGGCCATTGGACGGCTCCGTGCCGAGATGGTGCGTGGGATCTCGGCCCGGGTAAGCGTCCTTCCCTGCACCGAGTGTCGGACGCATCCAGCCGCTGGCACCAAAGAACCCGCATTCATTGCTCGGCTGTACGAAGCCGAATTTTAGAAGTGAATTGGTGCACCGAGAGGATCTAGTAAGTAGACGGGTGATGAGGTTAGTGTGTTGGACCCAAAATTAGAAAAACAAAATTTGATGATTGGCAGAGGATTGGTAGAGTGATTGGCAAATTTTTGATTGGTTGGAATTTGGTAAGCAAAATTTATAGTAAGAGATGCCCCATGTGATGGGATGGCCAATCCACCATCCCTCACAGCGGGGGGCAAAGGAGCACTAGTTTTATGGGGTTTATGGCAGTGTAAGCTCGCCGAGGGAGGGTTTGGATAATGTGTAGGGCCCTAGAAGATTGACGTTAGGTAACGGTAAGGTTAGGTAGCTACATTGGACAGGTAGCTGGGGACATAGCGAGGGTAGTTTGGATGATAATGACGAGGGAGCGCAATAGTTTAAAGGGATGACTGGGAAGCGCAAGTTTCAGAGGTGAGTAGTTAGATGAGATGATGCCGTGTGAGTGTTGGAGGTGTATTCGGAAGTGTATTGTGAACAGGTGTGATTGAACAGGTGTGATTGCACAGGTGTGCAACTGAACAGGTGTGTGGAGCAGTGTATGAGTGATAGTGATAGTGATGTGTATTGTGTTGACCAAATGGTCCAGGGAGAAGGAGGGTGCAGGTGGCACCAGGTGTGAGTGCACAGGTGTGCACCAACAGGTGTATGGAATAAATGGTTGTGTGGAAGACATGGAGTGTGGAATATATGGAGTCTTGGAATGGATGGTCGTGGACTGAGTATGGTGGAAAATATGGAGTGGAGTGGATGGTGCGAAGGTGTGAATGGGGGAAGAGTGGACCCCCATCACGGATACCCGGGGCGGGTAGTGTAAGTGTTAGGTAGAGGGTATAGGTAAATTGTGGTTGGATATTGGCATTTGTGGTGCGGGTGGAAGAATGATGTTTGGATGGGTGCATTAGTGTTGTGGAAATGGCTGGGCGTGTAGCCTGTTAGTGTGTGTAGTTGGTTTGGGCACTCCACCACTGTGAGGATGTTGGCCAGGTGAGGCCGCAGGTGGGCTCTGGGAGCCGGTAGAGTAGTTGTGGATGGGGCCCGAGGATCCGGAGGACGGACCCGGGTAGCCCAGTGCCAGAGGGCACCGAGGGGTGACAGAGCCAGGAGGGGCCTTCCCCAATTAGATAGGTTAGGGTGAGGAGCTAGGTAAGCTCGGGTGGCAACTACAGTGGTGGAGGTGTGCAGGTGGGTAGACCTGCTGGGAGAGCTACACGACCCAGCCCCGAAATTGTGCAAGGGCACCGGGAGATGAATCGGGGGAGTGAGACCCCAAATTGAGAAGCACCACAGTTTGGTCAATGGGAATTGGGTTTTAGAACCCATAGTGTAAGTTGGCCAATGGATTGGCAGGGAGAGACCCCGGGTAGTGTAAAGTGTGTTAAAGTAATTTAGAAAGTAGTTAAGATGAAGTCTCCTCGCACCATCTGCATCCACTCACCTGAGATGACGTACCTCCACACCATGCCATGTTTTGATTATTTTTTATGTGCAAATGTTTTGGATTGTGAGACGCATCATGACGTGGGTGTGACATTGTGCTTGATGTTCCATCTCTTCCTCCTTATGAGGGTTGATGATGAATTGGGTGATGGCAAATTTTGGCGAGAGGGATTGTGGTGACGAATTTGGTATTGAAGAAATATGGGGAAGACGTGACAGTAGCGACGAATTTGTAAATGTGTAGATTTTGTACATATGGGGTAAGGGCAAGGGTAGTGTAGGTGACAGGGGGGTGACGTACGGTAGGGACGAGCTTTCTCACTTCGCCCTCCATACGCATTTCACCTTGCATTGCCTTATTGATGTGTACCCTTGTGACCTTACCCCTCGCTCATCTGTCTTGTCCCCCTTTTGTCTCCCACATGACCTGTGCGCCATTGGGCGCCGAGGGGAGCGTGCGTGAGCCCGCCATTGTGCGCCCGGAACTCCCAGAACCAGCTGTCTGCATCGATGCACCACATTATGGACCACATGTCTGTGGCCGAGCACCACTGATGGACCCCATGGGTTGGGGCATGGCCCCTCTGCTGGAACCGGCCATGAGGGCCCGAAATCTTGCTGGCGGACCTTGATCACAGGGCACCGATGCCCCACAGGTGAACCACACTAGTCGGCACTGTGGGCCATAAATAAAGAAAATAAAAACAGACACGTTAGGTGCATTTTATTGCAAATAGGCCGCCAGCAAAGGAAAAAAAAGACAACAACTGGAAGAAATAATAATAGCCAACAGAGGGAGCCGAAGAGCAAGAGACCACCTGCAGGGTTAGGGGTTGTTGATTTATTTTTATTTATGAACACTGATGAACAATGGTGACTGCACCGATTGGTGCTTGAGGGTGTGTTGGTGCGTTTTGGGTGCTTTCATGGTGCATTGATGCAGAGCAGACTGTCTCCACCCCCCCCCCCCAGAAAGAATGATCACAGGTCCTGTGTTAGTTTTGTAAATAAAAGTAGCGTCAATTGTAAATAATGCTCCCCACCGTCAGTGTGTAGTTTGAAGACCATTCCGCAATTCGGTTAGCTGTGGGCGTGAGTCTGTTAGGCAGGGTGCAATGGAGCAGCAGGACATATTTATCTATGTTTTAAAACTGTCGCACTCAGGGTCAGGTTAAAAGTAGAGGGAACTACACCTACGTGTCACACTAAATTAAAGTTATAGGCCCGGGACGTGCCTAAGAGGAGGAGGGTGCAGTGTTGCGGATATGAGGATTGCATTTTTTTGATTGTGTGTATTGTAGTGGTAAATTGTTGTGTAACATTGGTTGGATATGGCCCCTCCTGCCTCCAGAGTTGTGTAAAGGTAAAAAGGGCGTCCCGGTAGTTATTCCATGAAACACCACATTGCAGGACCTGATAAAACCCTTGTTCAGTAGCTTATATCTTATTATGTGTTTTAGAGTAAGGCCTTGTCTTCCATTAGAATAATACTCCATTGCACCGAATCAATTAAGAATAGCTCCCCTTCAATAATTCCATTTCCCAGCCAAACTCTCCATCTGTGGGTAAAGCAGTTCACAAGCGTGGGATGCACGCCCTCTCATTTCGCTGCGATAGTGAATATGTGCTCCGTGCTCTGTTTGAACAGGAGGGGCGGGGGCGCCAGGGAGAGGCAAGCCCAGGGCACGCCACGAAGGGCGGGGCTGTTCAGCCCCATGCCCAAATAAGGAAACAAGCCCGTGGCTCGCCACGAGGGGCGTGCCGTCAGCGCCATGCCCAAATAAGGAGACAAGCCCGTGGGATTACCATACAAGGTCACGAAACAGAGCACGGGGGGGGGGGGGGGGGGGGAGGGCGGTACCAAAATGGAGGAGGGCGTGTCAGACCCGCGCTGAAGGTTTGGACAGAAGGGTGCGACGATCGCTGGGACAAGCTACACGAGGGATACGGCAGATGAGTCCAGGTGCGTAAGAGGGTTGGCAGTCAACCGGGAGAGAAGTGAGAGGCAGGGAATACGAGCTGAGCTGTGTGGAGAGGTACACGACAAAGAAAAGGTCCAAGAGAAAGCAGAGGAACTTTTACGAACGAGTTGCAAAGAGATACGGCAGATGAGTCCAGCCCCGTTTCAACCAGCCGCGTGAAGCCCTGACGGGGCAGCGAGTGACCCTGCCGGCGTGCGCTGTAAAGCCGAATACCAGGAGCTGCCGGCGTGCGCTGTAAAGCGGGTTACAAGGAGCTGCCGGCTCCCCGCTTCCCGCCCGGAGTGGACCTGCTCGCTGTGCCCTGTGATCCCACCTGCTCATCCTTTCCAGCCATTCCTGCCTGCAAGTTCCCCATTTGCGTACGTGAGTTTGTTTTTTTCGTGCTGTCCTGGGTAGTAACTAAGTCTGTATAAGCTAGTAATTTTCACTGTGTCACCTGCGTTTTCATGTCCGCTGTAAATACCCGTGACTGCTCTTTTTGCTTATGTGTGTGTAAATAATAATAAACCCCATTACTCTTCTGTACGTCTTCTTCTTCTTCCTCTTTGCATTCGTCATCTTAGTCTTTTCCACATTGAGTATCTGTGGCGCGATACGGCCAACGTTTGGGTGAATCGGGTTTAGTCGGGGAACAACTGTTCGGTCGCGGAGCCTCCGCTCGGCAAACAACATCCTTAACCGCGTACCGTAACAATATATATATATATAGTTAAATCAATGGTCCTCAGGGTCTATTGGGTCTTCAGAGTCCTCAGGGTGTTTTGAGTCCTCAGGGTGTTTTGAGTCCTCGGGGTGTTTTGAGTCCTCGGGGTGTTTTGAGTCCTTGGGGTGTTTTGAGTCCTCGGGGTGTTTTGAGTCCTCGGGGTGTTTTGAGTCACCAGGGTCTTTTTCATCCTTGCAATCTTTTGAATCCTTGGAGTCTTTTGCATCCTCGGAATCTTTTTGGTCATTGGGTCCTTCTGCTCTTTTGGGTCCTTGGGGACTTTTGGGACTTTTGAGTCATCAGGGTCTTTTGGGTCCCCAAGGACTTTTAGGTCCTCGCGGACTTTTAGGTTTTCAGGGATTTTTGGGTCCTCAGGGACTTTTGGGTAATGTAGGTGTTTTGTGTCCCTGGGGATTTTTGAGTCCTCGTGGTATTTGGGGTATTCACAGTCTTTAGGGACCCTCAGGGTATTTTGGGTCCTCAGGGTCTTTTCGGTCTTTTGAGTCCTCGGGGTCTTTTGTATCTTCACAGTCTTTAGGGTCCCTTGGGGTATTTTGGGTCTTCGGCATCCTCTGGTTTTTCGTGGTATTTTGTGGTCTTGGTGGTCTTAAGAGTCTCGGGGTTCTTAAAGGTTCTTCAAAGGTTTAATAGGTCTTAGGAGTACAAAGGGTTGAAAGGTACATTCCTATAGTACGTGATTAATGGACGTATGTAATTAGTCTTCTACCGACTCCTCTCTGGCCTTGCCCCCCCAGCCCTCTCTGGGCTCTGTCCCCCAAATATTCCTACAGGTCGCACAAGATCTGCCTGCAACCCTCTTATGGTTAAACTGCCAAAATCAAGACTTTCTGCTCACCTTCACTCCTTCATTCCTCTTTTCTCCCGCCTCTGGAACAAACTCCCTCACTCTCTTCAATCCCACTCTACCCTCCAGGTCTTTAAAACAGCTGTTCACCACCATCTCTTATCCTCCCCCATCCAAAACCTTGATCTTTTCTACCCCCGCTAATTTCGGTCCCCATGTGTTTTATACTTCCCCCCCACCCCCCCTCCCCTTCCCACGCCTCCTGCCCCCAAGCCCTCTCCCTCCCACACTTCTCCCTGCTCTCAAATGTTGTCGTTGTGTGCTTCCCCTTCTCTCCCCATCTTGGCTTCCGCTCCCTCTTTTGTATATTTTGTTTGTCTGGTTGATTTGTTTGTGAAATAAATGTTAGCTCTTTCACGAGCCTCGATTCAGTATACAAAAAAAAAAGAAAAAAAAAGTACACACGATGCCACTGAGTTCAAACAGTACGTAATTAATGGATATACTGAAAAGTCATATGTCTGGAGAAGATAATATTGTAGAGTTCCTTCTTCAAACGATAAGAAAAATTCTGGCTGCCAGACCGTGCAAACAATCACGTTGACATTTTAAACAAGTATTCTCCTTGTTGACTTCTACATTTTTGTTAGAAATTTGATCTGTTTGAAATTTCACATCGATGGATGTAGCCGTTCAAGAGAAATAATTTTTAGAAAGATTTTCGTTCAATCCAATATGGCTGCCACACCATGCGACCTATCAATTATTCCAGAACACCATTGTATCCCCAACGCATAAGGAACATATATGTGAAGTTTCCATTCGATCTGTCCAGACGTTCTGGAGAAGATAGTTTTAAAACGTTTATGCTTCAAAAAATCATAGCTGCCAAACCATGTCCCCTATGATATCATGGCTGGGGTTCATTTGTTCCTAATGGGTAGGCGATCATGCCTGCAAATTTTCGCCTTAATCTGTTCAGCCGTTTCGGAGAAAATGAGTGTTAAGCGTTTTTTAAAGGGTTTTGTGTGAAAAACATATGGCTGCCGAACCACGTGACTGATGACCTCATCAATTGTTTTTGCTTGACTGAGAGAAATTTCATGATCCTTAGATTTCTCCTTAATTACTCAAGAAATTTTATGTTTATGGAATCAAGCGTTCTACTTGTTGAATTATGACATCATAATGGAGGCACGTATGACATCTTCATTAACACATGCTATTCCCCATAGAGAGTACTTTACAATGCGCCATGTTCCAATTTGTTCCATTTAGCGGTTTCGGAGATATAGAGGGGCAAAGTTTTTCGGTTTTTCCAAGATGGCGCCAACACCACGTTACCTGTGACGTTAACATGGCATTAGAAAATTCTACAGGTGGAGCCGCTGCTTTGGTGAAAATTTCGTGTCAATCGGACCAACAGTTGCAGAGAAAATGAATTGTAAAGGGAATAAACCCATAAAATAATGGAGGAATAATAATAACTAGAACTGCCACTTTAAAACTGCTGGCAGTGATGACCGGTTTACTCGCACCCACTATTGATGCAACCCCACTGTTGATACAACCCCACTTTTGATACAACCCCACTTGTGATACAACCCCACTTTCATTGGACATGCTTTGACACAACCGAGGATACAACCCCGACACACACACACACACACACACACACACACACACACACACACACACACACACACACACACACACACACACACATCCCCCCTACCCCCTCCCACACACACACCCACACCCCTCCCCCCACATGCACACCCCTCCAAACACCCACACACACCCACACACACACACACACACACACACACACACACACACATCCCTCCCCCCCCCCCACACACACACACATCCCTCCCCCCCCACACACACACACATCCCCCTACACACACACACACACACACACACACACACACACACACACACACACACACACACACACACACACACACACACACAACCAACCCCCCCCCCCCCCACCTACACACACACACACACACACACATCCCTCCACCCCCACACACACACACATCCCCCCTACACACACACACGCTTATTTTTCAAGATATGCAGGTTGCAAGGTCAGACATATATATGGTGGCGGCCATCTTGGATTTTGACGTGGCGACCCAATTTTCGATAGCGTTCTTCCTTGTGCCTAGATACACCCACACACCAAATTAGAAGTTGCTACTTCGCTTATTTTTCAAGATATGCAGGTTGCAAGGTCAGACATATATATGGTGGCGGCCATCTTGGATTTTGACGTGGCGACCCAATTTTCGATAGCGTTCTTCCTTGTGCCTAGATACACCGACACACCAAATTAGAAGTTGCTACTTTGCTTATTTTTCAAGATATGCAGGTTGCAAGGTTCAGACATACATGGTGGTGGCCATCTTGGATTTTGCCGTGGCGACCCAATTTTCAATAGCTGGCGCATGCGCAGATGGGCTGCACTGCGATGCCACTGAAAAGCGGCTGAGAAAACCGCGCATGCGCAGATCGCGGACATGATTCATTTTGATTGCCATCTTTATTTAATTTCCGAAAAGACGTCTGCATTCGAAAATCGCGTGATGACGTCACGACGTAAATGCATTTCTTCATATAACTTCAGATCGGCTGGATGGATTTTGACGAAATAAACGGCATCGTGTAGGGCATTTAATTGCGCAAATTTCAAGACCAATTGCAACCATGACAGCCATTTCCTTCTCGCACAGCACCAAACATTCTAATGCATCAATCCCGTCAACCCTGCGCATGCGCAGGTGGTGCGACGAAGCACTTAAACGCTGAAAAAATCGCGCATGCGCAAATGGTAGCGCTGGAGCGCAAGGTCACGTGTGGACGCGTACGTAATATGTGGATGGGACACAGCCGGATCGCTCTCATGCGCAAATGCGCTGGTCTGGTGTTGATTTGATGCCCTGAAAGACTTCGGCGCATGCGCAAATGGTAGCGCTGAATTGGAAGGTCACATGTGCACGCTTACGTAATATGTGGATGGATGTTTGCGCATGCGCAAATGGGCCACTGTATTTTCGTGTATTACGTACGCGCTTTGATGGGCGGGGCGTATGGTGTTCATGAAATGGTCAAATGCGGAAGTGCTGGAAGCAGTTGCGATGGTGTCGCACGATCTCTTCTCGCGGTCCACAAGATTATCACAGAGAGGTGCAGCTTCCAGCGTTTCTAGATCTGATCCAGGCCTATCCAACGAGACCAGTCCCAGCATTCTAGGCCCAATGGTTGTCTCAGACGGACCCGACAACGGACGTGTTTGTTTTAACTCGAGCCGATTCGATCAGAGACGTGCTGCCGAACATAACCTGTCATATATTTTGAACGCGTGGCTCGATTTTTACAAAATAAACTTTTTCTTGCAGGGCTTAACCGTGCGCTGACAACGATACCGAGTTTGACCCTGAGAGAGCCGTTTTGCGCCGCAAAGGCGCCTTGTTCCCCGTGAGGACCATGTCGTGCTGCATAAATTATCATATATTACCGGCGGCGCGTTCCGCGCTAGAACTGCCATTTTAGTCTGAGAACTAGTCAGAATAGTCAGAATTTGAGCAAATCTGTTTCATTCGTTTGTTAATATGCCTCAGCTATTGACAAATCTGCAATTATAATTTTTTTTGCCGTTCAAATGACCGCGGGAGATCGCGTTATCGTGAGCACGTTCTGGAAAGACAAAATGGTGTGTTTCTTCTTCTTTCAACAAAAAAGACTTTAGCTTCGCGTCCGAACATCCAATCATCTTGAAATTTTGCAAACTTGTTCCACCCGATGAGAGCTACATTGCATTAAAAATTCAAGTCGATCCATGCAGTGGTTCAAGAGTTACAAGCTTTTTAAAATTTACCTTCCATTATTTATTGGGGCCAAACCATGTGACTTATCAAAACGTCTCAAGTAACGATGAAACATCCCCCCATGCGGAACATTTGTGTAAAGTTTCCACTCGATATCTCCACAAATTATGAAGGTGATTCCATTTCTAGTTTGAAATTTTAAAACGTCATAACTCTGAAACCACGTGTCGGATGACGTTGTGCTCGTTGACTTTTTTGTTCGTCATGGGTATCCGAATATGCATGCCAAGTTTGGGCTCGATCCGTTCAGCCGTTGCGGAGAAAAAGGGTTTTTTGTGTTTTTTCACGGAAAACAAGATGGCGGCCGAACCATGTGACGTATGACTTCGAAAATTTTCGCATTCTGAGTTTTTTTTAACTAAGCATCTGGGGGGAAAAATCTCATTTTCGGGGGAGAAAAACTGTGTTTGACGAATTCTAACCTCTTAACGTTAGCATTTTTGATATACAGTGGAACCTCTAAATCCGAATTTAATTCGTTCCAGCGGCAGTTCGGATTGGGAAACGTTCGGAATTAGAAACTATTTTCCTCATAAGAAATAATGGAAAGTGAATTAATCCGTTCCTGGACCCCAAAAACCCATTATCAAGACACTGTTAACTGCAAATACACATGATTCAAGGTAAAATAAGATGAGTAAATGCCCTAAATATCAAATAATAATAATAATAAAAACAAGAAATAAATGTACTAACATGAAAATAACTGCATTTACCTTAGTGGAGAGTTCTGATGGTGCATGTGGAAGCTGGAGAGGAGGAAGGAGGGAGAGGGTTTTATTGCTTGGAAGGTGAGGCACCTTCCAAGCTAACATCAGATGACTGTGCTTCTGGTGTTTGCTCTCTTTGTCTCTTAACACCACTTGCAGAGGGTTGGGGCTCACTAGGCTTGCTTTCTTTAGAGAACCACCTCTCCAAAGTTGCCTGGTGTTGGCGACTTTTCTTAATTTTTCTGAAGTGGTCAATCACATTGTCACTGAACAAGTTAATGCTCCTGTTAACCACTGCTTTATTAGGGTGCCACTTTTCAACAATGGCCTGTGTTTTAGACCAATGGAAGCACAGTTCTCTAATTTCAGCACTGGAAATATGAACGACGCTCGCGGCGGGAAATATGAACGACGCTAACGCTATGTTGGCGGTTCGGTTATAGAAATACATTCGGAATTAGGGACAAAATTTTCTCGAATTTACGGTTCGGAATTAGAGTAGTTCGAGATGAGGGGCGTTCGGAATTAGGGGTCACTACTGTACTCAATACACATGTTTTTTGTTCCCATTGCAGAGTTCTTTAGAATGAGCCATTCCTCAAATTTTTCCATTGAGCCGTTTCGGAGATACAGAGGGGCAAAGTTGAAGGTGTTTTACAAGATGGCGCCCATACCACGTGACCTATGACGTGATCATTAGCATTAAAAAATTCTACGAGCCTAGCCGATCATTTGATGAAAATTTCCTGTCAATCCGACCAGCGGTTGCTGAGAAACTTAATTATGAAGTTTTCGGAGGTGCAAAATAGGGTGGAAGAATAATAATAAGAAAAACTCTAGCAGTAATAATAGGTTTCTCTCCATTTCATGGAGAGTAAACCTAATAATAATAACAATAATAATAATAATGATAATAATAATAATCTGAACAAAACGAAAGGGGTACCACAGCCTGAAAGGCATGTGTTACCCCAATAATAATTATCATTATATCACAAACTACCATGATGCATGACGTTGTCTTTATGATACATTCATTTTAATCCCATATTCCATACAGTATTCCTTTACCATCTCACAAAAGGTGAATGATCGTGTCGTTCGTCGACGTAATTAAGGGAAATCAATCCCAATAATCAAGGTAAATCAATCCCAATAATAAAGGGAAATCAATCCCAATAATCAAGGGAAATCAATCCCAATAATCAAGGGAAATCAATCCCAATAATCAAGGGAAATCAATCCCAATAATCAAGGGAAATCAATCCCAATAATCAAGGGAAATCAATCCCAATAATCAAGGGAAATCAATCCCAATAATCAAGGGAAATCAATCCCAATAATCAAGGGAAATCAATCCCAATAATCAAGGGAAATCAATCCCAATAATCAAGGGAAATCAATCCCAATAATCAAGGGAAATCAATCCCAATAATCAAGGGAAATCAATCCCAATAATCAAGGGAAATCAATCCCAATAATCAAGGGAAATCAATCCCAATAATCAAGGGAAATCAATCCCAATAATCAAGGTAAACCAATCCCAATAATCAAGGGAAATCAATCTCAATCTGCGCCAGTGCCGGACCCCAAACAGTCCACGTGGCCGTTAATGGACACATTGCTCTCAAACGATGGACAGACACAATGTTGATGGATTATCAAATGATGGACAGACACAATGTTGATGGATTATCAAACGATGGACAGACACAATGTTGATGGATTATCAAACGATGGACAGACACAATGTTGATGGATTTATCAAACGATGGACAGACACAATGTTGATGGATTATCAAACGATGGACAGACACAATGTTGATGGATTATCAAACGATGGACAGACACAATGTTGATGGATTATCAAACGATGGACAGACACAATGTTGATGGATTATCAAACGATGGACAGACACAATGTTGATGGATTATCAAACGATGGACAGACACAATGTTGATGGACTATCAAACGATGAATAGACACAATGTTGATGGATTATCAAACGATGGACAGACACAATGTTGATGGATTATCAAACGATCGACAGACACAATGTTGATAGATTATCAAACGATGGACAGACACAATGTTGATGGATTATCAAACGATGGACAGACACAATGTTGATGGATTATCAAACGATCGACAGGCACAATGTTGATGGATTATCAAACGATGAATAGACACAATGTTGATGGATTATCAAACGATGGACAGACACAATGTTGATGGATTATCAAACGATCGACAGACACAATGTTGATAGATTATCAAACGATCGACAGGCACAATGTTGATGGATTATCAAACGATGGACAGACACAATGTTGATGGATTATCAAACGATCGACAGGCACAATGTTGATAGATTATCAAACGATGGACAGACACAATGTTGATGGATTATCAAACGATGGACAGACACAATGTGGATGGGTTATCAAACGATGGACAGACACAATGTTGATGGATTATCAAACGATGGACAGGCAAAATGTTGATGGATTATCAAACGTGAGGTTTCATTGGGAAGATTTCAGAGGGAGCTAAATGAGTGCACCAAAAGTGATTTGAGTGTTATAAACACGCAATCCCGACGTGTAATAAAGGAATGATTGATGGTGAAACAAGTTATAAAACTCTGTTACGTTTTCTCTGGGAAGGTCGGGAGAGACTGACAGCTGTTTTCCCTGCGTTTCACCTTTCCCTCTTCCTCCACTCTTGTGAGAACAACCCCCTGCCACCACCCTTGCCTCTCCCTGCCACCACCCTTGCCCCTCCCTGCATGACCACCCCCCTTCATCTATCTTTTCTCTTCCTGATATTCCTCATGAACACCTGTTCTAGTTCCCTCGATGCGACCCACTCGGCTATATAACTTATCTTCACCGCAACTACCTCTCACGCACCATGTCCTTCCTATTCAAATGGGATCACATCTCCAAACAAATATTATTCTCAAAATAAAACCGACATAACGATGAACTATGATAATGCTTTCGTTGGGTCATATCCGTGCTGTATTACAAACTGTTTCATAAAACAAATTTCTGCCTCGATACACACATTATGCTTGGTGCTCTCACTCTATGTATAAAACCAAGAAATCTATTCAAATGTTGCACATGATTTATTATTATAACAAAACGATTCCACTGTTGCACATAATAAAATAATTTTTTTAACAAAACTTTTCAACTGTTGGACATCATTTGTTATTATAACAAAACTATTAAATTATTGCACAAAATTTTGAAATCTTTTAAGCAAAACTATTCAACTGTTGCACATCATTTATAAATCTCATAACAAAAGGATTCAACTGTTGCACATCGTATAAAAATCTTTTAAACAAAACAATTCAACTGTTGCACATCGTATAAAAATCTTTTAAACAAAACTATTCAACTGTTGCACGTCGTATAAAAATCTTTTAAACAAAACTATTCAACTGTTGCACATCGTATAAAATCTTTTAAACAAAACTATTCAACTGTTGCACATCGTATAAAAATCTTTTAAACAAAACTATTCAACTGTTGCACGTCGTATAAAAATATTTTAAACAAAACTATTCAACTGTTGCACATCGTATAAAAATCTTTTAAACAAAACTATTCAACTGTTGCACATCGTATAAAAATCTTTTAAACAAAACTATTCAACTGTTGCACGTCGTATAAAAATCTTTCAAAAAAAACTATTCAACTGTTGCACATAATTTAAAAAATCTTATAACAAAACGATTCAACTGTTGCACATCATTTATAAATCTCATGACAAAAGGATTCAACTGTTGCACATCGTATAAAAATATTTTAAACAAAACTATTCAACTGTTGCACATCATTAAAAAATATTTTAAACAAAACTATTCAATCATTGCAAATAATTTATGAATCTTAAAACAAAACGATTAAACTGCTGCACATCATGAAAGAATCTTGTAACAAAATTATTCGACTGTTGCACATAATTAATATATATTATAAAAAAACTATTCAACTATTGCACATCATTTAAAATATATTATAACAAAACTATTCAACTGTTGCACATAATTTAAAAAATCTTATAACAAAACTATTAAACTGTTGCACTTAATTTAAAAAGATTACAACAAAACCATTCAACTTTTGCACGTCATTGTAAAATATTTTAATAAAACTATTCAACTGTTGCACTAAATTTAAAAATATTATAACAAAACCATTCAACTTTTGCACGTCATTGTAAAATATTTTAACAAAACTATTCAACTGTTGCACTTAATTTAAAAAATATTATAACAAAACTATTCAACTGTTGCACACATTTAAAAAATCTTATACCAAAACTCTTCAACTGTTGAGCATCATTTAGAACTGTTACAACAAAACTATTCAACTTCAACTAAGCACATCATTTTAAAATCTTACAACAAAACTATTCAACTGTTGCACGTCATTAAAATTCTTACACCAAAACTATGCAACTGTTGCGCATCATTTAGAACTCTTATAACAAAACCATTCAACTGTTGCACATTATTTTAAAATTATATAACAAAACTATTCAACTGTTGCGCATCAGTGAGAACTCTTACAACAAAACTATTCAACTGTTGCACATAATTTAAAATCTTATAAAAAAAACTATTCAACTGTTGCACGTGATATAAAAATCTTATAACAAAACTATTCAAATTTCGCACATCATTTTATTTTATTTTATCGATACAGAATCGAGGCTCGTGAAAGAGCAAACATTTATCACACAAACAAATCAAACAGACAAACAAACAAAGTACATAAAAAGGGGAGCGGTAGACAAGATGGGGAGAGAAGGGGAAGCACATAAACACAACATTTGAGAGCAGGGACATCGGGAATGTGTGGGAGTGAGAGGGCTTGGGGGGAGGCGGTGTGTGAAGGGGGGGGGGGGGGGGGGTTGGGAGAAGTATAAACACAAGGACACCAAGGACTTCCAGGAAAGAAGTTGGTATTTCATAAAAGAGGATTTGGGGTGAAATTAGCGGGGGTAGAAAAGATCAAGGTTTTGGCTGGGGGAAGATAAGAGATGGTGGTGAACAGCTGTTTTAAAGACCTGGAGGGAGGAGTGGGATTGAAGAGAGTGAGGGAGTTTGTTCTAGAGGCGGGAGAAAAGGGGAATGGTGGAGTGAAGGTGAGCAGAGAGCCTTGATTTTGGCTGTTTAACCATAAGAGTAGATGATAAATGTTGTTCCTGGGACACTCCCAAATCTCCATTCACTTACATGTTAATTTCCCATCTCCCCTCACTTTCCCTCATTTCCCCTTAACACCTCTATTTCTGCCACCCTGATCTTTACGAACCTTTTGGCCTTTTGACACACTAGCTATAGCTTAAGATAACCTACTCTTATCCTTAATGTTGTTCATTAGACCACTCAAACAATGATCCTACAAATATATGTTTATGCGTAGGAAATAATTTAATTCTCCTACAACTCTCTTCACCATCTATATATATAAAACACAGTTTGTGTGTGTGTGTGTGTGTGTGTGTGTGTGTGTGTGTGTAATGTTACCGATAGACTCCTAAACGGAGAGGCTCACGTGCTTGATATTTGGCACAGACATGGCCATTGAGCCTGGGAAGAACATGGCCGACCTAAAAATTTATTTCATAATATTTTTTTACCATATTTTTACCTCAGCGCATTTCAGCGAGGAATATTATGCACGGAATCTGACCGGTGGAAGAGCAGCGCGCTGATTCGCTCAGAGCGATCACGTGATGTTCCTTGCTGCCATTAACTCAGTTACGCGTTCGCACGTATTTCAGAGCGAAAAGCGATTGCGTTTTTTCACATTTCAGCGAGGAACATTGCCATTCACACCACATAGGTTTTTTTTCTTTCATCTTTAGATCCATATTTTTTTTCAGCGAGGAATATTATACACAGAATCTGAATTGGTGGCAGAGCAGCGCGCTGATTCGCTCATTCGTGCTCATGGATGACGATCACGATCACGTGATGACGTGATCACGAATGATGTTCGTGACGCGATCACGTGATGTTCCTTGCCGCCATAAACTCACAGCAAGTAGTGTGGTGAAAATGTAAGTTGAACCCAGGTGTGACGCTCACTTAAACCACTGGGCGGTGTCTATAAGACCTCGGGACGTCCGCGACTCGAGGCCACTCCTGCGACTTTATACAATGACATGTAGAATTGAATGGTACGTACCCACTTATATTCTAGGCTTGCTTGCATTGACTGATATATCCAATCTTTCTCATATGATGCCTTGATCCTGACATATATGTTGCATGGTGTATTTTACAGGATGATGTTTCGATCTAATTGAAATTAAACCTATCTATGGGACGAGTTGTGGATTTGGTTGATTTTCACAACACTTAATTTCAATTATGATCTTCGGAAATGGCGGGACACGAGTCTTGCGATGGCCGGATGAACGCAGATCACAGACGAGCGTTCCCGACATTCTCCGCGCTCCTGCGAGGCCCACCTCGGAGAAGAATGACCGGCGGAGGACCCGTCGAGCTAGCTCCAGCTACGGAGCTCCGACTACTCTCGCCGCCGGTCTGCCTCAAAAGGACCGGATGCGATGGGGACCTCACAAGCCTTTTGCGGGACCGCGTCGATGCAAACTGCTCTCCTGAGGCCCGAACGCCGGAGCAGGCATGACGGACTCCGGCAAGGCGCCTGCTGAAGGAGGCCACTGGGAAATGTCCTGGGCCACAACCCCGTCGGAACGACGGACCTGCTTGGCGCCGAAGGTACGAATCTAGCCTCGGTTGCTCGAAACGCTAACGGCTCCGTCCGAGAGAATCATCCTAGATTTGCATGCCTCGGCCCGAGATGAGATTCCCACGCGAGTGATCGCAACTTCCATGTCGGCCATGCCTCCACACGGCCGGCACACTCCGACCACTCGCTGCTCGGTGGAATCGCCTCCTCCGCGCGGGCTGGCACACTCCGACCACTCGCTGCTCGGTGGAATCGCCTCCTCCGCGCGGATCGCGCACTGCTCGTCGGGATCACGCCGTGCCTCACACGGCCGGCTCACCCTGACCACTCGCTTCTCGGTGGAACCACCTCCTCCACGCGAATCGCGCACTGCTCGTCGGGATCACGCCGTGCCTCACACGGCCGGCTCACCCTGACCACTCGCTTCTCGGTGGAACCACCTCCTCCGCGCGAATCGCGCACTGCTCGTCGGGATCACGCCGTGCCTCACACGGCCGGCTCACCCTGACCACTCGCTTCTCGGTGGAACCACCTCCTCCGCGCGAATCGCGCACTGCTCATCGGAATCACGCCGTGCCTCACATGGCCGGCTCACCCTGACCACTCGCTTCTCCTCCGCGCGAATCGCGCACTGCTCGTCGGTATCACGCCGTGCCTCACACGGCCGGCTCACTCCGGCTGCTCGGGCACTGCGCCCTTCGCGGGCACCACTCTGCGAGGCCGGCGATTCGGATCGCGGCTCGTCGAAATCCCACCTACATGTGGCTACTCAACGAGGCCGGCGAACTCCGCTGCCCGGAATCGCCTCAATGGAGGCTCGCTTGGCACCATGCGAGGACTCGTCGCAGCACGGATGAGTTTCTAAGGACGTCGAGCGGGACCTTCATAGCCTTTCACGACACTCGGGCTTATGCTTATGATAGATGATCGTATACCATGTGTATTCTATATATATGACTATCGTATCGGCATGTATCGGCATGGCATGTGTCGGCATGCCGGCATGTATCGTATACCATGTGTATTCTATATGACTAACTATGTCTAAAACTCCGGACAAAACACGGCCCGAAAGCTAAACAAACGAGACGCTACTTCAGGGCGTGATATGTATTCGATCCTTTGACCCGAAAGCTAAACACACGAGATGCTACTTCAGGGCGTGATATGTATTCGATCCTTTGACCCGAAAGCTAAACACACGAGACGCTACTTCAGGGCGTGATATGTATTCGATCCTCTGACCCGACAGCTAAACAAACGAGATGCTACTTCAGGTCGTGCAGTCTATCGCTGCCAAGCATGCTCGCCCTCTCGACTCGGCGAAGCCGCACTGATTCAACGGGCCGAGCTCAACTTTCGGTTTCCCTCGTACGTGGTGCGCCCTAGATAATACTTTTCGCTCGTCGGCCGGGTTAGTATTCCGTACACCGATCTCGAGCCCGCTCGAATGCTGCTGCCCATTGGACGCGAGACTTTAGATTTCGGAGTGCTACTTTACTCCGTCTGGGGATACCGCTCAGCTGGAACTCGCTGTCAAACCCGCCCGCACGCGCCCGAACCAATTGATGACGTCATCGACTAAATCACGCGTTTGCTTTACAGCACCGCGCCCGATCGATCCCGATTTAACTGGATCACGCGTTTTGCTCACGCGTTCGCGTTTGCTTTACAGCACCGCGCCCGATCGATCCCGATTTAACTGTTTCCCGCGCTTGCGTCATCAGAGTTCGTCTACCTGGGTACCTCTACAGATAGCAGAAATCGATAGCATCGAAATACTCCATCTGACCGCCCCTGCCCGACATTGCGTGTCATAACGTGGTGGCCTTCGAGGGCGCCTAGCCAACATCGCGGACTTATGCCGTTAATCGATAAGGCACGGGGCATTTGGGGGTGCACGGTGACCCCATGACACGGTGACATTGAGCATTGCGCCCGACTCCCTCGTCTCCTGAGCAAGCCACGTGGGCACCGGCCCGCCGGATCGCCCTTGACTCTGGGCTTGTTGCTTCTAGGACACTTGGGGGTGCACGGTGACCCCATGACACGGTGACATTGAGCGTTGCGCCCGACTCCCTCGTCTCCTGAGCAAGCCACGTGGGCACCGGCCCGCCGGATCGCCCTTGACTCTGGGCTTGTTGCTTCTAGGCCAGGTCTCCTGGCTCGCCTCCACACATTTTGAGACTGCGAGACGCCTCGCCCGGCCGCTGCCTGATTGCGTTCCCTCTGACCCAGACTGTGAAGGTCGCTCGACTTCGGTGCGCGATGCGCAGCTGTTATCTCGCACTTCACGATGGGGGGGGGGGGGGGGGGATGGATGAGTGAGGGGGTGGGTGATGATCCATCCATCTGGGCCATCCTCTTGGATGTCGATCCGATCACCGGGCCCGATCTCTAGTGAGGGGGTGGATGATGTTCCATCCTTCCGGGCCGTTCTCTTGGATGTCGATCCATCCGGGACGATTTCCATTTCTCGTTGATGTTCCATCCTTCCGGGCCGTTCTCTTGGATGTCGATCCATCCGGGACGATTTCCATTTCTCGATCTCGACGTTTTCTCTCCGGGACAATCCCTCCGGGACGGTAGCCGGTATAGCCGTTCTTCACCGATCCTCTGCAGGTAGGGTGATTCTGCGCGCTTCGCTGGGAAGGTGCATTTCGGTCGTTTTGTGCGTCGTCGTAACTGCCATGCCAGTCGTTCGGGCAGCCTACGGAGGGCACTCGTGGCGAACGTTTTGCTTGAAACTATTTGCCGGAGCTTGTAATTCGTACGCGCTGCCGTCAGAGAGCGCTCGAGTCTCGTGATCTCAAAACAGGGGGACTCCGGGGTATCGCGTAACTCTCGTTATGGCTCTCGTCGGTTCTCTCCCTCGGCATGCGCATTCCATGACAATTCCATGACATGGATCTAATGTGGATCGACCATGTACCCATTCCATGACAATTCCATGACATGGATCTAATGTGGATCGACCATGTACCCTTGGGAGCCAAGGCAGGTACAGACTTACTGTAATGGACTTACTGTAGTGGCCTCCTGTCATGTAATCTTACTTACTGTTACAACTCCTAGGCCGGTACAGACTTACTGTAATTGACTTACACTGTCATGGCCTCCTGTCATGTAATCTTACTTACTGTTACAGCTTACTGTAAAGAGGCTTACTGATTAATCTTACTTAGATGCACGGTGACCGTGAGGCGTGAGGCTTACTGATTTACACATCTTCCACATCGACACATCTGCCTGAAATGCGTTGTGTTGCGACGAATGGACATTCGCTCTTCGACAAGGTACACCTTATGTAATGAGTTGCATATCGCAAAGGTACACCTTATCCAGCACATAGGCCTGTGAGACTAGACTATTGGGACCCACAGGCTCATCGTCTGCCAGTATCGGACATGTTTGCTAACCAGGCTATTGGGACCCACAGGCTCATCGTCTGCCAGTATCGGACATGTTTGCTAACCAGGCTATGAGTGCGCCTAGAGAACATCTGCCGTCCCTCCCTTCGCCTGATACACCCCTGCCTGAAGCGGTGAGGGCACTGAGGTGCCCCTCCGACACCTGTCTCCAGCGGCTACTCCGAAGCAGGGGACTCCGGATTTGGGGACGACGTACCCGGTAGTTCCGAACCTGTGCTGGCAGGGTAATTCGCCACACTGACCTCTACGGATGGACCGACTGACCTGTACTACTGATAATGGATTTGTTTCGTATAGAGCTTTCCAGGAAGCCCTAAAGACGCTTTGACAGTGTGCGAAACATAACACAATGGCGCAAAGAC
This sequence comes from Myxine glutinosa, assembly GCF_964187855.1. Lineage (NCBI taxonomy): Eukaryota > Metazoa > Chordata > Myxini > Myxiniformes > Myxinidae > Myxine > Myxine glutinosa. The sequence continues at coordinate 105,694,979 of NC_136273.1, forward strand.
AAGAATCAATAGGGATATTTCTTTGACACCCTAATAATGATATAATGACTTCCTCTACCTATTAATGCTGACGCGCGCTCGCTTCCTGCCTAGTGGCAGCATAGTTCTAACAGCGGGGAGAATGTGGTGAAAATGTAAGTTGAACCCAGGTGTGACGCTCACTTAAACCACTGGGCGGTGTCTATAAGACCTCGGGACGTCCGCGACTCGAGGCCACTCCTGCGACTTTATACAATGACATGTAGAATTGAATGGTACGTACCCACTTATATTCTAGGCTTGCTTGCATTGACTGATATATCCAATCTTTCTCATATGATGCCTTGATCCTGACATATATGTTGCATGGTGTATTTTACAGGATGATGTTTCGATCTAATTGAAATTAAACCTATCTATGGGACGAGTTGTGGATTTGGTTGATTTTCACAACAAGTAGCATAGATTTTAGCATGATTAGCATTTAGCATGATTTAGCATGATTTAACATAGATAGTAGCATGTTTCACATAGATTTTTTTTCAGCGAGGAATATTATACATGGATTCTGACCGGTGGCAGAGCAGCGCGCTGATTCGCTCAGAGCGATCACGTGATGTTCCATCCCCGCCGCCAGTTGGCTTCACTTTTCACGGAGTATGAGCGTTCTATATATTTTCAATTCAGTGCACCCGACTTGCTCACGTACTTGATTTGTGGCATAGACATGGCCATTGGGCCTTCACGGTGTAATTTGTGCGAGGCTTTTGTCCGAGTGAGCTTGAGTCGAGAGGGCGAATGTACAGGTTGGGAATGTATGGGTCTCCCTTCCCCCACCCGGCAACGCTGGTACTGGAGGGCGTCACAGGATCGGTGAGTCTCAAAAATCCGCTTCGTGCTGTTGCGAAGATTCAGGACGATGTCGCGATTGTTGTGCTGCTCTCCGACCATGAGAACTGCAACGTCATTGTTGACTGGCCCTCCCCTTCCCTCCCCCTTCCCCCTCCCTTCCCCCTCCACCCTACCCCCTCCCCTTCTCCCCTCCCCCTCCCCCTCCCTTTTCCCCCTCCCTTTTCCCCCTCCCCCTTCCCCTCCCCCTACCCCTTCCCCCCTTCCCCCCTTCCCCCTCCCCCTCCCCCTCCCTCTCCCACTCCTCTCCTCTCCCATCCCTCCCCCTCCCCCCTCTCCTCTCCCATCCCTCCCCCTCCCCCCCTCTCCTCCCCTCCCCCACTCCCCCTCCCCCTCCTCTCCTCTCCCATCCCTCCCATCCCCTCCCCCCTCTCCTCTCCCATCCCTCCCCCTCCCCCTCCCCCCTCTCCTCCCCTCCCCCCTCCCCCTCCCTCCTCTTCTCCCTCACGTTTATACACGGAATGCCCGGTACTTCCCCCCCCCTCTTCTCCCCTCCCCCCCACTCCTCCCCTCCCCCCTCTCCTCCCCTCCCCCCTCTCCTCCCCTCCCCCCCCGTTCCCCTCCCCTCCTATTCCCCCTCCCCTCCCCCGCCCGGCAATGCCGGGTACTTCTGCTAGTTTATTATAAAAGTAATCATACATTAATGACTTTGATAAATCAAGAATTGATGTTCCAATATAAATAGGTTTGTCCATTTCAATACTCTCTTTAATCAAAGGATCGCACAAAAGTTCTCAGTAAAGACCTCAGCTCTAGTAAAACTCGGTCTATTAATTAATTTTGATGCTTGTTCCCAAGATGTTGCTAGTCTGATATTTTGTCTTTTCCTCACGTTCTCCATGTTCTTACCAAAGACTGCATTATTCATCTATATATATAAAACACAGTTTGTGTGTGTGTGTGTGTGTGTGTGTGTGTGTGTGTGTGTGTGTGTGTGTGTGTGTAATGTTACCGATAGACTCATAAACGGAGAGGCTCACGTGCTTGATATTTGGCATAGACATGGCCATTGAGCCTGGGAAGAACATGGCCTACCTCAAAATATTTGACGAGATCCATATTTTTAATTCATATTTACCTTAGCGCATTTCAGCGAGGAATATTATACACGGAATTTGAGCCGGTGGCAGAGCAGCGCGCTGATTCGCTCAGAGCGATCACGTGATGTTCCATCCCTGCCGCCAGACCATTGAACGGAAAATATATCGAATCAATGACCATTGCCATTCACACCACATAGGTGGAGATGCAGCTACCGGGCGCCATCTTGGTTGGCACTCGATGCTGGGCGATGGTGATTTCCATCACACGTTTGCACGTAATTCAGAGCGAAAAGCGATTGCGTTTTTTCACCTTTTGTGTGATCGTGTTTTGTGTCGATTTTGTGCGATATGAATTAAACGTCTTTGAAACAGCTGTGAAACGTCTTTCCACAACCCTTCCGTAACCGATTGGAGCAGTTTATTGCCGCTCAAAATGGCATTTTAACAGTTGTCTGGCTTTTAAAATCTGGGACACGTTCAAAACAAACGAGATCCGCGAAGCGAGTTGGTCGAGTCGTGCTAACCAAGATGGCGACACGGCGGCTACACTTTTCATGGAGTATGAGCGTTCTATATATTTTCAATTCAGTGCGCCAGACTCGCTCATGTACTTGATTTGTGGCATAGACATGGCCATTGGGCCTTCACGGTGTAATTTGTGCGAGGCTTTTGTCCGAGTGAGCTTGAGTCGAGAGGCAACGCCGGTACTGGAGGGCATCACAGGATCGGTGAGTCTCCAAAATCTGCTTCGGGCTGTTGTCGCGAAGATGCTGGACGATGTCGCGATTGTTGTGCTGCTCTCCTACCATGAGAACTGCAACGTCATTGTTGACTGGCCCTCCCCTTCCTCCCCTCCCCCCTCTCCCCCTCCCCCTCCCCCTCTCCCTCCCCCCTCTTCCTCCCCCTCCCCTCCCACCTCTCCCTCCCCTCCCCTCCCCACTCTGTCCTCCCCTCCCCCCTCCATCCTCCCCTTCCCCCCTTCCCCTCCCCCCTCCACCCTCCCCTTCCCCCTCCCCCCTCCACCCTACCACCTCCCTTCCCCCTCCACCCTACCCCCTCCCCTTTCCCCCTCCCCTTCCCCCTTCCCCTCCCCCTTCCCCACTTACCCTCCCCCTTCCCCCACCTCCCCCTCCCCTCCCCCTCCTTCCCCCTCCCCTCCCCCTCCTTCCCCCTCCCCTCCCCTTCCCTCCCCTCCCCTTCCCCCCTCCCTCTCCTCCCCTCCCCCTCCCCCTCCCTCCCCCTCCTCTCCCCTCCCCCCTCTTCCTCCCCCTCCCCTTCCCCCTTACCCTCCCCCTTCCACCATTACCCTCCCCATTCCCTCCCCCTCCCCTCCCCCTCCCTCCCTCCCCTCCCCCTCCTCTCCCCTCCCCTCCCCCTCCCCTTTCCCCTCCCCCTCCCCCTCCCCTCTCCTCCCCTCCCCCCGTTCCCCTCCCATCCCCTTCCCCCTCCCCCCGTTTCCCTCCCCTCCCCCGCCCGGCAATGCCGGGTACTTCTGCGAGTCAATTTATAAAAGTCTTTCTCAAAATCGGTTTTTGACTCTGTTCTTCTTTGTGTATTAAAATCAATGTACTCCTTTAGCCAATGACTTTGATTGAACTTTAGAACCCTGTGGATCTTCTCTACTCTTAGACCTTTTGATAAAATTGTTGCAAATTTCTTTGGTGTGGAACATAATTTTTCTTGTTATATAATGTAGTAAGTAATTTTTCTGTTGATTTACCTATATCAAACGATCGTTGATAAATCACTCAACCATTCTTTCTTTGGACTTTCTTTCTCACAAGCAAATGGAAGATCTTTATGTTTGACATGAAGTTCTTCAGGATATTTTAAATCGACCTCAAAATAATAACCAACCTTTGAATCATCCAATTATTTTTGTGTAGAGATACATACATCTTGTAAAACCTTTGTGTAGTCTTTTTCCTTTACCCATCTAAGTTTTCCATAAGGAAGAGCCTGAGACATTGCCCAGCCATACAGGTTGTTCGCATCATAGTACATCAAGTAAGAACTCTTTTTCGTTGAATCATAATTCGGAAGATATTTGTTATTTTCTTTTGCGTATCTACTCGAGCAGACTTGTGAAATTCCTCCTCTCTTTGCCTTTTCAATCATCAAAAGCATATCAACATCGGTTATCAAATCCAAAGCTTGTTTTGTCATTTTCAACATCGCGCTCCAGGCCAATCCAGGTGCTGTGTAATAGTGAGCAGGATCCAATCCATATCCAGAATGACAGATTGTTCTGAAAGCCTCAAACACATCAGCCAACAAAAGCACATCAGTTTTGAGATACAAATCGTGATACTCACCAAGATTCTTGATGTTATATTTTTCCCAAACATTTTGTGCGTGTACATAATCTTTATCAGATATATGACTGTTGTTTAATTTGTTATAGAAATTTTCTTTTGAAGGAAGTAAGTTGTGTTTCATTGAATCTCTCAAATGAGCCCATATAGTCATAGGGGTAAATTCCCTTTTGTGTTAGTAAATCTTTATCTCAAAAATACTCTGAAAGACATGGAAACTCTTTGAGATTTTGAACCAAGTTAGCCAATGGACTTACCATGAATTTAAATGTATCAAGAAATCTGATATGAGTAATAGGAGATGTGTGAATTGTTTTTGTGAATGAAATGTATTTCTGATCTGTGTTAGGAATTGCTGAAATGTGTCCAGATGTCTTTGAAAGTTCATTAATAAATAGATGCGTATCATAATGAGCGTTGTTATGAAGAAAGACAGGAATGAAAGAGGGGAGTTTATAATTAATATTACAACTTTGATGAGCCGGACCTCTATATTTACCAGTGAGATGACAATGATCTCTAACCTTTAGACCTTGTGGAAGTATAAAAAATGTTTTCATATATTTAAAGAACAGAATGTTTAACGCTTTTGGAAAATGGAACCTGGACGGAAAAAGCTGAGTGCATTCCAGCCCGGGCAGGTCATGAGAGAATGACCCTTCCAGGGAGGGAAAATGAAGTGTTCTGTGGTTCTCAGCTATAAGCACCTGTTCCGGGGCTTTTAGGGGCTTTTAAAATAGCAAACAGATGCTTGGCAAGCATCTCGATATCTGGGACTTTGCATTCCACTGCAGCGAGATCAAAGGAGCTCTTTGCTATTTAACCATGGAGAACTGACCGAGGAGAAGGAGAAGAACTGGACGGAGAATCCTCGGAGGAAGCAGGAGCGAGAGAGAGAGCTGAACGTCGCGTCATGGTTGATTGTAATGTATAACTATATCTTCGTGAACTGTTCGTTGCAAGAGATTAATAAATTTATATTTAACTTGAGTGAGCCTTATAGAGTTTTTTGGCTGAGATGCGTCCAAGAGGTCAAAACAAAGTTCTTTAACAATATGGTGGCCCGTACGACTGCAACACTCGAAGAGGTCCGCTTTAGATACGGTAAGGTATGAAGTTTTTTCCTGCGTATTATTTTTGCTAACCTCAGACAGTGTCTGTAAAATGGAACTTGGTGTGAATGACTTTGGACGCACATAGCATCGATATTGGTGTAGTTATTGTCTATTTATCACGAGTATTTTGTATGCAAACATGATTTTTCATTCAGCGATCGAAAACGGGGCTAAAATTGCACTGTTCATGTGCGATTTGGCTCGTAAATTACGTGCTGCGACGTTAATACCAAAGCCGCGCGGTTGTCTGCATGCGCGGGTTTGTATTTAGCGAGCGGAATCCGATTGCGCTCAAAATAAACCCGGTAAAGGATGTGTTCGTTACAATATCGAAGCATAGGATCACGTGACTGACACGTTCATCTTGATGCGAAGCACGTTCGCACGTACGTGCAGGGTAATTACCACGAGACGGGATATTTTGTGCACGTACATGCACGTACATAACGCATGTACATAGTTCACCCGAGTGCGTGCAACGCGCGCTCGGTGTTTTGCAGTTTTGCCTATCCAATGCGTATGAGACGCGTGGCAAATAGATATATATATGTTATTTTTTTGTCTTTCCCAACTTGGAAATGGCCGAGCGGGTAAATACGCTGGGACGAAATTATAGCGGTCTTGGTTCAAATCCCGTGGCAACATCCAATTATTTTTTTGGGACATTATTGATTGATTTTTCCCATATGACATTTTTTCCTGTTTCAATAACGCTGTGGGTTGGTTTGAGAGAGGATTGCGAACATTTGTGAACGATCCGTGTAGGTTGTAAGGTGTTTTGGATTCACATTACGTCTTCTCCTGACATTATTTGTGTGCAAAATCTAGACGGTGTTTGTCAACCATGATAGGGCGATAAGATACAACGTAGTGATCTACTAGATGTTGTGGTCTCGCTGTTCACATTTTACGTACGGAGCCAGGTGGGGATTAATGGACACAGCGCCCTCATCGCCCTGAACGTTGAGCGCATGAGGCACAACACACGGTTCATGCAACCATCGCTCGGCAGTCCGTTTGACGTGCGCACGAAAAGCACGGCACCTAGATAGCTATCTGTTTAGTTTCGCGGCACCTAGTTTAGTGTTCCAGCTTGGCAATGGGCGAATGGGTTTTGTGGTCGGGTGCTCATGACAGCATTATAAGATGCTCTGATTCATATCGGTGGCATGAAATTTGTCAAAGAAGCGACTACTGCTCTCCGTATCCATGTTGGATTCCGTGCGGTTTACGTGCAAAGATAGGTGGGATTGGCGAGTGTCGACTAATTACGTACACGCTGTGATAGACAGCCAATGAACGCAAAGTGCTCAGAATGCCCGCGATGCAAAATACACGGTTCATATACACAGTACGCACGGGCGGAGCGCACAGCATATTACATCGCTTCGCTGATTGACACGTACGCGAGCATCATTTAGAGAAGCAGCGCAAATGTTTCGTTTGTGTACAATATATTAATAGACTGCGATTAATTACAGTACACGGTTATTGATTTTCTCGGTACAGATAAAAAGGGCGGTGTATAAGTTGGAAAAATAAACCCGGAAGTGTCGATCGCATTTTTACCACGAAATTATATTGTGGACGCTTAAATTAAGCCTTCATCCGTTAGTATTTCTAATGGGTTAAAATGGCATAAAAAGTGCGCGTCTCTTCAGATAGAAGTCACAAGTGCGCATGCGTGCAGACGTACATAGTACGTGCGGGCCAAACACGCGTGAATTTGCACTCCACGGTTCATCGGGCGCCCGCGTGTTTGTAGCGCATGTTTGTTTAGCGAGTGAGCGAGCAGACGTTAAATGATCAGTCAATTCGTGTAGCTTTGTAAAAATCACGTGACTTGGTACGTGCGTGCAATGCGCACCGTGTCTACAAAGCACAACATGACACATACACGTACGCACGTACACGGGCGGGTTCGTACATGCGGGCGAAATGTACGTCAATCATAGTACACGTACGCCCCCCCCCCCCCGCTCTTTGTGTAATATGACACTTTGACCTGTAATCATCCCTATATCAGATATCTGAATGGGATGCAAATACTTCCTGGGATACAAATGCTTCCTGGGATGCAAATGATTCCCGGGATTGAATGCAAATGCATTTTTTTAAATGTACACTCTGTCCTTTTCTGTTTCTCCCTCCCCTCTTTTTCTCCGCCTCCCTACCCACACCCCCACCTTACCCCCACCCCCACCTTACCCCCACCCCCACCATACCCCTCCACCTCTTCTCACACCTCCTCATCATCTCTCATCATCATCTCATCTTAAACTGTATGTACTGTATTGTCAAATTGCAGCTGGATTAGGAGTGGGCGGTAGTGCCGAGAAAAACACAAAACTGTGGTTGTCACATGACACGCTTCAAATTTTTTGTTACGAAGTAAACGGCAAAATTGTGTCGGGGTAAATATCCGGAAGTACAGTACATTCATGCGTTATGACATCATCACGTTCCTTGTCATGGAAGTCAATTTGTGTGGATTTTGGCCGTAAAACATAATAAATATTTATTATTTTTATAAGTAAATAACTCTATGCGATATAATTTAATGTTCTCTATCCAACGGGTATTGATTTAAGTCATAATTCATTAAGACCCACTAATGTCACGTGGTATGAGCATGATAAAAGATTGACTTTTAATTATTGACATGATTGACATGATTTTTAGACTTGTGCCAAAACCTACGGAGGCCTCTATCTTAATCGATCGGATGCTTGGCCAGGACACTTACCAGACGGGAGTAATACCATGTCAGTGGACTCTGCTATTGAGAGGAGTGGTCCAATTGTATGACCATGCATTGTGCCCTTTTGGGGTCAGGATGTATGTCCAGGTAGCAAATGCTTCCATAGAGCAAATAATCACCAGTGTTGTTGTTGTTGTTGTTTTTACTCATTTTTTTCTTCTTCTTCTTCTAATCTACCTGCATTACCTGTCATTCCCCCCTCCCTCCCCTTTTCCTTAATCTTTCAGCCCCACCCCCTCTCTTTCTTTCTCTGTTCCCTCTGTGCTCCCGCCCAAACCCCCCTCCCTTCTTCCGTTTCCTGCCCCCTCCACCCTAACCCTGGTCCCGGCCCTAATCCCCTCCCATCTCACCCCCCCCTTCCCTCCTGCGTCCCTTTCCCCCTCCCTCCCCACCCCCTTCTCCCCACCACCCTCCTGCTCTGTAATATGACATTTTCACCATCCCTATGAATCCCGATCAGGAAAATATACATTTTTGAAGGATTTTTATTTTTCGGCGGCCATCTGGGATGACAGCTAAAATTCATTCACTTAATATGAAAATCGATGAGAGGCGATCCCATGTCACTGGGATGTAGAATTTTTATAAGGCAGAATCATTGAATGTAAATTTGAAAATTTATTTTGGATTCGGAATGCTTCGTTTGTTCCAATTGATGGCATGGGGTGGAAATATATCTTGCAGGTAAACGTTATTGTTTTTTCCTGAACTCCTTGCCATGAGATGTTATGTCTTCATTTTATTGTCTATTATAAATCAATATTAATATGTTATGAAGGTAATATTATCATTGACACAAATCAGGATTGTGGATTTTTGCCAGGATTTTTTCTCAGTGATTTTAAGATTGCTGTGTTAAAACAATTATGATGCGTACATCATGTCATTAACGACATGATTATGATTTTACACACTTGCACAGGTGATGTTGCACCTGTGATGGAAGTTTTTTGTCATTCATATTGTTACAGACACGACTTTGATGTTATGGTGGGCCGAGCAGAATGGCCGCCGTGTCCGCACAAGTTACCCGATTATACTCTAACCTTGGCCGAGCCGCGCTACGCTAGATCAATGAAGGAAAAGGACACAACGGCTGGGATTAAAATGACACGACACCAGGGATACGGTTCTCAAGACCTCCGGAGGAGGTTATAATATGGCGGAAGGTTAGATTACAGGAATGAGAGGGACAGCATAGTAAGATAGGCACTTAGACACACTTATCTTATTCCCGACAGACCACAGATAAACAGGACAAAACTGACTCACACGGGGATTGATGGCAAGGAAAGCGGGCAGTCGATGGCTCAAGGTGCACTCTTGGCTCAAGGACAGAATCGACCCGGTCCGGTCCAAAGATGCGGGGAGGTATCGTCGCGCTGGGGGTGGCGTCCTTTGCTCTCCGTAGTTCAGGCGCATCTGACTTCACATCCGGTAAGTCGCTGCGTATCTCCGGCGGGGAGTGACACGCCCTCGGCTCGTTAGCTCCGCCCCAGATGGAATCGGCCCATTGCTTCTCATTGGGTGCGGGGGGTTACCGGCTCCGCCCTTGACGAGGGGCCGACAGGCAGCCCCTTCGTGGTAACCCCGTCGGCGCACATAGGTAATGGCGGCTAACCGAGCCGGAGTGAGGACGCACACTCCCCGTGCGCGCCGTTGTTGTAGTTGTTGTAGTTGTTGTTGTAGTTGGTGTTTGGGGAAGAAGATGGGAGGAGGTATGGGAAGGTCCTAAACTCACTACTGGTGCCATACGATCACATTCTGGTGCAACGAAGAGTCAGAATTAATGGAAACGAGTCCTTAACTGACATAGACTAAGAATAACTAGCAAGATGTCCGAAAGTTGTCTACGTGAGATGCGGTGGACCTGGGCACGACATTTAATGGGGGAAAAAGGGGAAGGTCGGTTCTACAGAGTGTTATTTACAGGCAATGGGACTAGGGAATGGGGGATTGGGGATAGTTGGGAGTATTGGGGAAATAGGGGAATATTTACAAGCGGATATGGAGGCCAAATGCCATATCCGCAACATTGCACCCTTCTCTACCCTCGGGGCGTCCCGACCCGATAAATTTTTACCTATTTTAGTGTGGCACTCAGATGTAGTTCCCTCTACTATTAACTCTACCCTGAGTGCGACAGTTTTACGGATATTCACAAATGAGTAAATATGTCCCCCTGCGACGTTGCACCCTTCTCCTCACAGAAACACACCCACAGGATAACCGAATTGCGGAAAGAATTCGCAAACTAAACATACAGCCGGTAGGGAGCATTATTTACACAAGACTACGCTGATATTTACACTACGATCCAGGACCTGTTTTTGGAGGAACACATGCAGATGTTACGCATAGAGAGAGCACGCATGCCAGCATCGATACACCAACCCACGAGTGCTCTGTGGCCTTACGGCCTTTAATAATGTGCAGAGCACCCCATCCAAGCACCAAAAGCACCACCCCAAGCACCAATCGGTGCAGTCACCATTGTTCATTAAAATAAAAACAACAACCCCTAACCCTGCAGGTGTCTCTTGCTCTTCGTGTGGTGCACTTGGCCTTCTTGCCTCTTTCAAAAATAAAGAAAGGCGCCAACCGCGTCCATTTCTTTATTGTGGCCGTCAGGGGGCCAACTATAAGTGGTTCACCTGTATGGCATAGGTGCCACGTTGACCCATAGGTCCATCCACGGGTGGTGCTTGGCCGCATAAGAACTGCGGTCCATGGTGGGTGGCCACAAACATTGCGGTCCATATGGTGTATCGATCCAGGCAGCAAGCAGCGAAAGTGCAGGCCCACAACTGCGAAGCCAGCACCTCTCTCTCCTCTCTCTCTCTGCCCCAAAGCCAGATCCTCGGAGGTGGGAGACAAAAGAAGAAGACAAGTGAGTAAGGTGGTAAGGGCGCAAAAGTGCACGCAACATTAGGTAATGCACACTAGGGGCACATGGGAACCAGGTGAGACAGGTACGTTCCTACCGTACGCTCCCCCCCCCCCCACCAGGTAACCTACATGGCCCCTCCCTTACCCCTTACTGTATCCACAAAACACAACACTACCCATAAACATCTATTTTACTAATCAACAAACGTCCCTACTGTCTTCCCCGTTCCTCCCATAAACCAAATTCGTCTTCTCTCCCTCCTAACCAATCAAATTTGCCATTTTCAACTCTCATCCAAATTTGCCATCTCCAATTCATCATCAGTCCCTCCTAAGGAGGGAGAGATGGAATCACCCCAATGTCTCATCCACGTCGCGATGCGTCTCACAAATCCTCACAGCAATTCTCACTTCCTGCACACAGAACAAAGAAAACACAGGTGTGGAGTCATCATCATCACCACAAGTAAGTGGCTGCGTATGGTGCGACAGGTTCATCAATCCTAACTATTTCCTAAATGACTTTAACAACTTTACACTACCCGGGGTCTTTCTCCTGCCAAACCATTGGCCCTCTTACACTATGGGTTCTAAAAACCAATTCCCATTGGCCAAACTGTGGTGCTTTTCAATTTGGGGTCTCACTCCCCCGATTCATCTCCCGGTGCCCTCGCACAATTTCTGGGCCGCGACGTGTAGCTCTCCCAACAGGTCTACCCACCTGCACACCTCCACCACTGCAGTTGCCTCCGAGCTTACCTGCTCCTTACCCTAACCTAACTACCTGGGGAAGGCCCTCTGGCGCTCTCCCCACTCGGTGCCCTCTCTGGCACTGGGCTACCCGATCCACACCCGGGATCCTCAGGCACCCACTGACACTAACGGCTCCCAGAGCCCACCTGCGGCCTCACCTGGCCGACATCCTCACAGTGGTGGAGTGCCCAACCAACTACACACACTAACAGGCTACACGCCCAGCCATTTCCACAACACTAATGCACCCATCCACAATACCATTCTGCAACCGCACCACAAATGCCAATATCCAACCACAATTTACCTATACCCTCTACCTAACACTTACACTACCTGCCCCGGGTATCCGTGATGGGGGTCCACTCTTCCCCCATTCACACCTTCGCACCATGCACACCACTCCGTACCACTTACTCCAACTCTCTCCACACACCTGTACTTGCACACCTGTGCTCTCACACCTGGTGCCACCTGCACCCTTCTCTCCCCAAGCGCATTCGCGCTGATCAACACACTCACTACTCATACACTGCTCCACACACCTGTCCAGTTGCACACCTGTGCAATTCTCACACACACGGCATCGTCTCAGCTAACTACTCCCTTCTGAAACTTGCGCTTCCAGTCGTCCCTTTAAACTATTGCGCTCCCTCGTCATTATCATCCATACTAATCTACCTGCGTCTCCACTACAGGTATCAGTCACTAACTAACCTTAACGTCACCTAATGTCATCTTCGCTAGATCCCTACCAATATAACCTAACCCACCCGGGCTAGTTTTCACTGCCATACACCCCATAATCTATTGCTCCTTTGCCCCACCATGGGAAGGGTGGCAGGGATGCCACCCTTACCCACCGGGCCTATCGCTCCTCAATCCCCCAGTCCTCTGGCACTAATAAGCCCCCCTTATTCAGAGGTACTGGGTCCCGCCTCGGCATCTAAAGCCGAGGCAATCCACGGGGGCGCCTGCTCGCCGGTGTAAGGCCTTATCCGGTCGGCGTGGACGATCCGAGGGAGGGCTCGTGGCCCCATTTTGATCTTAATGACCACGTCACAGATTTGCGACAGGACGACTCCTGGGCCTTGCCAGGGGGAGGTGAGCTTTGGGCACCTTCCCTTCCGCCTCCGGGGATTAAAGAACCAAATCTTCATCCCCGGAGCGTATTGACTCCCCTGGCTCCGGTCGTCGTACCTGCACTTCATCTTTTCCCCCGCCAGATGGAGTTGGCGGCGGGCGAAGGCATGGACTAGCTCCATGCCTTCCTCTAGGTGACGTGCGTACCCCTCCCTCGGCGGGTTAACCACTGTGTCTGGCACGGGACCGCATAGCAAGTCGGTGGGAGCCCGTAACTCCCGCCCATACATAAGCAACGCTGGACTGCATGCGGTGGCCCCGTGCTGGCTGGTTCGGTAGGCCATAAGCAAATAAGGGAGATGTTCGTCCCAGTCATCCTGACGGGTGGCGGTGAACAGTGCCAGTTGTTGTATCAATGTTCTGTTGAACCGTTCCACCATCCCGTCAGATTGTGGCCGCAAGGGCGTGGTTCTTGTTTTCCGAATTGACAGGAGACTGCACACATCTTTTAGCAATTTGCTCTCAAAATTTCGTCCCTGGTCGGTGTGCAACTCCTGTGGAATCCCATGCCGGCACACAAATCCTTCCACGAAGGCCTGCGCTACCACCCCTGCTTCTTGGTTGGGGAGGGCGTAGGCCTCCGGCCACTTGGTGAAGTAGTCCATCACAACGAGGATGTACTTATTACCTAGGCGGGTGCGGGGTAGTGGGCCTAGGATATCCATGGCCACCCGCTCTAGGGGGGCCCCCACCTGGTGTAATTGAAGGGGGGCCCTCATCCTCCGTGCTGGTCCTTTTTTGGCAGTACAGGCGTCGCATCTCCGACACCAGTCCTGTATGTCGCGCCCCATATTCACCCAATAAAACCTCCGGCGTACCTGCGATGTCGTCTTTGTCCTGCCCAAATGGCCGCCGGGGCGGGTACCATGCACCTGTTGCAATATATCGGTCTTAAATTTATTTGGGACTACCACCAGCCAGGAAGTTCTATCAGAGGGAACCTCCACCCACTTGCGATACAAGATGTTATCCTTCAATTCCAGGGTCTGCCACTGAGCCCAATATGCCTTAGTTTGCGCCCCGAGGGGGGTGACCTCTTCCCCCTTTGGTCTATGCCCCAATTTGACCCAATTGAACACTGGCCCCAGGACAGGATCCTCCTGCTGGGCCGTGCTCCATGCCAAAGTTCCGAATTCCTCATCTGCGGTTAGTGGCAAAATTGGCCCTCTCACCCGGGTTGCCCGGACAACGAGGGTCGGGTCCGAATCGCCCAATTGTTCCCTCTCCTCGTGTCTCGCACAAAATTTGCAGTTTTCCCCCAGACAAGGACGCCGAGAGAGTGCGTCCGCATTACCATGGGCCTTCCCGGCCCTATGGGCCACATCAAAATCGTACTGCTGCAACTTTTCCAACCACCTTGCAATTTGGCCCTCCGGTTCCTTGAACCGAAGGAGCCATTGCAAGGAGGAATGGTCAGTTCTAACCAAAAATTTCCGCCCGTACAGGTACGGGTGAAAATGGTTCATGGCAGCCAGCATGGCCAATAACTCTTTGCGAGTGATGCAATAATTTCGCTCGGGCCTACTTAAGGCCCGACTATAATAACCAATCACTCTCTCCACGCCCTCCTGTGTCTGAGACAAAACTGCGCCCAATCCTTCCTGGCTCGCATCCGTGTCCAGGGTAAATGCCCCATTGCTAGTGGGGTACGCTAGAAGGGGTGCGGATGTTAGACACCCCTTCAATTTTTGGAAGGCCTCGTGGCACTCCCGTGTCCAATTAAATCGCGTCCCCTTCTCCGTAAGCCGGTGGAGGGGACGGGCCAACTCCGCAAATTTCGCCACAAAGCGCCGGTAGTAGGAGCAGAGTCCCAAAAATCCCCGCACCTCTTTGATGGTACGTGGTGCGGGCCACTCCTCTACCGCTTTAATTTTGTCTGGGTCCGTTTTTACCCCCTCGCGGCCGATCACGTGACCTAGATAGGCCACCTCTCTTGCAAACAAAGTGCACTTACTCGGGTTCAGTTTCAACCCTGCCTGTCTGAGGCACCCGAACACCTGGTCCAAATTAGCTACTGCCTGGGGGAACGTTTTGGCATGTACTAGGACGTCATCCAGGTACACCAGGCATGATTGCCATGGCATGCCGCCTAGTACATGCTCCATCAATCTTTCAAAGGTGGCGGGGGCGTTACACAAACCAAACGGCATCACAGTAAACTGATACAGTCCCTTACCTGTGGAAAATGCCGTTTTCTCCTTCCCTGCCCTATCCATCTCCACCTGCCAATACCCACTCTTGAGGTCCAAAGTTGTGAACCAATTTGAGCCCGCAACGGCATCGAGGGTGTCATCAATCCTTGGCAGGGGATATGAGTCCTTGAGTGTCACGTTGTTTAGCTGGCGATAGTCCACGCAGAACCGCATGGTCCCATCCTTCTTTTTGACCAGCACAACAGGTGACATCCAAGGACTTCCCGAGGGCTCGATCACGCCTGCGTCGAGCATTTTTTCAACCTGCTCGTCAGCTTCCGCCCTCTTGCTCCAAGGGAGCCGTCGGGCGGCCTGACGAATAGGCCGGGCCTCACCGGTGTGGATCTGATGTTTCACCAGGCCCGTACGTCCAATATCCTCGGTGGACAGGGAGAAGAGGTCCAAATGGGACCCAACCAGTTTGTGTAAGGCCTCCCTCTGGGTACCTCCCAACTCTACGCTACTACGATTTACCATCTCGCAAATGGGATCGGGCCAATTCCTACTTGTTATTGAAGGCTCCCCCCGGGGTCGGCTCGGCTGGACGTTCTCGCCCCTCACTGTCGCGACTTCCTCAACTGGGGTGCAGCCAGCTACCCTCGTGCCCCTTACTATAGTGCGTGGTTCTGTACTCATATTTATTACTCGGACGGCCACTACCGGTCCGTCCGTTTTTACAAGGGTGCGGCCCACGATTAAACCCGGTATGGACTGCGCTGCCACCGGTTCGACCAGGCCGCAGGACTCCTGCCACGTTGGGCGAGCTGCCCACCGGGCCGGCACTATCGCCTCGGCCCTTGGGGGGATGGTCACGGCCTCGGAAGCCTCCAGCTCCGCTCTCTCGGCCGTGCTCACTCCCCCTAACGGCAGCTCTTCTACTCCCACCTGCAGGATCCCCCGGCACAAGTCGATTTTACAGCCGCTGGCAGTCAACAGGTCCAACCCTATTAAACATGGGTCGCACACCTCCGCCACCCAAACATCTATCTCCCTCCTTACCGACCCTAACTTGAGGGTCACAGAACCACGCCCTATGATCGGGGCCGTTACCCCGGTAGCAAGCTGCAAACTATAATTTTGCAGGCGCTGGATCTTATCCCAGCCACCTGCGCTCGAATCAAGGACCACAGGGCTGATGATCGTGGCGCTAGCTCCTGTGTCCACTAGGGCGTCTACCCCCACGCCGGCAATTTTGCATCTAATTGTCAGACTACCGGTTCCAATTTGGCCACAATAAATGACCTGTCGCGTCAATGAGGGCTCTCCTCCATCCTCTTCTGCCGAACACCGCCCTACGTGCCCGACACCTTCTAGTTTCCCGGGGTCTGGCGGGGGGGGGGGGGGGGGTGTCTGGGGTCGGCTAACCCGCTCCCCCCTGGGCGGAGTTGAGGACCTCAACCGCCGGGTATCATCCCGGCGCGTGGCTCGACAGTGCCGCGCCAGGTGACCCAGACGGTTGCAAGTGTAGCACCTCACCTGGTAAGGTGCTTGTCTCCGGAATTCCAAATTTCCCCCCCTGTAGGTCCGAATTGGATTACCCGCTCGTGGTCCACCGCGGGCCACCTCCGGGGCCGCCTGCCATGGTCCAGGTCCCGCCAGGCGCTGGTCCACCAGCCTCCGGACCATGCCCGCCAGGTCAGGACCCACGTCGTGGGCGGGCCCCCTAAGGGGTCCGCCCTCCATCGGGGGTCCCACCTGGCGGACCGCCATTGCGAGACGCTCGCCCCCCCGGGCCAGGGGCCTCGCTGCTTCCCAACGGGCCGCAGCGTCAGCCGCCTGGCTCAGAGTCTGCGGGCGCCACATGGCGAGCTGTTGCCGGAGCTCAATGTCCGGGAGGGCCTGGATAAAATGGTCCAGCGCCAGGCTTTCCCGGGAATCCGCTGCCATGCTAGCATGTGCGATCCCCACTGCGCGGCGAATGTCGTGGGCAAGTTCCCCGATGGCTTCCTGGGGCTTGCGCTTTCGCAGCGCGAGCTGAGCTTTAACAAGCTCGCTCTGCTGTTCTATGCCGAATCGATTAATTAGGGCGTCGCGGAGGGCTGGCAGGGTGAGAGCACCCGCTGGTAATGCCGTCAGCACCTCCGCCGCCGCGCCGCGCAATGCGGCCACCAGGTGTACTCCACCTTCGGCCTCACCCCAACCGTTGCCCTTACACACACAGTCGAACTGCGCCAGGTACGCGCGTAGATCACTCTTGCCGTCATACGGCGCGAGTGGGACCTTGTGGGACCACCTCGTATGCGAGTCGTTGCCCGCCTGCCGGACCCCGTGCGTCGCCCCTTGCGGGGTCAGCGCGGGGCCGAACCGGCCGGGCCCCCACAGTACATTACCCCCAAGGGGCTCTCGTGCCTCCCCGGTCCCTCCAACAACTACCCCTGTTGGTGTCGATGCATGGGTCACACCTCCGCAACCCGCTACCCATTCCATACCACCACAACCTTGCTCACCCACACCTCGCACCTCTCGTTCCATACCCTCCGGACCAGCCATACACCTCACTCGTGGCCTCTCACGAACATCCGGGTCTATCTCGACCCCCAAGCTTATTAAATCACCTGGCGCATCATACGCACGACCATATTGGTCACCACTTACACCGGGTCCTCTTTCTCTTCGCTTCTCCTCCATCACCTGCGAATCCCTCATCCGGTTAATGAGCACATCATCACGATCCGAACACAGACTTTGGACCAATTCTTTTACTTCCTCCTTTATCTCTTTCTTATCCTCTCTCCGTCGCTTCTTAATTTCGCTCACCCCTTCTTCCACTTCTTCTAATTTCTGCTTCACCTCCTTCATCTCTTCGTGCGCCCCTTTAAGTTCTTCCTCTAACTCCACTTTATTTTTTTCTATGTGCTCCCGCACCTCCCGCTCTTTAACCTCCATCACCTCTACCACCTTGTCCATTTTCCTCGTCAGGTCCTCATGTACCGTCTGACACTCTTTTTTAATTACCCCTACGTCCTTTTTCATCTCCTTCTGTGTCGATTTTAAACCCTCTATTACCGCTGTGTTCTTCTTTACCTGGTCCCCCAACTCCTTTTGTCCCACTGTCAGTTGTTCTACTCCCAGCGTCAACTCCTCTATACCCCCTTGCAGTTTTACAGTCCCCTTTCTCACCTCCTTCTCCATGCGCTCCTTACAGTGCCTCACCTCCTCGCGCACTCCTCCGACCTCCTCACTCACTCCTCTTCTGATCTCCTCTCCCATCACTTGCATCTCCTGCCCAGATGCCACCCTCATCTGCTCCATTTCCTCCCTGTGAGCATCCAGTTTGGTTTCTACCCCCATTCTGACCCCCTCTATCTGCTGCCCCATTTGTTTAACTTCCCTTTCCGCTTGGTCCCTCATGTCCCTCAATTTGCCTTCCATCCTGTTTTCTAACCCCTCTAACCCCTTTTGCATCCCTTCCATTTGATTCTCTTGAGCGGCCATTCTGTTTTCTACCCCCTCTAACCCCTTTTGCATCCCTTCCATTTGATTCTCTTGAGCGGCCATTCTGTTTTCTACCCCCATTAACCCCTCCTGTATTTCCCCTAATCTATCGTCTAATTTCCCAAATTTCTTGTCTAATCCCTTAAAATTATTGTCTAATCCCTCACCAGGACCCCTCGCTTCGTCCCTCATTACCCCCATTTGGCCCTCTAATCGCTCACCCATTTGTTCCATAAAGGCCCTCATTTGCAGGAGGAAAAGGTTCGAATCCACCAGGGGCGCTGCCACGGTCGCGGGCGCGGTCGCCGTGACCAGCGAGGCGCCATTTTGCGCGCCCGCAACGTCGGGCGCAACGACGCTATTTTGTGCGTCGGCTACCCTCACTGCTTCGCTCTCCTCACGTCCCTCAATTTGGTCCTGGACCGACCCTGCCTCACTCTCCTCTACCGGACCCCAGCCGACTTGGTCTGCCATAGCGCGACTTTCAAAATTCGGGTTTTTATATTTTGTAAAACACAATCAAATTTCGCCGTTATAATTTCGAGCGCGGGAAACGCGCTCCGGATCGAATTCTACCTCCCAACACCAATTGTTACCCTAGTGGTACAATTGGTGTTCCAAAATTTGGGCCTAATAAATTTAGTCCCAGGTCCGAATCCGACACTCCTGACACCAATTGTTACAGACACGACTTTGATGTTATGGTGGGCCGAGCGGAATGGCCGCCGTGTCCGCACAAGTTACCCGATTATACTCGAACCTTGGCCGAGCCGCGCTACGCTAGATCAATGAAGGAAAAGGACACAACGGCTGGGATTAAAATGACACGACACCAGGGATACGGTTCTCAAGACCTCCGGAGGAGGTTATAATATGGCGGAAGGTTAGATTACAGGAATGAGAGGGACAGCATAGTAAGATAGGCACTTAGACACATTTATCTTAATTCCCGACAGACCACAGATAAACAGGACAAAACTGACTCACACGGGGATTGATGGCAAGGAAAGCGGGCAGTCGATGGCTCAAGGTGCACTCTTGGCTCAAGGACAGAATCGACCCGGTCCGGTCCAAAGATGCGGGGAGGTATCGTCGCGCTGGGGGTGGCGTCCTTTGCTCTCCGTAGTTCAGGCGCATCTGACTTCACATCCGGTAAGTCGCTGCGTATCTCCGGCGGGGAGTGACATGCCCTCGGCTCGTTAGCTCCGCCCCAGATGGAATCGGCCCGTTGCTTCTCATTGGGTGCGGGGGGTTACCGGCTCCGCCCTTGACGAGGGGCCGACAGGCAGCCCCTTCGTGGTAACCCCGTCGGCGCACATGGGTAATGGCGGCTAACCGAGCCGGAGTGAGGACGCACACTCCCCGCGCGCGCCGTTGTTGTAGTTGTTGTAGTTGTTGTTGTAGTTGTTGTTTGGGGAAGAAGATGGGAGGAGGTATGGGAAGGTCCTAAACTCACTACTGGTGCCATACGATCACATTCTGGTGCAACGAAGAGTCAGAATTAATGGAAACGAGTCCTTAACTGACATAGACTAAGAATAACTAGCAAGATGTCCGAAAGTTGTCTACGTGAGATGCGGTGGACCTGGGCACGACATTTAATGGGGGAAAAAGGGGAAGGTCGGTTCTACAGAGTGTTATTTACAGGCAATGGGACTAGGGAATGGGGGATTGGGGATAGTTGGGGAGTATTGGGGAAATAGGGGAATATTTACAAGCGGATATGGAGGCCAAATGCCATATCCGCAACAATATCAACAAATGTAGAGAAAATCAAAATTGTCCTGTGCAGACAGACAAGCATACGGGTTTAAATGTAATATCCTCCTTTTGATGGAGGTCATAGGATGGGTGGGAAGCATATTCTCGCTCCTTGGAGGGCCCCCAAGAAGCGGCATTGTGTTTCCTACTTGTAAAATGGGGAATCAGGCTGTATTGAGCTAAATGGTGTTCTATTGAATTTCATTAGGATTTTTTTGGCTGATTTTATTTTGTAGTTGTGGGTTTGGAACAACATATTATTGTTCCTTTGATAGAGCTTGTGATTTTCCATTCTCTTCCAGGCTGCTTTGTAGGATTTGATAGGGAAATGGATTAGAGTGGACAAATACTTTTTTATCGGTTAGACCTTTTGGCCAAACTTTTGAGTTAGTTTTCAAAATTGAAGTTGGACCAAATTGGAAAAGGGATTATGCATGTTGTCTTTTAATTGGTTTAAAAGTGAATTCTTAAAAAGGGAGCATTGACATACTTAAATTGAAATCAGAAGATTGTGATAATAAACTTGATTTTTTGACGGAGATGATTTGGATTTTAATTTCTTTTTTTTCCTTTTTTTTCATTTTTTTTTCATTTTTTTTTCATTTTTTTCATTTTTGTTTTGATTTTTTTGATTTCATTTTTGAGTTCATTTTTTTATTTTTTTATTTTTTTCACCTTTGGTTTTTGCTTTATGATTTGAATGGAAGGAATATTTGAGATTAATTAAATGTGGTAGGTGGGCAACACCACAAGGCATACCTCTTTGAGGTGTGCGGAAAGCCCCGGAATAATTTCACGAGTCCAAAGAACCACTAATAGACTGTGTTGGTCATTAGAGAAAGGGTGATGTGCTCATCCCTGTCATGTTTGCAATTTTTTTTCAGTAAATTTTACGAGTCCAAAGAACCACTAATAGACCGCGTTGGTCGTTAGAGAAAGGGTGCTGTGCTCGTCCAATTTTTTTTTTTTACGTTTAGCGTAACGTCCTGCGAAAACTGCTCGTTTTCTGGCCGAGTCGAAATTGCATTCAGTTCCTATGGCATGCGCCATTAAATGCGCTGTGTTATGGTTGAGCTCCCTTTATTTCGTTTTGGTCACGGCGGATGAGCGGACAAAATGACGAATGCTGGAGCAATAGAAGCGATTTTTTTCTTTTTTAATTTTTTTTAACGATTATTTGATATTGTTATGACTTCTTGTCAATAGGTATACTAAGTGGTCAGGAGGTAGCCTTTTGCTATGTACAGTTCTCATTTTTTTCATTGTTCATTATACCACGTGGATGTGGTGATATAGGAAATGTTTTATTTTTTTCTTCAAATGGATGATTATAGTATGACTATGATTATGATACTGATGATAATCATTATGATAATGATTTTACAATCATGACATTGTTGTGATTGACAGGCATGAGATCATGAGGTTTTCAGTGTAAAATGATTGCACGGGCTTAAAGGACAACTTTTGAGCCCTGTAGGATTAATGATGCATTACAAGTAATAGAATTAAATAAAGTGTCAAAATTTGAGCATGATTGGATTAAAATTGGCTAATATTATGAATTAATTGTCATCCATTGGTAGAACATTTTAGGAGTTTTACAAAATTTTAATTGTCAAGACGTTTTGGCACCATTTAAATTGAGATTTTTTCCCCAATGAACTGTTCCATATCTGTCTGATCAATTTTGGCTGATTGTCTCACGAATGAAGGATGAGTTGCCTTTCGTGGTTGCAAAAGTCGAATTTGTAATACAATGGCCAGACAAGATTGAAAAAAAAAAAAAAATGTCAGATATGACGAGGACAGAACAGTGATTCGTCAATTGACATGAGGTGTGGGTCAGAGGTGACGACCAATGATCATATATCTCCGTCAGTGGATGGAACTGTTCTGGCAACATTGGGAAAAGGTTTATGTATAGAGTTATCTGATTGATTAATGTGATTTATTGATGAATATTGATAAATTGATTTAATTGAATAAATTGATTGATTGATTGATGAAAGTGCAGTTTCAAGAAAGAAGCCTTGATATATTTGTGAGATATTATCAATGTGAAGACAACCTTGGAAATTGAGCAAGGTGGTAAGTCTATATATAGATATACGAGGTGTGTTCAAAAAGTATCCGACCTTTGTTCATAAAAAATACTCGTATCCAGATACAACAAACTTATACTAATCTCCTTCAAAGTAGTCCCCTTGGGCTGCCACACACTTCTCCCAACGGTTCTGCCACTGTCGGAAGCAGCACTGAAACGCCTCTTTTGGGATGGCGCGCAGCTGGTCCATCGCATTCCGCATGATGTCTTCTCTGGACTGAAATCTGGTCCCTTTCAGGAGCATTTTCAGCTTGGAGAAAAGCCAGAAGTCACACGGAGCCATGTCGGGAGAGTAGGGAGCCTGACGAAGCACAGGTGTGTTGTGTTTGGCCAAGAAACTCTGTATCAAATATGAAGAATGGGCGGGTGCGTTATTGTGATGTAGCTGCAATTGCCCGCTGCCCACAGGTCCGGCCGTTTGCGTCGCACAGCGTCACGAAGGCGACGCAGAACCTCTTGGTAATACTCCTTGGTGATGGTTGTGCCGTGTGGTGCGTACCCGTGATGAACCATGCCACTGGAGTCGAAGAAGATGGTCAGCATGACTTTGACATTGCTGCGGACCTGCCTTGCTTTTTTGGCCTCGGGGATGTTGGATGCTTCCATTGTGATGACTGCAACTTGGTTTCTGGGTCGTACCCATAAACCCAGGACTCATCGCCAGTGATCACTGTGTTGAGGAAGCTGGGATCGCTGTTCACAGTCTCCAGCATGTCCTGTGCGATCTCCAAACGGAGTTGCTTCTGCTCAATCGTTAGCAGCTTTGGTACGAACTTCGCTGAGATTCTCCTGAAGCCAAAATCCTCCTTCATAATGGAATGAACAGATCCAATGCTGACGCCCACCTCGTCTGCAAGTTCTCTGATCGTGATTCGATGATCCTACATCACCAGGGTCCTCAATTGGTCAATGACGATCTCATTTCAGGATGTTGAGGGCCTACCCGAATGTGCTTCACTCTCCACTGATGTGCGGCCATCTTTGAAGCGGTTGTACCACTCCTTTATCTGTGTGGTGCTCATTGCTTCGTCCCCGAAGGCCTGTTGAATCTTTCGGATCGTTTCCACTTGGGAATCGCCAAGCTTTACACAAAATTTGATGCAGTAGCGTTATTCAAGTTTTTCCGTCATTTTGTCAAAAACGAAAATCCGACGGCGCTCACTTACACTTCCTCACTCATCGGTGGTCTGCCATCGAATGACAGCTTCTGCACGTGGGAAAAAATTCACGCGTGCGCATTGGGATCGCCTACATACGTGCACCAATCAATGCCTCCCTAGTTTCATTTGTTTACGCACGACAAATTAAGGTCGCATACTTTTTGAACACACCTCGTATATATGCGGTTACCATTGTGTGATTCCCCCTTCAACAGAACGGGAGATCTGTGGATTCACCCATTTCATACTGACCCATTTGGCTCATCTGCAATACCGATCTGTGAGATCGGGTTGTGCGAAAGCCACAGGTGAGAGCGATTCTCTGGATATCACCGTTTGAACAGGTGGAGAGATCCTTCCTGGAAGTACGAGTGGAGCTTTATAGGAACAAGCTAGGCAACAACGCATCCAACGCTACTTTGATAAAAGGTGGAACAAACCCTAGTAGATTTTATTTACAGTACATATAGTACAGGTGTGTACAGGTGTATTCCAAAGCGCAGATCCTAGTAATTTACCTGGTACATTGAGTGAATACTGAGTGTTATTCACATGCAGGCAGAATGGGGAATGGAGCCTGTAAGAATGCACAAGGACAACCAGATATTCCACAAAAAGGGACTTGTGCATATTATATGTACGACCGTTATGGTGTAGAAGCTATTAGGGAGATCGAGAATTGGCATTTGTGGACAAAGGGACATGCTCAGGAGTTTTTTTTTTTTGGTATACTGAATCGAGGCTCGTGAAAGAGCTAACATTTACTTCACAAACAAATCAACCAGACAAACAAAATATATAAAAGAGGGAGCGGAAAACAAGATGGGGAGAGAGGGGGAAGCACACAAACACAACATTTGAGAGCAGGGAGATGTGTGGAAGGGAGAGGGCTTGGGGGGAGGAGGCGTGGGAAGGGGGGTGGGGGGGTGGAGGGAGAAGTATAAAACACAAGGACACCAAGGACTTCCAGGACAGAAGTTGGTATTTCAAAAAAGTGGAATTGGGGTGAAATTAGCGGGGGTAGAAAAGATCAAGGTTTTGGATGGGGGAAGATAAGAGATGGTGGTGAACAGCTGTTTTAAAGACCTGGAGGGTGGAGTGGGATTGAAGAGAGTGAGGGAGTTTGTTCCAGAGGTGGGAGAAAAGAGGAATGAAGGAGTGAAGGTGAGCAGAGAGTCTTGATTTTGGCAGTTTGACCATAAGAGGGTTGCAGGCAGATCTTGTGCGACCTGTAGGAATATTTGTGGGACAGAGCCCAGAGAGAGCTGGGGGGGGCAAGGCCAGAGAGGAGTCGGTAGAAGATGGAAAGACCACCAACCTGCCTGCGGTGAGTGAGTGAGAGGCCCTTGGAGTTAGCTTCATCGCGGGAGATTCCAATGATTCTGAATGCTTTGGTTTCAACAGCGTGAAGACGAGCTAGGTGTGAGGCAGGAGCACCAGCCCAGAGGGGAGAGCAGTATTCCATTGAGCTGCGGATGAAAGCCTTGTATGTGGTGAGGAGCTCAGGTGTGCCAAGGAAGGACTTCACACGACGGAGGATGCCCAGTCGGCGACTGGCTTTGGAGGCCAGATTTGAAATGTGGTTTTCCCAGGAAAGATCATGGCAGATAGTGAGATCCAAAAGCTTGAGTGACAGAACTTCTTGGAGAGGATTATTCAGAAAGTGGATGGGAGGGTTGTCCAGTCGCTCTTTTCGGAGAGACATCGTAAGAGTGTGAGATTTGTCAGGATTGAAAGACATGTTCCACTTGTTTGCCCAGTCTGTGATTTTGTCCAGGTCTGCAGAGAGTGAGGAGGCAGCAGACTGCCGATCTGAGGGATGAAGAATGGAGCGGCAGATAGTGGAGTCATCAGCAAAGAGATAGAGAGGATTTTCAAGAGAGTCAGAGAGATCATTGATGAAGACCAGAAAAAGCACAGGGCCCAGAACACTGCCTTGTGGAACTCCAGCCTGAACAGGAAGAGGAGATGAGAGAAACCCATTCAGGGCCACACGTTGACTTTGACTAGAGAGGAAGTCCGCCAGCCATGCGTGGAGATTTCCATGGATACCAAAAGAGGAGAGTTTGGTGAGCAGAGCATGGTGCCAGACCGTATCGAAGGCACGTGATATGTCAAGGGAGACTGCTCTAATTTCCTGTTTGGCATTGAGGACCTCCATCCATTGTTGAGAAAGCAGAAGCAGCATGTCCAGAGTAGAGTGTCCAGGTCTGAAACCAAATTGATGATCAGAGATCAAGCCATTGGAGAAGAGGAAAGATTTCATATCTGAAGCAATGATGGATTCCATGACTTTGCTGATAATTGGGAGAAGGCTGATTGGTCTGTAGTTGCTGGGATCTGTTTTTGCACCTTTTTTGTGCAAAGCGGTGATGTTGGCAGATTTCCAAGCAGATGGAAGATGACCTTGAGCAAAAGAGAGGGTGAAGAGAACAGAGAGAGGGAGTGAAAGAGCGGAAGAACAGGATTTTAGGACCCGTGGGCTGATGCCGTCAGGTCCAGTTGCAGAATCCGAGTCGAGGGTTGACAGAAACTTTTCCACCTTGTCAAGAGGAAAGGACACAGAGTCCAGGAGCAGCTGGGTATGACTGGTTACGGTGGGTACAGAGAGGGATGGGTTTGGGACACAATATTTAGAGGCAAACACAGAGTTGAGGCATTCAGCTTTTTCACGTGCGGAGTCAGCCGTGTGGCCATTTGAGGTGAGGGAGGGGATGAAGGGGGAACAAACACCAGAAACAGATTTGACAAGACGCCACCAGGATTTGTAAGAGGGAGACAGATAAGAGAGTTCGGTCCTGAGAATGGAGAGATATTGTTTCCTGGCTCTCCTGAGGGTGGACACACACTTGTTTCGGGCTTTGTGAAAGGAAATGAGATTTCCTTCCGTTGGATTTGCTTTCCAGGAGACGAAAGCAAGTTGTTTCTGGGCAATAGCCTCACCACAAGATTCTGTGTACCATGGACGGGAGGAAGGGTATGACAACAGAAGACGAGATGGGATAAATCTGTGCATGAGAGAGAGCAGTTTGCTTTGGAAGAATTCCCAGGAAGAATTTATGTCAGAGGCAGTAGAGATGGGAGACCAGTCGAGATGATTGATGGCTGCTTGAAGACCGTGCCAGTTGGCCTGAGTGAAATGCCAGACTCGTCGACGCTGAGGAGGCTCTCTGAGAATAGTCAGAGAGATGTCCACTTTAACAAGCACATGATCAGAAGAGCCGATTGGAGCAGAAGAAGAGCAGCAGACATTTTCATGGAAGTTAGTCAGAACCAAGTCCAGAAGAGAAGATGCTCCGTTGACTGAAATCCGGGTTGGGAAATTGACAGATTGTGTCAGTCCCAGTGAGTCACAGAAGTCCTTTGCTGAAGAGCCATGGCTGGTGAGAGAGGTACCCACACCCAGCCAACTGGCATGGTGACAGTTGAAATCACCACATATGAGGAAGAGAGAGTTGGGATGGGTAGATAGAAGTTGGTCCATATTCTCAGACAGCGAGATGTAGATGGAGTTATCACTGTTTGGTGGACGGTACAACACACATATGAACAAAAGGTGGGAGCGAAGGGGAAGCCGTAGCCAAAGGTATTCCTGGGGGTGAGGTGGAGAGAGGGCAGTGCAGGGCGAGTGAGGAAGAGAGTTTTTTTATAAAGATAGCAACCCCACCTCCAGGACGAGGCTCAGGTCTATCATACCGGAGGAGGGAGTAACCTGGGAGAGATACCAAGGAATCAGAGACATTTCAGAGTCTCTCTCAGAGGAAATCAGAGAGTTTCCAAGAGATGGTACATTTGAGCGAAATCGATTGGAGAGATTACGACAAGAATTGAAAGCCAGGAAGAGACAGAATCTAACGGTAGACTGGCTTGCATTCCATTATTGGGATGTTGAATCCAGGAAATGGGAACAGCAAGAATGGATAATGGACCTAGAACTTAAAATAAAAAGAATACAGGATACATTGGAGGAGATAAATGCACAACTGCCCTCGAAAATAGGAATAAAAGTGACAGTTGTCCCATCTGATTCCCATTTGTCTCCCCAAAAAGAACAGTACAGAGAATTTTTTTTATGGTTCAGGAGATAACCAAAGATCGCAGTGGTAACCCAGGGATCCAGAGATGCAGCCCACCAATACAAGTGAGCAGGTGGGCAGATCAGGCAATGACAGAAACCGATGTTACAAGTGTGGAAATATGGGACACTGGAAACGACGGTGTCCATATTCAAATAGGAAGACTAGTTCATGGGACAAACCAAGATCAAGGGTACCAGTGTTTACTGGTACCTCAGATAACGATTAGGCCTTCATTGCTGCAGATCCCAAATGACGACTGGCCTCAACAGATTAAATCATTAGACCAACATGAATAACTGTTGATGCTTCTTGTGTCTGAAAAGATTTCGGAGCAAGAATGATTTTTACTTTTTTTGCTTGTTAGCAAATTAATAATTAATTGATCAAATGCCAAAATTGTATATATTTTTGGAACATGAATTTAAAAGATCCAGAATTCGAATTCATTCTGGAAGTCTCATATTTGCCAATTATAAATATGGCTTTAGGGAGCATTTTGGGCAAAACAAGTTTTTTAATTTGCAGAGGGTGGAACGATTGCTTTGCAAATTTTTGTAAACCAAGTGACAAGCGTCACATGATCATCAGGTGGGAATTTTGGACTATTCTTTTGCATGATTGATAGGTCAGTGGTCAACCGACATGTAAATGGATGTATTGTCAAAATTTGGATAAATTATTGTGGGAACCAAAAGGGTAATTTCAATGTGACATTATAGGGGTTTTCTAAGAAATAACTTTTTGTCTATTTGTGTATCAGCATTTCTAAAATTAAAGGACAAATTTTATGAAATTGACATAAAATTGACACTCATCTTGATCTGTTAATAATGGTTCCAATGCAAACAAATATACATAATGCTTGGGTTTGTGTATGTTTGTGTGTCAATGTTTTTTTTGTTTTTTTTTGTGTGTCAATCTTACAAGATTGTTGAAACCGACAATGTGTTCGTCTGGAAATAGATAGTTTCATGTGGATGGGATCGAATATCCAGAGAATTCGTAAAATAAAATAGAAATATAATTTGATTATGAACATTATCTCTTTTGTCAAGGGAGATGGAATATAAAGATTTGATGTGCTGGGTTATGAGCAGCCATTAATTAATAGTAAAATTGTGAGTAATCTTGGGATTCCATTTTTGATAGAATTTATATGAGAATAACAGCTATTTATGGATATGAGCTTCATAAAAATGAGGGAGTACAAAATTAGCCAAATTTGGCAGAGGTCTTACACTGACTTCCCAGAGTACTCTGCTCACGGATTTTTGACATATATAAACTTGAATTTTATCAGCATATAAATTGTGCTGTATGTATGGATGTGTCTTAGGCATAGATGATATGGGCAGATAGTAAAGAAAATTTTGCTAGATTGAACTATTGTGACTTTTAAAACGGAATGCATTGTGAATCTTAAAACCAAGGGGCAGACATGAACGCGCTGTTACGTCATTTAACCTCAGAACGCGATGTTACGTGTACCTGCAACATATTTGTTAATCTGGCACACCTATATTGGCATACTGGTGTCAGTAGTATTCACTAGTTGCATAGAAATGGATGAGCAACAGTTAAGGGGGCGTAAAACCACTTATTTGGATATTTTCTACAAAAGTAGGGGTTTCAATAAGTGGTAGCTGTACACATGGGATTCACCAAATTAAGTTATGGAGTTTAAACAAAGTTACTGGTAAACAGAAGGGGAATGGATAGTAAATAAATTCTTCGATGCTGGGTAAATTAAGTGAGATATTACAAAGACTTATAAGAGCTATTCTTACTTATAAAGCTCTCTTATTCTTACTTGTACTTATAAGAGCATGGTTCTTCCTTATAGCAGTGGGAAAGGGAAAAATTAGATCCAACATAATCTATATATATAAAACAGTTTGTGTGTGTGTGTGTGTCTAATGTTACCGATAGACTCCGAAACAGAGAGGCTCGCGTGCTTGATATTTGGCATAGACATGGCCATTGAGCCTGGGACGAACATGGCCGAGACCATATTTGACGAGATCCATATTTTTTATTCATATTTACCCAGCGCATTTCAGCGAAGTACCCGCTAATCTCAGCCAGTGCCAGAACAGCTAGCTGATTCGCTCAGAGCGATCACGTGATGTTCCATCCCGTCACACGTCACATGTTTGCACGTAATTCAGGGCGAAAAGCGATTGCGTTTTTTCACCTTTATGCGATCGTGTTTTGTGTCGATTTTGTGCGATATGAATTAAATTTTGATTCATATTTCGTGTTTATGAATTCGAATACGAACTAGGAAGGATTTCCCCTTTCCCCTTTCGATTTCGAATACGAATCGAATACGAGCTTGAGTCGAGAGGGCGAATGTACGGGTTGGGAATGTACGGGTCTTCCTTCCCCCGCCCGGCAATGCCGGTACTGGAGGTCGTGGGTCACAGGATCGGTGAGTCTCCAAAATTCCGCTTCGTGCTCTTGCGAAGATGCAGGATGATGTCGCGATTGTTGTGCTGCTCTCCGACCATGAGAACTGCAACGTCATTGTTGACTGGCCCTCCCCTTCCCTGCCCCTTCCCCCTCCCCCGTCTGTCCTCCCCCTCCCTTCCCCCTCCGTCCTCCCCCTCCCTTCCCCCTCCACCCTACCCCTTCCCCTTCTCCCCCTGCCCCTCCCCCTCCCTTTTCCCCCTCCCCCTCCCCCTCCCTTTTCCCCCTCCCCCTCCCCCTCCCTTTTCCACTCCCCCTCCCACTCCCCTTTACCCTTCCCCCCTCTCCCCTCCCCCTTCCCCTCCCCCTCCCACCCCCTCACCCTCCCATCCCTCACCCCTCCCCCTCCCCCCTCCCATCCCTCCCACCCACCTCCCCCTCCCATCCCTCACCCTCCCCCTCCCCCCTCTTCTCCCCTCTCCCCCTCCCCCTCCCCCTCCCCCTCCCCTCTTCTCCCCCCCTCCCCCCTCCCCTCCCCTCCCCCACCCGGCAATGCCGGGTACTTCTGGTAGTGAATCTATAAATGAATGTGATATGGATAATATCCTCAATTTGTGTTAATTATTTGATTGTGGGTCCAGGAATTAATTTATCATAGTGGATTGTTAACAGCAGCCTGAAATGTCTTGAGAGTGTGCATCCATGTAATCAGAAATCCCAGATTTGTTTTTAAAAACAACATTTTGGTAGAGGTCTTATGTGGACGGGCACTTGCTTGGTAGATAAAAGGTACTGCATGTTGGCAGCCACTTTTGCGGCCATTTACGCCAAACAAATTGAGAGGAAATTGTAGTTAAATACGTAATTTACACATGGCTATTTGTAAAAGGGAATTTGTTGAGATGGGAAACATTTTTCGAAGGTTTATTAAAGTGTTATGATATGACATTTGGCGAGGCAAACTATTGAATGGGGAAAATTAGATCTGGTTATAGAATGAATTTGTTGACCCCTTGAAGTTAATTCTTCGAATCATTGTTTCACTGGCATTTTGAGTTCAAATTGGAAATAGTTCGGTAGAGCTTTGGTTAAAACCTTTGATTGCGGTATTTTGGAATGAATTGATAAACCATAGGAGATTGATGAGAATAAAAACAAATATGGACCCAAGATAGAAATA
Source organism: Myxine glutinosa (assembly GCF_964187855.1). Taxonomy (NCBI): domain Eukaryota; kingdom Metazoa; phylum Chordata; class Myxini; order Myxiniformes; family Myxinidae; genus Myxine; species Myxine glutinosa. The sequence goes on from NC_136273.1 coordinate 105,726,209, forward strand.
TTTTATGATGATATGAATAATACCAAGATTAAAAGATGGAATCAAGTAATGTTGCAAATGAGTACAGTAGAGTTAAGATAATGGCATAATGAAAATGTTATGAATTGCGTCAGTTTTATCAGATCAGTGAAACTCATATCACCATAAGTTACACTGTTAAAGAAAAAAGTGGGGAGGACTATGATAATAATACATTATGCATAGTTTGCTTGTTTGCAAGATTTGTTGGGAATTAGATATTCCTGTTTGTGATTTTAATCATATACACTCATTATAAATGCATTTATTTCCTTGCAGTATTGTTAAAATAACTGCATGAGTTTAATTTTCAAACGATATTGGTTTGAAAGCGAATTTAAATGTTATTTTTAGTTTAGTATTAAAATATATACCTGATTTGAATATTATTTGTGTGACGCATATAAATGAATATAATTTTTTGAATGTTTTCAGGAAAACAACAAATGGTTGAATGTGAAACTGTTATAAGAAATATATGATTAGTTAAAATATGGTGATTTTATGATAAGATGTACCCTATCTGATTCAGTGTGTGTGGAAAGCAGATTCAGATATGGTTGAGTAAAAGGATAAGATCAGATCACATCCCAAAAGGAGTGCTAACGGAATTGGGAAGAAGTTCGAGAAAGAAAATTTGTGGCTAAAATGAAGTTAATCTTGGCATACACCCTCCTTCTCAAAGAATGATGAAGACATTCTCCTTTGTAACTTGGAGATGGATGCTTACCTGCACCAAGGGAAATTTTTGTGACCATTTGCCTGGATCACACTGCAACATATGGAAGAAAAGGCGATCACTTACTTTTGTTTGAATGCCTCGAACATTCATCACATCAGCAATTGCAGGACGATGACATTTTACCTGCAACTTCTACGCCCTACGGGATGCGGTGACGTGTGTCATTACTTCACCAACTTCCGGGGAGCCAGCATGGAGCTGCAAGCGAATGGCTGTGCCTTTTCCTCCATAACAGCTGTGCACGATTTTGCTGGTTGCTCCTGGTATGGACCATGGACAACTTGAACGCCATGGTCCCAACATCGTTGCGGATGTATCTGGCATCCCTGTTCCACATCTTGCTGGCCAATAAACATCACATCAATACTTGCTCCATACTCATGATGAGTGAGGAGGCAAGTCGACTACAAATGGACGAAGGCCTTGTTCAAATCTACTATGGTTCACAGCAAGAGTGGCAAGGATGATACTTGCAGAGCAGGGTCAGTTAATGACTCTGCCCAGCTATCACAACAGCGGGAAATCCTACGCGAAATAGTGTAGGTGCTATGAAGACATCAGAAGAAAATGTTTCATACTTGAATTTCAAACATGAGTGATCAGCCTCTTCTCTTCTTTTCCAAAAAAAAACAAAAAAACAAAAAGGCAATATTTGTTTTGAAGCAAAACTATTGCCAAATGTTGCAGATGCTTTATTATTTTTAAATGGTGAACTGAAATCATTGTGGTAAAGGTGAAGGGTCGTATGCTTTATGCAAATGAATTGCATTATCAATATGGAAAGAGTCAATGAATAAATAAATGTTTTGTGATTAGATCCTTCCAGAATGACGGTGTATGCCTTAGGAAATTGGATTACCAAGTTTGTGGTTTGAATATTTAATAAGCTGATGTTTAGATTAATGGTTAATATAAACAAAAAGAAAAAATGAGGGATTGTGGAAGTATAAAAAATGTTTTCATATATTTAAAGAACAGAATGTTTAACGCTTTTGGAAAATGGAACCTGGATGGAAAAGGTTGAGTGCATTCCAGCCCGGGTAGGTCATGAGAGAATGACCCTTCCAGGGAGGGAAAATGAAGTGTTCTGTGGTTCTCAGCGATAAGCACCTGTTCCGGGGCTTTTAGGGGCTTTTAAAATAGCAAACAGATGCTTGGCAAGCGTCTCGATGTCTGGGACTTTGCATTCCACTGGAGCGAGATCAAAGGAGCTCTTTGCTATTTAACCATGGAGAACTGACTGAGGAGAAGGAGAAGAACTGGACGGAGAATCCTCAGAGGAAGCAGGAGCGCGAGAGAGAGCTGAATGTCACGTCATGGTTGATTGTAATGTATAACTATATCTTCGTGAACTGTTCGTTGCAAGAGATTAATAAATTTATATTTAACTTGAGTGAGTCTTATAGAGTTTTTTGGCTGAGATGCGTCCAAGAGGTCAAAACAAAGTTCTTTAACAACCTTCACCAATTTTCTCCTCACAAATATGACAGACATTGTTTTTTCTAAATTCCCTTTTCTCTTCACTCGTCAAGGACATTGGTTTATTGGTTTCTCTTATTATCTTGGTTAATTGAACACAGTCTTTTTCTAGTCGTTTTACAAACTCCTCTGGGGGTGTTTGAGCCTCTATACTCCTCTAACTTGTTATATTTATCACCAATGGATGATTTGATATGATAACAAAAACCGCAAGGAGTATGTTTTTGATATTTATTTGTGTATGATTCTTTTGGATCTGGAGAAGCAGTATCTATTTTTTCTAGAATACTTTCGAAATCAGCATATATTACAAACGGATGTTTGATCGTTATCTTTTCATCTTTGAATGTGATCTTTGAGCCTTCTTTAGGCATATTGATTACCGTTGATTTATGATCACCACAATAATTTGAATGTTTATCTAATCTTTCTTGTGAATTGAAGAAGTTAAGACAACGCAAACAAATATATATTTTATTTGTTCTTTTACATACTTGTGGTTTTATTAATTTAGCAATATCTTTGATGTATGTATAATGTGAATTTTCCTCTGAATTAAAATATAGAAGATTAATATGAGTTTGTTTACAATTGTCAGAAAGCTTTAAAACCTGAATGTTGTTTATTTCTGTTAGACCATAAACATTAACTGATAAATTATTCATCTTTTCAAATTTAGGAATATCATTTAAAGCCATAGGAAACTTTAGATCTTTCGTATTTAATGTATTCTCATATTTTTTATAATGAGATACTCTTTCATCATGAAAATGTGGAGGATGTAAGTGTGCCAGAATAGACCAGAGAAAACATTTATTATCTTTATTTTTGATATTGATAACTGCTTTTCTATTTTTGATAACACTAGGTAAATCAATGTAAGAAGAAGCTTTTAGAGGATCTGATTTAAGAATATGAATGTCTATGAAAATAATTTTTCCTATATTGAATCCACTTCCTACGATTGAATTATCCACATCTTGCTCTTGTTTAATAAGTTCATCATAGACTCCTGATGTTTTAAAATCTTGATATGAAGATATAAAGTGTGGCTCAGTTCTCATGTATGGTGTATCTATAACTCCTTCATCCTTTGTCATTTCTAATTTTACTCCCATATAAAATTTAAGTGGTTTCATTTCTTTTCGTGTTTTTTCAATCAACGTTTGAACAGCAGGTTTAACTATTTCTACAGCATCAACTATAGATAGACTCTGGTTCAGGAGGTTTGAAGTTAAAGACTCTTATTTTAATATGTCTTTTGAAAGCCCCATCAGTATTTTTAGTAGTAAACAATTTTGACAAGTGTTTGTTTGTTTTAAGATGGGCTTTGAACCCCTTCTTTAGGATATCTCTATTACAGAGACTACAATGTTTTTTGTTCTTAGGAAGTGGTGATAATTGATTTAGAATGTTGTAAGTGTGTTTAACTGTGAGTATGTGTTTTCTATAATGTTTTACTTCCTTTTCGCAAGTATCACAATAGACCATATTTATAGGGTAAAAAAACAGAGTGTTTTATATATATCACTGTGCTTAAACGAAAACACCTTTTCGAGCTTTTTCGGCTCGTTTTATATACATATAACTTTACTTAAAGTAAAACGCCTTTTTGGCTTGTTTTATATATATAACTTTACTTAAACTAAAACACCGTTACATCTCCCAATCCATATCAGAACCAGGGTCATATTCAGAATCAATCTCACAATCAGAGACATCTGAGTCATCAATAAAACTACGATCATAACTATCACATTGTCTCTCTGAATCAAAACTATCTACTGAACCTAGACTCTCCGTATCACAGGAGCAGAGGCTGTCTGTATCACAGAGGCTCTCAGTATATGAGGAAACTTCTGAGCAGGAATTACCACTCATTTAATTAGCAGGAAAAATATTCCCATCAATATCTATATACTTTCTTTCATTAACGGCTTCAATCTCTACATTTTTAATATCAAAAGTTATCTTTAAATAATCTCTAACTATCATAGAACGAAATGACATTTCACCAGAAATATTAACATCATTCATTTTACTAAGATCTACACCCTTTGGATTATTAAAGTAAATACAAATTTCTCCACGAGTATTGTTGATGGTCTTATGATTCTTTTTTAAAGTATCGTGATCGATCACATTTTCAAGCTTTGAATAAATTGCCAGGAGTAGAGGAGAAACTTTTGTTAGATTTACTTTAATGGATGTCTTTCCAGGTATAGTTAGAGATCTTCCTTTTTTTTTCTTTCTTTTTTTTTTGTATATCGAATCGAGGCTCGTGAAAGAGCTAACATTTACTTCACAAACAAATCGACCAGACAAACAAAATACACAAAAAGAGGGAGCGGAAGACAAGATGGGGAGAAAAGGGGAAGCACACAAACACAACATCTGAGAGCAGGGAGATGTGTGGAAGGGAGAGGGCCCGGGGGGAGGAGGCATGGGAAGGGGGGGGGGGGGGGGAGGGAGAAGTATAAAGCACAAGGACACCAAGGACTTCCAGGACAGAAGTTGGTATTTCAAAAAGGGGAATTGGGGTGAAATTAGCGGGGGTAGAAAAGATCAAGGTTTTGGATGGGGGAAGATAAGAGATGGTGGTGAACAGCTGTTTTAAAGACTTGGAGGGTGGAGTGGGATTGAAGAGAGTGAGGGAGTTTGTTCCAGAGGCGGGAGAAAAGAGGAATGAAGGAGTGAAGGTGAGCAGAGAGTCTTGATTTTGGCAGTTTAACCAAAAGAGGGTTGCAGGCAGATCTTGTGCGACCTGTAGGAATATTTGCGGGACAGAACCCAGAGAGAGCTGGGGGGGCAAGGCCAGAGAGGAGTCGGTAGAAGACGGAAAGACCACCAACCTGCCTGTGGTGAGTGAGTGAGAGGCCCTTGGAGTTAGCTTCATCGCGGGAGATTCCAATGATCCTGAATGCTTTGGTTTCAACAGCGCGAAGGCGAGCTAGGTGTGAGGCAGGAGCACCAGCCCAGAGGGGAGAGCAGTATTCCATTGAGCTGCGGATGAAAGCCTTGTATGTGGTGAGGAGCTCAGGTGTGCCAAGGAAGGACTTCGCATGACGGAGGATGCCCAGTCGGCGACTGGCTTTGGAAGCCAGATTTGAAATGTGGTTTTTCCAGGAAAGATCATGGCAGATAGTGAGACCCAAAAGCTTGAGTGACAGAACTTCTTGGAGAGGATTATTCAGAAAGTGGATGGGAGGGTTGTCCAGCCGGTCTTTTCGGAGAGACATTGTAAGAGTGTGAGATTTGTCAGGATTGAAAGACATGTTCCACTTGTTTGCCCAGTCTGTGATTTTGTCAAGGTCTGCAGAGAGTGAGGAGGCTGCAGACTGCCGATCTGAGGGATGAAGAATGGAGCGACAGAGAGTAGAGTCGTCAGCAAAGAGATAGAGAGGATTTTCAAGAGAGTCAGAGAGATCATTGATGAAGACCAGAAAAAGCACAGGGCCCAGAACACTGCCTTGGGGAACTCCAGCCTGAACAGGAAGAGGAGATGAGAGAAACCCATTCAGGGCCACACGTTGACTACGACTAGAGAGGAAGTCCGCCAGCCATGCGTGGAGATTTCCATGGATTCCAAAAGAGGAGAGTTTGGTGAGCAGAGCGGGGTGCCAGACTGTATCTAAGGCATGTGATATGTCAAGGGAGACTGCTCTAATTTCCTGTTTGGCATTGAGGACCTCCATCCATTGTTGAGAAAGCAGAAGCAGCATGTCCAGAGTGGAGTGTCCAGGTCTGAAACCAAATTGATGATCAGAGATCAAGCCATTGGAGAAGAGGAAAGATTTTATATCTGAAGCAATGATGGATTCCATGACCTTGCTGATATTTGGGAGAAGGCTGATTGGTCTGTAGTTGCTGGGATCTGATTTTGCACCTTTTTTGTGCAAAGCGGTGATGTTGGCAGATTTCCAAGCAGATGGAAGATGACCTTGAGCAAAAGAGAGGGTGAAGAGAGTGAAGAAGAGAGGGTGAAGAGAGGGTGAACTTTAAATGAAATAGAGGGGCTTGTCGGGGAAGTGGTGGGTGAGACTCAAGACTCCAATGACCGGACACAGGTTTACAACAGGTCAACACTTTATTAACTAGTTTCAAATAGTAATAACTACCGTTAACTCAATGGATCAGGTAATTCTATCCGCATAGTCCTTCTTGTTCGGCTGCAGCGCCGAACTCGTGGTACGCGTTCATTCCGTCGGGCAGGGCTTCTGAGGATCAGTGCTCCTCTGGCTCAAAGTCCCTTCTGTTTATATCGGCACACTTCATTTAATCCTCTGTGCGCTGAAATCGTAATCCCTTCTCCGCTGCTTACTCAGTCGCCTCACTGGCACCAGCTCGCTCTCCTCCCTGCTGGGAATTTGCTTCATCCTCTTTGCATCCATATGAAAGACAATAGTACGGGCTTGGGAATGTGTGTTAGCCCGGGGTCGTGCTAAAGCTACACAACAGGACTCCCAGCTTCGACAGGGCGAGATGCATTCCTGACATTCTTACGACCACCTGCTCGTACCTTGGTTAGTTACCAGTTCCAACCAATAAGTTACACTGAGTTACACTTCCACAATTCCCTCATCTTTTTTGTTTTTGTTTATATTAACCATTAGTCTAAACATCAATATAAGTAAACAATCAATCACTACAAGTAAACATCAATACAAGTATAAGTAAATAATCAATCACTGCAAGTAAACATCATTACAAGTATAAGTAAATAATCATAACTTTGGTAATCAAATTCCCTTAGGCATACACCGTCATCCTGCAAGAATCACAAAACATTTCGTTGGTCATTGACTCCTTCCATATTGTTCAATCTATTGCATTTGCATCACAAATATCTTTTCAAAACAACACTTCACCATCACCAAGATACAACAATTTCACTTCATTTTCAAGTTTTGTAAAGCATCTGCACCATCTGGCAAAAACGTTTGCCTCCACACAAATGTTGACTTTGTTTGAAAGGAAGGGCTGATCACTTGTGTTTGAATTCAGGTATGAAACATTTTCTTCAGTCTTTATGAACACCTGCACTACTTCGTGTAGGATTTCGCTGTTGTGGTAACGGTGCGGAGTCATAGACTGACCCTGCTCTCCATGTAGCATTCTTGCCACTCTTGCTGTGAACCATAATGATTCCTTGAACAAGGCCTTCGCCCAGTTGTAGTCGACTTGCCTCCTCCCTCATTATGAGTGGGCAGCAAGTGTTGGTGTAATGTTGATTGGCCAGCAAGATGTGGAACAGGGATGCCGGATGCATCCACAATGATGTTGGGACCATGGTGTTCAGGTCATTCATGGTCCTTACCAGGAGCAACCAGCAGAATCGTGCACAGCTGTTGTGACAAGGGCACAGCCGTTTTTTGCAGCTCCATGCTGGTTCCCCGGACGTTGGTGAAGTAATAACATATGTCCCCGCATTTCACAGAGGTTGCAGGTAAAATGTCGTTGTCCTGCAACTTCTGATGTGATGAATGTTCGAAGCCTTCGAACAAGAGTAAGTGATCGCCTTTCTTTCATATGTTGCAGTGTGATCCAGGCAAATGGTCACATAAATTTCCTTGGTGAAGGTAAGCATTCATCTCCAAGTTACACGGGAGAATGTCTTCATCATTCTTTGAGAAAGAGGGTGTATGCCATGATTAACTTCATTTTTTTAGCCACAAATTTTCTTTCTCGAACTTCTTCCCAATTCCGTTAGCACTCCCTTCAAAATGTGATCTCGTCTTATCCTTATGCTCAGTCACATCTGAATCTGCTTTCCACACACACTGAATCAGATAGGGTACATCTTACCATGAAATCAGCATAATCATGTATATCTTCCGACAGTTTCACATTCCACAATTTGTTGTTTTCCCTTACAACATTCAAAAAGTTATATTCATTTATATGCGTCACACAAATAATATTCAATCAGGTATGTATTTTACTACTAAACTAAGAATAGCATCCACAATTGCTTTCAGGTTAATATAGTTCAAAAATTAACTTGTGCAGGTATTTTAGCACTACTCTAAGAAAATAAATTGTATATGATTACAATCACAAACAGGAATATCTAATTCCCAACAAAAATTTTCCCAAACCAACAAATTAAGCATAATGTATTATTACCATAACTAGCGGGGTCACCCGTGGGAATCCCACGGGCATGGATGTGTGTGACAATTCGACATATTGAGTTATATGCTGCACATTCATTTTTACAAAATGGTTACTGGCAAGTCATCAGATCCAGAAATGGTGTGAATTTAGTTATTTCACATAATATGTGACCCCTCACTCCTCTCCACCTGACACTCTCCTGTCTCCACCTGACACTCTCCTGTCTCCACCTGACACTCTCCTCTCTCCACCTAGCACTCCTCTCCTCTCCAAACCCTCACATCCCTCTCCTTTCCAATCCCTCACCTCTCCAATCCCTCACACTCCTCTCCTCTCCAATCCTTCACACGCCTCTCCAATCGCGCCTCACACTCCTCTCCAATCGCGCCTCACACTCCTCTCCAATCGCGCCTCACACTCCTCTCCAATCGTGCCTCACACTCCTCTCCAATCGTGCCTCACACTCCCCTCCAATCACTCCTCTCCAATCGTGCCTCACACTCCTCTCCAATCACGCCTCACACTCCTCTCCAATCGTGCCTCACACTCCTCTCCAATCGCGCCTCACACTCCTCTCCAATCGCGCCTCACTCGCCTCTCCAATCGGCTTTCCCCGTCTCGTTTCTCTCCTTTTTCTCCCGTCTCGTTCTTTTTCTTGCTCCAAATCGGCCCGTCGGAATCGGAAATCGGCCCGTCTCGCCCGTCGGCCCGTCGGAATCGGAAATCGGCCCGTCTTGCTTTTGTGCTTGTGCGTAAATAAATTGTGTTCATGACACCATTTCTGGTGTTGGGCTAGCGGCTTGGGTGCCGGCTTAGGATCCTGGGTTCGAATCTCGGTCGATCGCCGAATTAATGCCAGGGGGGTTGACTCAGCCTGTCATCCTTCCGAGGTCGGCTAATTGAGTACCAGTTCACTGGTAATTCCCTGTTTGTCGTTGAAGGCGGCAAAAAGGGTTGGCGTCAGGAAGGGCATCCGGCCGTAAAACATTGCTTCAAAAAGGGGACAAAAAAACAACAACTACCACGGTCCCCGAAAAGGCCAACCCCCGCTTTGCGGGGAAAAATGGCCTCTAAACGGTGGTTTTTACACCATTTCTGGATCTGATGACTTGCCAGTAACCATTTTGTAAAAATGAATGTGCAGCATCTAACTCAATATGTCGAAATGTCACACACATCCATGCCCGTGGGATTCCCACGGGTGACCCCGCAAGTTTGCATTGACGTTCGTCGATGGACTCGTTCGCCCGTCTCATTCGTTTTCTTGCTGCATCCTGTTCAAGTCTGCGTTCTTCATCGATCGTCTCATTCATTTTGGAAATAGAAGTTTCCACGCAGCGCATGAATTGTCACGATCCTCAAGAGGAATTTGTCTCGTAATCATCAAATGATAAATGGCAAGTAAATTATATTGTGGAAAATTAAAGATTTCAAATAAACCTATTTAAAGTGTATTCGCACATAACTAATTTTAAAAAACGAAGAAATATCTCTCGGTAATTTCCTGAAACATATTTTACTTCCGGCTAATAATGTTGAATTAAATAAAAACGAAGAAATATATGTCGGCATCATTGTTGACGTTTTTGTGACGACTGTCATCAAACGAAAAAGTAATATATCTTAACGGAAAAGCAAAAGCGAATTTTTAATATATATCGACACGTTGCCGTCGGTGTCATGTTGGGCGGTGTATGATACACCATGACGCGATTTTTAAAAATATATCTCTGCATTTTCCCGCGTGTGTGGAATGTTCTCAATTATTGCTGACACCGAGTCCAAAACCATCGATAAAAATGAAATCATATGGTGAGTTAGATTGGAGATAAAGGCGTGAGAGAGACTCAATGGCCTTGAAGTTGAAGTTACAGGCGTTTGAGAATTCATTTCGTTCTATAAACGGCAACTTTCATTGGATTTCCTTCCCGTTTTTTTTCAACCGAGTCGAAAACTATGTTAGCGACTGTGAAAAATGAAATGATATATCGAATTTTTAATATGTATCGACACGTTGCCGTCGGTGTCATGTTAGGCGGTGTATGATACACCATGACGCGATTTTAAAAAATATATCTGCATTTTCCCGCGTGTGTGGAATGTTCTCAATTATTGCTGACACCGACTCTAAAACCATCGATAAAAATGAAATCATATGGTGAGTTAGATTGGAGATAAAGGCGTGAGAGAGACTCAATGGCCTTGAAGTTACAGGCATTTGAGAATTCATTTCGTTCTATAAACGGCAACTTTCATCGGATTTTCTTCTCGTTTTTTTTCAACCGAGTCTAAAACTATGTTAGCGACTGTGAAAAATGAAATGATATATCGAATTTAAAATAGATATCGACACATTGCCGTCGGTGTCATGTTGGGCGGTGTATGATACACCATGACGCGATTTTAAAAAATATATCTCTGCATTTTCCCGCGTGTGTGGAATGTTTGTGGAAAATTAAAGATTTCAAATAAACCTATTTAAAGTGTATGCGCACATAACTAATAAAAAAAACGAAGAAATATCTCTCGGTAATTTCCTGAAACATATTTTACTTCCGGCTAATATGTTGAATGAAATAAAAACGAAGAAATATATGTCGGCATCATTGTTGACGTTTTTGTGACGACTATCATCAAACGAAATAGTAATATATCATAACGGAAAAGCAAAAGCGAATTTTTAATATATATCGACACATTGCCGGCGGTGTCATGTTGGGCGGTGTATGATACACCATGACGCGATTTTAAAAAATATATCTCTGCATTTTCCCGCGTGTGTGGATTGTTCTCAATTATTGCTGACACCGAGTCTAAAAGTAAAACCATCGATAAAAATGAAATCATATGGTGAGTTAGATTGGAGATAAAGGCGTGAGAGAGACTCAATGGCCTTGAAGTTACAGGCCTTTGAGAATTCATTTCGTTCTATAAACGGCAACTTTCATCGGATTTTCTTCCCGTTTTTTTTCAACCGAGTCTAAAACTATGTTAGCGACTGTGAAAAATGAAATGATTTATCGAATTTGATTTGAAATAAAACTGGGGGAGAGCAAGACACCACGGGCCTACAAAACAGGACTCAAAGCTATGCGAGTTAATAAAATGGTGGATATTTGTTTATAGCCACTCCCAGAATGGGTGGAGCTATGGGTGGAGCTACTCTGCAAACCGAGTAAGCCACACCCCGGACAGACACCCAACAGATAGACAGACAGACAGACAGAATCATCTACGGCTATTATAATATAGATTCCTCTCCACTTTTTCTTTTCCCCTTTTTTTTTTTCCTAACAGTGTGTCACTCGTGGTGATATGAGTTCACTGATATTGTAATTGACACAACTCATAACATTGTCGTTATGCCATTATCTTAATTCTACTGTATCCATTTGCAACATCACTTGATTTAATCTTTTAATCTCAGTATTTATGTCACCATAAAAGTCTTCCTTTTCTGGTTCCACATTTCTTTCCTCATTTGTCACTTCATGCGTTATCATCGTGTTGTTGGTTACCTTATTCAAACACACCGTCACTAAGGCTTTCAAGCAAGCCACCACTAAAACAATTGCCAATATAACTACTAAACCAACAAACAAGTCTGCTACTCCTTTTATATATACATACCTATGACATAATTATATGTCGATGACATTCAACATTATATACCAAACTAACAAGCTTCCTAAAAGGTAAATAAAGAAAATCCCTTAATATGTAACATAAATCAGATTATTTGTCTTACCCTGATCCCCCTATCTCCCGGGGTTGAACTCAATCCCCTGATCATGAGTGTAGTTGTGATACATTTTTCACTCATGTTGTATTAATATCAGCAGGTAATTGTATGTCATGTAGGCAAATAAATGTCACTATCCCAAGTAGGAATATCACATGTTGAAAATGTAATGTTTATCAATGCAAGGGGTGTTAAAATGTAATTCAAATGACTGTAAATCACGACTATCATTTATCTGCCACTGAATGTTCTGCTGGGCTGCTAGGTGCAGCCTCATTTTCTGTGGTATCGTCCACCTTAGCCCCATGTGCTTGCTTGCAATGAGAGGCATGAATCCAACTTTCTATTTTGGGTCCATATTTGTTTCTATTCTTATCAATCTCCTATGGTTTATCAATTCGTTCCAAGATACCGCAACCAAAGGTTTTAACCAAAGCTCTACCAAACTATTTCCAATTTGAACAAAAAATGCCAGTGAAACAATGATTCGAGGAATTAACTTCAAGGGGTCAATAAATTTATTCTATAACCAGATCTAATTTTCCCATCCAATAGTTTGCCTTGCCACATGTCATATTATAACACTTTAATAAACCTTCGAAAAATGTTTCCCATCTCAACAAATTTCCTTTTTTTTTTTTTTTTTTACAAATAGCCATGTGTAACTTACGTATTTAACTACAATTTCCTCTCAATTTGTTTGGCCTAACTGGCCGCAAAAGTGGCTGCCAGCATGCAGTACCGTTTTTTATCTACCATGGAAGTGTTCGTCCACACAAGACCTCTACCAAAATGTTGTTTGTAAAAACAAATCTGGGATTTCTGATTACATGGATGCACACTCTCAGGACATTTTCAGGCTGCTGTTAACAATCCACTACGATAAATTAATTCCTTTACCCACAATCAAATAATTATTACAAATTGAGGATATTATCCCTATCACATTCTTTTATAGATTCATTATGTTGGATCTAATTTTTTCCAATAATTTTCCACTGCTGTAAGGAAGAACAATAGCTCTCATAAGTCTTAGTAATATCGTACTTAATTTGCCCAGCATCGAATAATTTATTTACTATCCTTTCTCATCTGTTAACCAGTGACTTTGTTTGAACTCCAGGACTGAAAACCCACAATAGTTCAAACCAGCAAAATTTTCTTTACTATTTTCCCATATCATCTATGCCTAAAACACATCCATACATACAGCACAATTTATATGCTGATAAAATTCAAGTTTATATATATAAAAATCCATGAGCAGAGTACTCTGGGACGTCAGTGTAAGACCTCTCCAAAATTTGGCTAATTTTGTACTCCCACATTTTTATGAAGCTCATATCCATAAATAGCTTTGATTCTCATATAAATTCGATCACAATGGAATCCCAAGATTACTTCCAATTTTTTTACTATTAATGAATGGCTGCTCATAACTCAGCAAATCAAATCTTTATTCTCCATCTCCCTTGACAAAAGTGATAATTTTCATAATCAAATTATATTTCTATTTTTTTTTATTTTATGAATTCTCTCGATATGCGATCCCATCCCCATGGAACTATCTATTTTTCAGACAAGGCACACTGTCGGTGTCAACAATCTTGTAGGATTGATACACAAAAACAAAAACACTGACACACAAAATACCCACACACACATGCATTATGCGTATTTGTTTGCGTTGGAACCCTTATTTACAGATCCGGATGGGTGTCAACTTTATTTCAATTTCTCCAAATTTGTCCTTCAATTTTATAAGCGCTAATACACAAATGGACCAAAAAGTTTATTCTTAGAAAACCCCTATGACGTCACATTGACATTACCCTTTCAGTTCCCACAATAATTTATCCAAATTTGACTACCCACCCATTTGTATGTCAGTCGACCACTGACCTATCAATCGTGTGGAACAATAGTCGGAAATTCCCACCTGATCATGATGTGACTCTTGTCACTTGGTTTGCCAAAAAATTGCAAAGCAATTGTTCCAAACTTTGTAAATTTAAAATTTTGTGCCCAACATAAAAGCTCCAATTTCGGCATTTGATCAATTAATTATCAATTTGCTTACAAGCAAAAGAAAAATGAATAATTCTTGCTCCGAAAACTTTTCAGACCCAAGAATCATCGACAGTTATTCATGTTTGTCCAGTAATCTCATTTGTTGAGGCCAATCGTCATTTGGGATTTGTCGCAATGAAGGCCTAATCATTGTCTGAGGTATCGGTCAGCCCTGGTACCCTTGATCTTGGTTTACCCTATGAACTTGTCTTCCTTTTGGTATACGGACATCCTCTTTTCCAATGTCCCATCCGTCCACACTTGAAACACCGGTTTCTGTCGTTGCCTGGTCTGTGCACCTGTGCACTTGTATTGCTGGGCTGCATCTCTACATCCCTGAGTTGCCACTGAAATCTCTCGTTATCTCCTGAAACACGAAAAAATTCTCTGTATCGTCCTTTTTGGGGAGACAACTGGAAATCAGATGGGACAACTGTCACTTTCATTCCTAATTTCGAGGGCAGTTGTGCATTTGTCTCCTCCACTGTACCCTGTATCCTTTTTATTTTAAGTTCTAGATCCGTTATCCGTTCTTGCTGTTCCCGTTGTCTGGATTCACCATCCCAAAGATGGAATGCAAGCCAGTCTACCGTTAGATTCTGTCTCTTCCTGGCTTTCAATCTTTGTTCCAATCTTTCCAATCGACTTCGCTCAAATGTACCATCTCTTGGAAACTCCTCATCATGTCCCTTTGTCCACAAATACCAATTCTCGACCTGCCTTATAGCTTCGGCACCATAACGGTCGTACATATGATGTGTACAAGTACCTTTTTGTGGAATCTCTGGTTGTCCTTGTGTATTCTTGCAGGCTCCATTTCCCATTTTGCCTTTTATCAAAGTAGCGTTGGATGTGTTGTAGTTTGTTCCTCTAAAGCTTCACTCGTACCTCCAGGAAGGATCTCTCCACCTGTTCAAACGGTGATTTCCAGAGAATCTCTCTCACCTGTGGCTTTTGCACAATCCAATCTCACAGATCAGTATTTGCAGATGAGCCAGAGGGTCAGTATGAAATGGGTGAATCCTCAGGTGTCCGCTCTGTTGAAGGGGAAATCACACAATGGTAACCGCACATATATATCTATATATAAACTCACCACCTTGCTCAATTTTCCAAGGTTGTCTTCACATTGATAATATCTCACACAGATATTAAAGCTTCTTTCTTGAGACCGCATTTTCATCAATCAAACGATCAATATATTCAATTTAATTTATTCAATTCAATTTATCCAGTTAAATTTATTCAATTAAATTCAATCAATTAGATTCAATCAATCAACAATTCAATCAATTATTCAATTTCAATTAATTCATCAATATTCATCAATAAATCAAATTAATCATTTTGGATGACTCCTTGCATAAGCCCTTTCCCCAATGATGTCAGGACAGGTCCATCCATTGACTGAGATCGAATCTCATCGGTCGTCACCTCTGGTTCATACCTCATGTCAATTGATGAATCACTGTCCTGTCCTTGGGTCATATCTGACATATTTCCCCATTTTGCCTGGTCTCCACAAATTTTCTTTGCAACCACTAAAGGCAACTCATCCTTCATTCGTGAGACAGCCAAAATGGATGGCAGATATTAAAGTTCATTGGGAAAAATATCTCATCATTTTTTCTTTTAATAGTACCCAAAATCTCTTGGCAATATAAATTTCGTAAAACTCCTGAAATAAGACTGTAAAATTCCTTCAATCATGCTAAATTTTGAAACTCCATCGCTTGTAACACCCAATTTATCCCATAGGGCTTGAAAGTTCTTTCCCAAGTTCATGCAATCATTCTGCATTTGAACCCTATGATATCATTCATAATAATCATCATGATTTTATAGTCATGGTCCTATCATAATCATCTATTTAAAACGAACATTTTCTTTATCACCACAGCTATGTGGTATAATCAACAATAGAATAAAACTGTACATAGCAACAGGCTACCTCATGGCCACTTAGTATACCTATTGACAATAAGTCATAACAATATCGAATAATCATTGAACAATTCAAAAAATCGCTTCCACTGCTCCAGCCGCAGCATTCGTCATTTTGTCTGCTCATCCGCGTGACCAAAACGAAATAAAGGGAGCTCAACCATTACACAGCGCTTTTAATGGCGCATGCCATAGGAACTCAACGCAATTTCGACTCGGCCAGAAAAACGAGCAAATTTTGCAGGATGTTAACTGGAATTAGCCGTGAAAATATATACAAAATACACAAAAATACACACCCACAAAAATAAACAACAAAACCCAAACAAACCCAAGGTCGACCCTCTTACACAGTAAATTACATCATTTCAGCATCGTATTGATTGCTGAAATATTCCAGGGTTTATACACACCTTAAAAGAGGTATGCGTGGTGTTGCCCCCTCCCACGTTTATTCCAGGGTTTATACACACCTTAAAAGAGGTATGCGTGGTGTTGCCCCCTCCCACTTTTAATTCCTCATTAAATTCCTCATTAAATTACTCATTAAATTACTCAATAAATTACTCATTAAATTACTCATTAAATTACTCATTAAATTACTCATTAAATTACTCATTAAGTTACTCATTAAATTACTCATTAAATTACTTATTAAATTACTCATTAAATTACTCATTAAATTACTCATTAAATTACTCATTAAATTACTCATTAAATTACTTATTAAATTACTCATTAAATTACTCATTAACTTAACTTACATAGTTTCAGCATTGTATTGATTGCTGAAATATTCCAGGGTTTATACACACCTTAAAAGAGGTATGCGTGGTGTTGCCCCCTCCCACGTTTATTCCAGGGTTTATACACACCTTAAAAGAGGTATGCGTGGTGTTGCCCCCTCCCACTTTTAATTACTCATTACATCGTTTCAATTAAAAACATCGCTTCTACTGCTCCAGCCGCAGCATTCGTCACTTTGTCTGCTCATCCACATGACCAAAACGAAATAAAGGGAGCTCAACCATTACACAGCGCTTTTAATGGCGCATGCCATAGGAACTCAACGCAATTTCGACTCGGCCAGCAAACGAGCAAATTTTGCAGGATGTTAACTGGAATTAGTCGTGAAAATATATCCAAAATACACAAAAAATACACACCCACACAAATAAACATTTATTCCGTTCAACAGAACAAACATTTCCTATATCATGACATGCATGTCTTCAAAATTATATGACCAAGAGAAAAAGTAAAACTAATTAAAACTGTGGGCAGTGATAATCCGGGGACCATACCGCTCCATCCTGATTGGACGGGTGCGTGCTAGAGTCGTTAATAACGACAGTCCAGATCCGATTGTTCAAAATTTCAACTCAATCGATCGAAAAATGAACGCAGGGATGCATTTTAAAGGTGCAGTGGCACTAACTGAGTTGCCACGAATATGGCCACGAAATTGCCAATATGGCCATCACAAAATATTTTCCTTAATCAATTGGCTCATAGCATAACCAATCTGCAAGTATCTCATCCGAAGATGTATCTCTGAGGAATTTTAATTAAATAAGTCATTTATAAATCAACAAGTTAATTTATTAAATGATTAATCAATAAATCAAAATTTTCCTTGACAGCCACATCACTTGGTCAGTGTCATGTCCAAATATCAGCTTCCTTACTCAAAAGGTGCCTGAGTTAATGTAATGTAATTACTGTAATAAGATTACTGCAATTACTGTAATGATTACTGTAATTACTGTAATTACAGGAACTGTAATTACTGTAATTACCTCAGGTAATTACTGTAATGTAATTACTGTAATGTAATAAGAAATGTAATTAATTAAATAAGTACTTCATTAATCGCTAATAATTAAATAACTCGTGAATTCTTATCTGATTTACTTAACATTTGAGTGTCCCCAAAACGTTGGAGCAAAACGTTGCAACAACGAAAGTGAAACGTTGTAGCGACGTTGTGGACACGTCAGCAAAACCCAACATTTGAATGTTCCCAAAACGTTGGAGCAAAACGTTGCAACAACGAAAGTGAAACGTTGTGGCGACGTTGTGGAAACATTAGCAAAACCCAACTTTGAATGTTCCCAAAATGTTCCAACAACAAGTTCCAACAGCAAGTTCCAACAACAAGTTCCAACAGCAAGTTCCAACAACAAGTTCCAACAACAAGTTCCAACAACAAGTTCCAACAACAAGTTCAAACAACAAGTTCCAACAACAAGTTCCAACAACAAGTTCCAACAAGTTCCAACAACAAGTTCCAACAACAAGTTCCAACAACAAGTTCAAACAACAAGTTCAAACAACAAGTTCCAACAACAAGTTCCAACAACAAGTTCCAACAACAAGTTCCAACAACAAGTTCCAACAACAAGTTCAAACAACAAGTTCCAACAACAAGTTCCAACAACAAGTTCCAACAACAAGTTCCAACAACAAGTTCCAACAAGTTCCAACAACAAGTTCCAACAACAAGTTCCAACAACAAGTTCCAACAACAAGTTCCAACAGCAAGTTCCAACAACAAGTTCCAACAACAAGTTCCAACAAGTTCCAACAACAAGTTCCAACAACAAGTTCCAACAACAAGTTCCAACAACAAGTTCCAACAGCAAGTTCCAACAACAAGTTCAAACAACAAGTTCCAACAACAAGTTCCAACAACAAGTTCCAACAAGTTCCAACAACAAGTTCCAACAGCAAGTTCCAACAACAAGTTCCAACAACAAGTTCAAACAACAAGTTCCAACAACAAGTTCCAACAACAAGTTCCAACAACAAGTTCCAACAACAAGTTCCAACAACAAGTTCAAACAACAAGTTCAAACAACAAGTTCCAACAACAAGTTCCAACAAGTTCCAACAACAAGTTCCAACAACAAGTTCCAACAACAAGTTCCAACAACAAGTTCAAACAACAAGTTCCAACAACAAGTTCCAAAAACAAGTTCCAACAACAAGTTCCAACAACAAGTTCCAACAACAAGTTCCAACAACAAGTTCCAACAACAAGTTCCAACAGCAAGTTCCAACAACAAGTTCAAACAACAAGTTCCAACAACAAGTTCCAACAACAAGTTCCAACAACAAGTTCCAACAAGTTCCAACAACAAGTTCCAACAGCAAGTTCCAACAACAAGTTCCAACAACAAGTTCAAACAACAAGTTCCAACAACAAGTTCCAACAACAAGTTCCAACAACAAGTTCCAACAACAAGTTCCAACAACAAGTTCAAACAACAAGTTCCAACAACAAGTTCCAACAACAAGTTCCAACAACAAGTTCCAACAACAAGTTCCAACAAGTTCCAACAACAAGTTCCAACAGCAAGTTCCAACAGCAAGTTCCAACAACAAGTTCCAACAACAAGTTCCAACAACAAGTTTCAACAACAAGTTCCAACAACAAGTTCAAACAACAAGTTCCAACAACAAGTTCCAACAAGTTCCAACAGCAAGTTCCAACAACAAGTTCCAACAAGTTCCAACAACAAGTTCCAACAACAAGTTCCAACAACAAGTTCCAACAACAAGTTCCAACAACAAGTTCAAACAACAAGTTCCAACAACAAGTTCCAACAACAAGTTCCAACAACAAGTTCCAACAACAAGTTCCAACAACAAGTTCCAACAGCAAGTTCCAACAACAAGTTCCAACAACAAGTTCCAACAACAAGTTCAAACAACAAGTTCCAACAACAAGTTCCAACAACAAGTTCCAACAACAAGTTCAAACAACAAGTTCCAACAACAAGTTCCAACAACAAGTTCCAACAACAAGTTCCAACAACAAGTTCCAACAAGTTCCAACAGCAAGTTCCAACAACAAGTTCCAACAAGTTCCAACAACAAGTTCCAACAACAAGTTCCAACAACAAGTTCAAACAACAAGTTCCAACAACAAGTTCCAACAACAAGTTCCAACAACAAGTTCCAACAACAAGTTCCAACAGCAAGTTCCAACAACAAGTTCCAACAACAAGTTCCAACAACAAGTTCCAACAATAAGTTCCAACAACAAGTTCCAACAACAAGTTCCAACAACAAGTTCCAACAACAAGTTCCAACAACAAGTTCCAACAACAAGTTCAAACAACAAGTTCCAACAACAAGTTCCAACAACAAGTTCCAACAGCAAGTTCCAACAACAAGTTCCAACAACAAGTTCCAACAACAAGTTCCAACAACAAGTTCAAACAACAAGTTCCAACAACAAGTTCCAACAACAAGTTCCAACAACAAGTTCCAACAACAAGTTCCAACAACAAGTTCAAACAACAAGTTCAAACAACAAGTTCCAACAACAAGTTCCAACAACAAGTTCCAACAACAAGTTCCAACAACAAGTTCCAACAACAAGTTCCAACAAGTTCCAACAACAAGTTCCAACAGCAAGTTCCAACAGCAAGTTCCAACAACAAGTTCCAACAACAAGTTCAAACAACAAGTTCCAACAACAAGTTCCAACAACAAGTTCCAACAACAAGTTCCAACAAGTTCCAACAGCAAGTTCCAACAACAAGTTCCAACAAGTTCCAACAACAAGTTCCAACAACAAGTTCCAACAACAAGTTCCAACAACAAGTTCAAACAACAAGTTCCAACAACAAGTTCCAACAACAAGTTCCAACAACAAGTTCCAACAGCAAGTTCCAACAACAAGTTCCAACAACAAGTTCCAACAACGAGTTCCAACAACAAGTTCCAACAACAAGTTCCAACAACAAGTTCCAACAACAAGTTCCAACAACAAGTTCCAACAGCAAGTTCCAACAACAAGTTCCAACAACAAGTTCCAACAGCAAGTTCCAACAACAAGTTCCAACAACAAGTTCCAACAACAAGTTCAAACAACAAGTTCCAACAACAAGTTCCAACAACAAGTTCCAAATCCTCAATTTCCATCCGATTTACTTGACATTCGAATGGGATTTAAATATCAAACACAGGGAGCAGAGGAAAAACACGAAAAAGCAACAGCCCTGGCTTTGCTTCCTGGAAGCTTCCTGGAAGCTTCCTGCAAAACACTTTGCTTCTCGCAAAACGTCCGCCAATGGGAACTAGAGGGAGGGGAGGGAGAAGGAGCGGGAGCAAGAGACAGGAAGCCGGAATGAACATGAGGGACAATGAGGGACAGTGAGGGCGTGTCGGTATGCAATTTTCATCCAATCGCCATCTTTCACAATAATTCTGGACCGGCATGAGATGGCGTTGTCTGTCATTAATTTATATTGTAATCAAACGAGTTTTAGACATGGCGGGAAAACTGAAAAAAAATTATTTATTTATTTATTTAAAACGGGTGTACACGATTGTACACGTGTACGGACCTTACCGAACCTTACCGAACCGGCAAACAAATCGCCTCATGGTGCACTCATGGGCCGATTCGCCTCCAGAACAGAGTAAGGCTTTTAATACCCAGCGTATAATGTACATATCCTCGCAAGCACACGAATAATAGAATCATTTAAAACGTTCCATCCGTCGGACGGTCGTGACAAAAAATACGTTTACACTCCTTGGATTACCTATGGAATGCAAGCCCCACACACACCTCCTCCACCATGTTCAGAATTCATATTTCATAATGGACGCCATGCTTACCTTGGCGACGTCCACTCGAAATCCAGCGGTGCCTCCAGATTGTCGGGGAAGTGGTGGGTAAGACTCAAGACTCCAATGACCGGACACAGGTTTACAACAGGTCAACACTTTATTAACTAGTTTCAAATAGTAATAACTACCGTTAACTCAATGGATCAGGTAACTCTATCCGCATAGTCCTTCTTGTTCGGCTGCAGCGCCGAACTCGTGGTACGCGTTCATTCCGTCGGGCAGGGCTTCTGAGGATCAGTGCTCCTCTGGCTCAAAGTCCCTTCTGTTTATATCGGCACACTTCATTTAATCCTCTGTGCGCTGAAATCGTAATCCCTTCTCCGCTGCTTACTCAGTCGCCTCACTGGCACCAGCTCGCTCTCCTCCCTGCTGGGAATTTGCTTCATCCTCTTTGCATCCATATGAAAGACAATAGTACGGGCTTGGGAATGTGTGTTAGCCCGGGGTCGTGCTAAAGCTACACAACAGGACTCCCAGCTTCAACAGGGCGAGATGCATTCCTGACATTCTTACGACCACCTGCTCGTACCTTGGTTAGTTACCAGTTCCAACCAATAAGTTACACTGAGTTACACTTCCACAGGCTCATGTTATTTTCCATAACTGGTTTTACCCAAAAATTCCCATATTTATCTTTGTTCAATTTAACATCTTTGACATATTTTTCTATATCTTCCACCGAAGTAGAGATTGATTGAAATTTGCCTTTTGTGCTTTGAAACATTGTATTTATTAACGAATAAACTTGCGTTTAGTTGAAGTAAAAATTTACCACATAAATATGATAAGTTCTGAAGGATATTTAGAATTTCCAGACTCTCCATATGATAATTTAGAAATCTGCCGACGTTGTGATAGAATAGGGCTTAATAACGAGGGTTCATATAAACAATGTATTTTCTGTGATTTAATTTTAATTAATGATAATAAAAAAATAATAAATATATATAACTCTTTTAAATTAGAACCAAAAATGAATTACTTTACAAGATTAATAAGAGAGATGAATGTGAAGCATTATGATGATAATACACCATTTCTTTCAAGGGAAGAGACTATTTGTATTGGGGAAATGTATAAGGGTTTAATGATATTTATTATTCAAAATAATTTTAATGGAAATGTTAATACAAGATACTATATAAATAAAATAATGAATTATTTTGAAATTTAACCTGAACTCAGGATAAAATATAGAGTTTCTAAAATAGCTCAAAAAAAGTTAGATGACTTGTTTTCCAAATATATAAATGAATGATTTTTTACCTGTTTGGGAAAATAAGATAAAATTTAATAACCATAAAAATATTCCAAATTCATTGAGATGTCTAATAGTTGGTTCAAGCGGATGTGGAAAAACCTGTTTACTTTTAAAGATGCTCCTTGGTCCTAATTTTTTAGATTATGATAATTTAATAATTTTTACGAAGTCAAGTTTTCAACCCGAGTATCAACTACTCTCACCGGGTTTTAATGCGGGTCTTAAAAAGGAAGACATTATCGGTTTATTTAAACTTCAAAACAAACTAAATGATTATAATATTGAAGATATAATACAATTATTTTGTGATACACAGAAATCAAAATCGAAACCAAAACCCATAACTTGTATTCTCAGTGATAATACAGATGATATACCTTCACCTCAAGATTTAGATAAATCAAAAAAGAACCTCGTTATCTTTGATGATTGTGTTAATGAGAGAAACCAAACAGTAATGGATAGCTACTATACAAGAGGGAGACATTCTTCTTGTAATTGTATTTATCTTAGTCAGTCATATTTTCAACTCCCTCGGCGCTCAATAAGAAACAATGCCAATACTTTTATTTTATTTAAGTTAAATTCAATAGATGTAAATAATTTTTGGAGAGATAATTGCTCTACGTTATGTAGTAAAAAAGAATTTGAAAATTATATGAAACACATGATTGGAAAATATAAATATATTGTTGTGAAACAAGATGAGATACTAACTGATATTTTACACACATAAATGACAACTATTATTATTAATCTTGTGGGTAAATCTGCTTCAGGAAAGAACTTTCATAAATCTAAACTCTTGAATAGTAAAAATGAAAAGATTGTAAGTTTTTTTTAAAAACACCCTATGATTCGTTTTGTAAGTACTACAACCAGAGCAATGCGACCAGGAGAAGTAGAAGGGAAAGATTATTACTACATTTCAATGGAGAAACATATGCGATTGAGGAACGAAGGTCAAATATTTGAGGAGGTCTCTCTTGGTTCTACAAAATATTCACATTGTAAGAGTGAGTTAAATAAAGTAAAATCTAATGGTGTTGGGATTTTAGAAACGAATCCTGAAGGAATGAGACAAATTATTAAACATTTGTGTGGTGATGGAGTTGAGATTTTATCATTCGGTTTTGATATCGATGAGGAGACTCAACGCAAACGTATGAAAAGCAGAGATACAAGTATTAGTGAAGAAGAAATAACAACTCGTATTAATACCAATAAAGAATTTGATGAAATATTTAAAGAAAAGCTTTTATTTAAACACATTTACTATAATGACAAAGAAAAGGAAAATTTTCCCATTGAGTTTTACAATTCATTAAATGATATTTTTCAATAAATAAATACAGAAGCTGCATACCGAAGAAAGAGCAAGAAAGTTTAAAGAACATCAAGAGTTGGTTTCAAAAGTTGTAAAGCAACAGGAAGAGATAAAGAAGAAACGGAGACAGAAACTAACTGGTGAAGAAGCCTTTGAAAGAAAACAAGAGAAATTTTTTAAACCACTTTTAAAAACTCAACAAACGATTTCACCTACAGTTCCCACAGTAGAATTTACTCCAAAAAAACTTCAAATGCTCAAAGATTTTAGTCAAATGACAGAGCAAGAACTTGGAGAATTAGAATATGATGATGAAGGATTATTTCGGAAACTTGAGGAGGTAAATCAACCCCCTAATTATGTTGTGAAAGCTGTACAAAACAATGAATATTCGGCGGGTTCAAAAACCAGAGCTGGTCTCATTCCAACAGAAGAACCAGCACAGTTCTATCTTGTGAAAGAAAAGTTATTGATATTTAATAATAAATTGGTGTTCTTAAGTTCTGCTCAACCAAATGTTGAATTAACTCCAAGATTAATGTTTCTTCTAACAAACTCCGGATTCAGCGGTTCAAAATATTTTGATGAACCACTTGATATGGAAAATGCGGAAGATAGAGAGTATATTGAGTTGCTAAACGCACTTGATTATGGAGTTTCTGTTGCCGGTAAAAGGAAGAAGAATGAGAAGGAGAAACATATTATTGATGCTTTAAGTAAGCTTGGTTCGGGTGTTAGTTTTCTTCCAAATGACCCATCACAATTAGTTAATAGGCTATTATTGTTGTTAGGTAGTAAGAAGGCTGGAAACAACAATTGTTTTAATGAAACATCCGCCATTTTAGACCAGTTGATGAATATGAAAATAATTAATGAATGTCAATACAAAGATATTTTATTAGATATTAAATAAGATGAGAAGCACAATTCTTAATTTTAATTTCACAACGAGTGATTACACAGCATCATTCCCTTACCCACTACAACTTGACCCCACAAAAGAATATGAGGCATCTTTATTGTCGATGGAAACTTATAATACCTTGTTTAATATCACAGAGAAAAACAACAAGTTTAGTTATAATCCAGGAAGTGGATATAAAACTATAACCATTTCACCCGGAGCTTACGAGATTTCTCAAATATCTTCTGAAGTCTCTCGCCTTATGAAAGAACAAGGTGATGAACCAAAAAATATTGTAATAGATATTCAAAAACACATTTCAAAATCAACTATTAAACTTATCGGTCAGAGGTCAGTATATGTGATCTGAACAATCTATCGGTCAGAGGTGAGTATATGGGATCCGAGCTATCTATCTATATATTGGTCAGGGGGTCAGTATATGCGATCCGAGCTATCTATCAGTCAGATGCGAGTATATGTGATCTGAGATATCCATCTCTATATCGGTCAGAGGCGAGTATATGTGATCCAAGCAATTTATCTATATATCGGTCAGAGGTCAGTATATTCGATCCGAGCTATCAATCGGTCATAGGCGAGTATATGCGATCCGAGGTATCTATCTATATATCAGTCAGAGGCGAGTATATGCGATCCGAGCAATCCATCTATATATCGGTCAGAGGCGAGTATATGCGATCCGAGGTATCTATCTATATATCAGTCAGAGGTGAGTATCTGCGATCCGAGCTATCTATCAGTCAGATGCTAGTATATGCAATCCGAGCTAATCTATCCATCCATCAGTGGTGAGTGTGTGTGATCTGAGCTATCTGTTTAGCAGTCAGAGGAGAGTGTATGCAATTCGAGCTATCTATACATCAGTCATAGGAGATTGCATGCGATCCGAGCTATCTATCCATCAGTCAGAGGAGACTGTATGCGATCTGAGCTATCTATCCATCTGCCAGTGGCGAGTATATGCGATCCGAGCTGTCTATCCATCTGTCTGTGGCGAGTATATGTGATTTCAGCTATCTATCTATCGGTCAGAGGCGAGAATATGTGATCCAGGCTATCTAGCCATCCGTCAGTGGGGAGTATATGCGATCTGAGCTATCTATCCAACAGTCAGTGGCGAGTTTATGCAATCCGAGATATCTATCCATTGGTCAGATGAGAGTATATGCGATACAAGCTTTCTATCTATCGAACAGAAGCAAGTATATGTGATCCGAGCTATCTATCCATCCATCAGTGGCAAGTATATGCGATCCGAGCTATCTATCCATCAGTCAGAGGAGAGTGTATGCGATCCGAGCTATCTATCCATTTGTCAGTGGCGAGTATATGTGATCTGAGCTATCTATCTATCGGTCAGAGGAGAGTATATGCGATCTGAGCTAATCTCTCCATCAGTCAGAGGAGAGTATATGCAATCCGAGCTATCGACCCATCAGTCAGAGGGGAGTGTGTGTGATCCGAGCTATCTATCTGTCAGAGGAGAGTGTATGCGATCCGAGCTATCTATACATCAGTCAGAGGAGACTGCATGCGAACCGAGCTATCTATCCATCAGTCAGAGGAGACTGTATGCGATCTGAGCTATCCATCCATCCGTCAGTGGCGAGTATATGTGATTCGAGCTATCTATCTATCGGCCAGAGGCGAGGATATGTGATCCAGGCTATCTATCCATCCGTCAGTGGCGAGTATATGCGATCCGAGCTATCCATCTGTCAGTGGCGAGTATATGTGATCCAAGCTATCTATTCAACGGTCAGTGGAGAGCATATGCAATCCGAGCTTTCTATCTATCGGTCAGAAGCAAGTATATGTGATCTGAGCTATCTATCTATCCATACATCTGTTGCGAATACATGTGATCCAAGCTATCTTTTCCATCCGTCAGTGGCAAGTATTTGCGATCCGAGTTATCTATCCATTGGTCAGAGGTGAGTATATGTGATCCGAGCTATCTATCCATCCATCAGTTGTGAGTATATGCGATCCTAGCTATCTATCCATTGGTCAGAGGAGAGTATATGCAATCTGAGCTATCTATCCATCCTTCATTGGCGAGTACATGCCATCTGAGCTATCTATCCATTGGTCAGAGGCGAGTATATGTGATCCTAGCTATCTATCCATCAGTCAGCAGAGAGTGTATGTGATCCGAGCGATCTATCCATCAGTCAGAGGAGAGTATATGCAATCCGAGCTATCTATCCATTGGTCAGAGGCGAGTATATGTGATCCGAGCGATCTGTCCATCAGTCAGAGGAGAATATATGCGATCCGAGCTATCTATCCATCTGTCAGTGGCGAGTATATGCGATCCGAGCTATCTATCCATCCGTCAGTGGCGAGTATATGCGATCTGAGCTATCTATCGGTCAGAGAGAGAGTATATGCGATCCGAGCTATCTATCAATCCGTCAGTGGCCAGTATATGTGATCCGAGCTATCTATATATCGGGCGAGTATATGCGATCCAAGCTGTCTATCCATCCGTCAGTGGTGAGTATATGTAATCCGAGCTATCTATCCATCCGTCAGTAGCGAGTATATGTGATCCGAGCTATCTATCTATCGGTCAGAGAGAGTATATGTGATCCAAGCTATCTAGCCATCCGTTAGTGGCCAGTATATGTGATCTGAGCTATCTATATATCGGGCGAGTATGTGCGATCCGAGCTGTCTATCTATCCGTCAGTGGTGAGTATATGTGATCCAAGCTATCTATCCATCTGTCAGTGGCGAGTATATGCGATCCGAGCTATCTTTCCATCAGTCAGAGGAGTGTATGCGATCAAAGCTAATCTATCCATCTGTCAGTGGCGAGTACATGCGATCCGAGCTATCTATCCATCCGTCATTGGCGAGTATATGCGATCCGATCTATCTATCTATCCATCCGTCAGTGGCGAGTATATGCGATCCGATCTATCTATCTATCCGTTATTGGCGAGTATATGCGATCCGATCTATCTATCCATCCGTCAGTGGCGAGTATATGCGATCCGAGCTATCTATCCATCCGTCAGTGGCGAGTATATGCGATCAGAGATAATCTATCCATCCGTCAGTGGCGAGTATATGCGATCCGAGCTATCTATCCATCCGTCAGTGGCGAGTATATGCGATCAGAGATAATCTATCCATCCGTCAGTGGCGAGTATATGCGATCCGAGCTATCTATCCATCCGTCAGTGGCGAGTATATGCGATCAGAGATAATCTATCCATCCGTCAGTGGCGAGTATATGCGATCCGAGCTATCTATCCATCCATCAGTGGCGAGTATATGCGATCAGAGATAATCTATCCATCCGTCAGTGGCGAGTATATGTGATCCGAGCTATCTATCCATCCATCAGTGGCGAGTATATGCGATCAGAGATAATCTATCCATCCCTCAGTGGCGAGTATATGCGATCCGAGCTATGTATCCATCTGTCAGTGGCGAGTATATGCGATCAGAGATAATCTATCCATCCGTCAGTGGCGAGTATATGCGATCCGAGCTATCTATCCATCCGTCAGTGGCGAGTATATGCGATCAGAGATAATCTATCCATCCGTCAGTGGCGAGTACATGCGATCCGAGCTATCTATCCATCCATCAGTGGCGAGTATATGCGATCAGAGATAATCTATCCATCCGTCAGTGGCGAGTATATGCGATCCGAGCTATCTATCCATCCGTCAGTGGCGAGTATATGCGATCAGAGATAATCTATCCATCCGTCAGTGGCGAGTATATGCGATCCGAGCTATCTATCCATCCGTCAGTGGCGAGTATATGCGATCAGAGATAATCTATCCATCCGTCAGTGGCGAGTATATGCGATCCGAGCTATCTATCCATCCGTCAGTGGCGAGTATATGCGATCAGAGATAATCTATCCATCCGTCAGTGGCGAGTATATGCGATCCGAGCTATCTATCCATCCGTCAGTGGCGAGTATATGCGATCAGAGATAATCTATCCATCCGTCAGTGGCGAGTATATGCGATCCGAGCTATCTAGCCATCCGTCAGTGGCGAGTATATGCGATCCAAGCTATCTAGCCATCCGTCAGTGGCGAGTATATGCGATCCGAGCTATCAAGCCATCCGTCAGTGGCGAGTATATGCGATCCAATCTACAGACTTGGCATTTAATATGGAATTTTTTTTTTCTTGACTTGGGTTTACTTTCTGAACTCAGTATATCAATCTGGTGAGTTTCTTTTACCCTTCGGTGATGTCTTTGTTGAAAGAACCATGTAGGCCTCAAGCTGAGGCCTGAAATAGTGCCAAAAAAATGAGTTTCGTTCCGAACTTGTGGGACTACGATTTCTATGCATTTTTTTATTGTATATAACATGCCTGACCTTGTGTTAAAAGTTTAACTCTGAAATCCTGCCAGTTTCCGTGAACGACCACGTCAAACTAGGTCATGAAGTCAAAAAGGAGGATTTTTAGCTCCGGTGCCGACTTTGCGGCGTGGTATCTCCGTCAGTACATATAATTTAGCCTCGGAATTTATGCGAGGCACAGACCTCCCATGGTTCTGTGGCCCTGTCAGTTGTGAAGGCTCTTACTTACGCACGCTTCATACAGCGGAAATGTAAAAAATGTACTTTTGTCATAAGTACCTACTATAAAATTCAATGAATTTCTCCGAAATTAACCCAAAATATTTTCTAAGCCATCAGAGATATCCTCTCGAAAATGGGTAAGCTTGGCATATGGAAGGGATACTGCTTATTGACGACGTTTCGTGGTTGTCTGGAAAACAACGGATGAAGGGGGCGACACTAAAAATGCCTCCAGATGCATATGGGGACCGCATGATGACCAGGGATAGCATCGTGAATGTAGACTAGGGAAGCTTGGTATTATGGTCGGCGGTATCAATCCGATGAATACATGATAATCCATTGATACAATAAGTATCAATCCATAGATAATAATAAGGCACACACCTGAAGTAAATCGCATGGTTGTTTATTCACCGTCGTGTCAATACGCAAAGATGCAGGCTTCGATGTATGCAAAAATTCGGAATGTCCACGGGCTCAAGTAGCACAAATCTTCTTAAAATTTCAAGGCAATCGGATGAAAATTGAGGATTTTAGAAATTCGACAAAGTTGGTGAACTTTGCCCTATGTTGACCTATTGACCTTTTGATCCCAAAAACAATAAGCTTCTTGCTTATGATCAAATCTACCATTTGGTGAAATTTCGTGAAGATCGGTTGAAAATTGTGACCTGTAGGCGCCTGACAGACACAGACAAACAAACAGACAGACAGACAGACAAACAGACAGAATAACGCACAAGATCAAGCAATATACTTGAAAAATCTCAGGTAGAATTAATCAGCAATTAATTAGCTCTGGTAGAACAGCAAGGTGATCGTGAGTATTTTATTATTAAAATTAGTATACAGTGCACGTTTTTATGCCTCCGCAGGACGGTTGTCCGTCCGGTTGTCGGTCCGTACCAGACTTTCGTTTCCAGAATAACCGCTTATGGGATTGGTTTATTGGTATGAACTGTAATAATTGGTATGATAACAAAATTGGTATGAACTGTAATGCAAAGATGAACTGGTTCGATTTTGGGTTGAAAAGGTCAAAGGGACCATGGTCATGTGACCTTTAATTTAAAATCTTGGTTACCACAACTTGTGGACGAGAGAAGGGATTTCATTCAAACTTGACAGTAAATATCGCGGATGCTTCTTCATGGTGGTCGAACCCTTCCCCCTCCTCCCCCCAATGCAATTCGGGGGCAAAATCTACCCCATTCTGTCCTGCTGCCCGGATTCGTGAGGTCAGCGCTTTATTAGGGTCAGAGTGCCGATTGGTCCCCATGGACCGTCCCTTTCCCTCTTGTCCCTGTTTCTCTCTTTCTCCAACTCTGACGTGGCCCTGACTTCGTGAAGGTGGGTCACACCATCCTCGATGTGGGGGATCTCTGGGTCGTTTCTGGGAGATCGATCCGCTGTCTTTGTGTCACGGGCTTGTTCGAGAGAACTGTCCGAAGTGATACAACAACAACCAAATTTGATACCACAATGGCCTGCTGTGCAAAGATGGACAGATTAATTTTTTGGGTGTAACAGGACATGTGCCCTTTGAAATATTTTTGCAGATCATAACTCGAGTTTGAAACATCTGAGGTTTTACCTCTGTCATGTGACCTTTAATCGAGATCAAACGTAAACAGTGGGTTGACATCGAACGCAGGCGGACGCATATCCAATATCACCCACCGATGCAGACATTGTACAACAGAGCTCGTTTCGTCCCACCCTGCACAATAACTTGGGGTATAATTAGCAGTGTAGGTAGATCCTAGACTCGTGGAGGTAGATCCTAGACTCGTGGAGGTAGATCCTGGACTCGTGGAGGTAGATCCTAGACTCGTGGAGGTGTATCCTAGACTCGTGGAGGTAGATACTAGACTCGTGGAGGTAGATCCTAGACTCGTGGAAGTAGATCCGAGACCCGTGGAGGTAGATCATAGACTCGTGGAGGTAGATCCTAGACTCGTGGAAGTAGATCCTAGACCCGTGGAGGTAGATCCTAGACTCGTGGAGGTAGATCCTAGACTCGTGGAGGTGTATTGTAGACTCGTGGAGGTGTATTGTAGACTCGTGGAGGTGTATTGTAGACTCGTGGAGGTGTATTGTAGACTCCTGGAGGTGTATCGTAGACTCGTAGAGGTAGATCCGAGACTCGTGGAGGTGTATCATAAACTCGTGGAGGTGTTGGTGAACTCGACGTTGACCAGATTCTGGTGTCTGTTGGCAAGATTGTGACACTCGCCGTCCAATTGCAGCCACGTCTGCAGGCATTCACGATATTTACTCCATCTAAGAGGCGTAAACGGCGAAGTTATGTCATTCACGACGTGTTCAAAGTGTATGAAGCACTTTAAACGCGATTTTCCCGAGGCCATGACTAAACATTCAGCGCGACATGGGCGCCGCCATTTTGTATGTCATTTGACCCAAGCAAGTGTTCTGATAGGCCTAGATTCAACATCAGTGCCTTCGATGCAAGACAAAGTAGTGCGACATAAACGCGTGGAAAACTTTCAAACTGGCAGGATCTGATAGTTAAACTTTTTGTATGTGCTACAACTCGGCACGTACTCAGATTACCAGTGATTATTTTTTAGTCTCTCTGACCTCGGAACGGGATTGAACGATACACGGTGTCAGCTTGAGGCCTAATGTCACTGATTGACTTTTGCAGCAAGAAGTCAATAACAGGATTATATCACAAGGGGCGTGACAAAATGTAAGGACAGGTACATTTGACGATTGGCTTCACAATCGGGTATATAAGGGTTGTTGCGTTCTGTATTAGTGGAAAACAACTGCTGCACGTCTACAAAAGTTATTGCCGCTTGCTCTGGAGATGGTCCGTCAATTTGACAATGCTGTTTGTCATGGAGTGGTGGCTTTACGAAATTCCGGCATGAAACAGCGTGCTATTGCTCGGCAGTATGGCATCACTCAAGGTCAGGTGTCAAAGATCCTGAAACGAAATGCTCAGAGGGGTGTCGCTACTCCAATACCGAGGTCAGGACGTCCACGCAGAGCCACAAGGAGAGATGATCGCCAGCTGCACCGGTTAGTCTGCAATGGCCGTACCAAGTCAACTAATCAGCTTAGGGCTGAGTGGCAGCAACTGACAAATGTGCCTGTATCCAGAAGGCAAGTCAACCAATGACTGGTTCAAGCAGGCTATCGTGCCAGGCGTCCCCTGAGAAAGCCACGCCTGACCAGACAACACAGCCAGCGCCGATTGCAGTGGGCCAGAGAGCACCGTCAATGGCAGCCAGGACACTGGAATCACGTGACCTTCAGTGACGAGTCTATATTTCTGGTCTATCGTCAAGATGGCAATGTCCGAGTGCGCAGACAAGTGCATGAAGCCCACAACGAAGATTGTATAGTGCCAAGAGTCCAAGCTGGAGGTGGTGGGGTGACCGTTTGGGCTGCTTTTCATGCAGGGGGCAAAACTGACCTGGTTGTTCTGAATGGAAACCTGAACCAGTTCAAGTACAGGGTCATTCTGGAAGAAACATAGCTTCCATTTGCTCGTGCAGCCTTTCGAGGAAACTTTGTTTTCCAAGATGACAATACACGGCCTCATCGTGCTCGCATGATCCAACACTTTCTTGCTGACCATGGTGTAGAGCATATGGAGTGGTCTGCGATGTCCCCGGATATGAATCCGATAGAGAACTTGTGGGCAGAATTAACGCGTCAAATCGACAACTTGGACCAGCAGCCGACCTCTGTGTGTGAATTGCAGCAGGCTATTGTCACTGCATGGCAAGCGATTCCTGTTCAAACCTTGGCAAATCTCATGAACAGCATGCCTCAACATTTACGTGCTCTCGTGAATGCTCGTGGGGGTTACACGAAGTCCTGAACTGTAATTTTACTGTCCGTAATCCCAGTCATAATTGTACACCGCTCCTTTCCTATGCCATCTCCAGGCATTGCAAATCGTCATTGCTGGGCACCGAAGGGGGCTCGGCAGTGACGCACGCTGAAAGAGAGTACTCAGTTTTCACTCTGGTTTCTTGTTTGTTTGTTTTCTTGGTTGTTTTCTTGTTTGTTTTCTTTCTTGGTTGTCCGGACGATATCTCAGCCATCCTTTGAGCTAGGAAGCTGAAATTTCGGCACAGTAGTGAGCAAGTCCTTTGTCAAATACGGTATTTTTTGTTTTTTGAATAATCAATTAATTGAGGAGTTATTTAATTATTAGCGTTTAATTAAGTACTTATTTAATTAATTAAATTTCATTTCTCTTCTGACCATTATTAACTCAGGCACCTTTTGAGTTAGGAAGCTGATATTTGGACATGCCAATGACCAGGTGATTTGGCTGCAAAGGATATTTTTGATTTATTGTACACCGCTCCTTTCCTATGCCATCTCCAGGCATTGCAAATCGTCATTGCCGGGCACCAAAGGGGGCTCGGCAGTGACGCACACTGAAAGAGAGTACTCAGTTTTCACTCTGGTTTCTTGTTTGTTTTCTTGTTTTCTTTCTTGTTTGTTGTACACCGCTCCTTTCCTATGCCATCTCCAGGCATTGCAAATCGTCATTGCCGGGCACCAAAGGGGGCTCGGCAGTGACGCACGCTGAAAGAGAGTACTCAGTTTTCACTCTGGTTTCTTGTTTGTTGTACACCGCTCCTTTCCTATGCCACCTCCAGGCATTGCAAATCGTCATTGCCGGGCACCGAAGGGGGCTCGGCAGTGACGCACGCTGAAAGAGAGTACTCAGTTTTCACTCTGGTTTCTTGTTTGTTTTCTTGGTTGTCCGGACGATATCTCAGCCATCCTTTGAGCTAGGAAGCTGAAATTTCGGCACAGTAGTGAGCAAGTCCTTTGTCAAATACGGTATTTTTTGTTTTTTGAATAATCAATTAATTGAGGAGTTATTTAATTATTAGCGTTTAATTAAGTACTTATTTAATTAATTAAATTTCATTTATCTTCTGACCATTATTAACTCAGGCACCTTTTGAGTTAGGAAGCTGATATTTGGACATGCCAATGACCAGGTGATTTGGCTGCAAAGGATATTTTTGATTTATTAATTAATCAATTAATCGATTAATTATTTAATTATTCGATTAATGACAAAAAAAATTTTTTTTTTTAAGTTACAGATTCTGATGAAATAGTGGTAGTTTATGTGTTCTCTGACCAAATTGATTAATAATTTAATTTTTTTATGATTATTATTTATTTATTTTCATTATTAATCATTTATTTATTTTCTTTCTCATTTGGCCAATATCTCAGGCACCTTTTGAGCTGGGAAGCTAATATTTGGACATGAGTGACCAAGTGATGTGGCTATCAAGGATATTTTTGATTTATTGATTAATCATTTCATCTATTAAGTATTTATTGATTAATCGATTAATTATTTATTGAGTAATCAATTAATTATTTAATTTTTTATAAATGACTTATTTAATTAAATTTCTAAAAGATACATCTTCGGATGAAGCACTAGTGGTTTAGTTATGCGATTAGCCAATTGATTATGAAAATATTTTGTGATAATCTTTTATTGATTTTAATTATACAATTAATCAATCAATTAGTGTACACCTCTCCCTCCCAATGCAGCCTCAATGAGCTGCACTGCGGTATTGCCGGGCGCCGGAGGCGCCCCGGCAATGCCGCGCTGCAGCATATTTAATTATTTGGCATGGGGCGGTGTACTTTGAATGTATGTGTACTTGTTTTCTTGTTTTCTTGTTTGTTTGTTTTCTTGGTTGTCCGGACGATATCTCAGCCATCCTTTGAGCTAGGAAGCTGAAATTTCGGCACAGTAGTGAGCAAGTCCTTTGTCAAATACGGTATTTTTTGTTTTTTGAATAATCAATTAATTGAGGAGTTATTTAATTATTAGCGTTTAATTAAGTACTTATTTAATTAATTAAATTTCATTTATCTTCTGACCATTATTCACTCAGGCACCTTTTGAGTTAGGAAGCTGATATTTGGACATGCCAATGACCAGGTGATTTGGCTGCAAAGGATATTTTTTGATTTATTAATTAATCAATTAATCGATTAATTATTTAATTATTCGATTAATGACAAAAATTTTTTTTTTTTTTAAGTTACAGATTCTGATGAAATAGTGGTAGTTTATGTGTTCTCTGACCAAATTGATTAATAATTTAATTTTTTTATGATTATTATTTATTTATTTTCATTATTAATCATTTATTTATTTTCTTTCTCATTTGGCCAATATCTCAGGCACCTTTTGAGCTGGGAAGCTAATATTTGGACATGAGTGACCAAGTGATGTGGCTATCAAGGATATTTTTGATTTATTGATTAATCATTTCATCTATTAAGTATTTATTGATTAATCGATTAATTATTTATTGAGTAATCAATTAATTATTTAATTTTTTATAAATGACTTATTTAATTAAATTTCTAAAAGATACATCTTCGGATGAAGCACTACTGGTTTAGTTATGCGATTAGCCAATTGATTATGAAAATATTTTGTGATAATCTTTTATTGATTTTAATTATACAATTAATCAATCAATTAGTGTACACCTCTCCCTCCCAATGCAGCCTCAATGAGCTGCACTGCGGTATTGCCGGGCGCCGGAGGCGCCCCGGCAATGCCGCGCTGCAGCATATTTAATTATTTGGCATGGGGCGGTGTACTTTGAATGTATGTGTACTTGTTTGTTTGTTTGTTTTCTTTCTTGGTTGTCCGGGCGATATCTCAGCCATCCTTTGAGCTAGGAAGCTGAAATTTTGGCACAATAGTGAGCAAGTCCTTTCTCAAAAACGGTATTTTTTTTTTTTGATTAATCAATAAAATTGAGGAGTTATTTAATTATTAGCGATTAATTAAGTACTTATTTAATTAATCAAATTTCCTTTCTCTTCTGACCATTAACTCAGGCACCTTTTGAGTTAGGAATCTGATATTTGGACATGCCAATGACCAGGTGATTTGGCTGCAAAGGATATTTTTGATTTATTAATTAATCAATTAATCGATTAATTATTTAATTATTCGATTAATGACCAAAAAATTTTTTTTTTTTAAGTTACAGATTCTGATGAAATAGTGGTAGTTTATGTGTTCTCTGACCAAATTGATTAATAATTTAATTTTTTTATGATTATTATTTATTTATTTTCATTATTAATCATTTATTTATTTTCTTTCTCATTTGGCCAATATCTCAGGCACCTTTTGAGCTGGGAAGCTAATATTTGGACATGAGTGACCAAGTGATGTGGCTATCAAGGATATTTTTGATTTATTGATTAATCATTTCATCTATTAATTATTTATTGATTAATCGATTAATTATTTATTGAGTAATCAATTAATTATTTAATTTTTTATAAATGACTTATTCAATTAAATTTCTAAAAGATACATCTTCGGATGAAGCACTAGTGGTTTAGTTATGCGATTAGCCAATTGATTATGAAAATATTTTGTGAAAATCTTTTATTGATTTTAATTATACAATTAATCAATCAATTAGTGTACACCTCTCCCTCCCAATGCAGCCTCAATGAGCTGCACTGCGGTATTGCCGGGCGCCGGAGGCGCCCCGACAATGCCGCTCTGTAGGATATTTAATTATTTGGCATGGGGGCGGTGTACTTTGAATGTATGTGTACTTGTTTGTTTTCTTTCTTGGTTGTCCGGGCGATATCTCAGCCATCCTTTGAGCTAGGAAGCTGAAATTTCAGCACAATAGTGAGCAAGTCCTTTGTCAAAAACGGTATTTTTTTTTTTTTGATTAATCAATAAATTGAGGAGTTATTTAATTATTAGCGATTAATTAAGTACTTATTTAATTAATCAAATTTCCTTTCTCTTCTGACCATTAACTCAGGCACCTTTTGAGTTAGGAAGCTGATATTTGGACATGCCAATGACCAGGTGATTAGACTGCAAAGGATATTTTTGATTTATTAATTAATCAATTAATCGATTAATTATTTAATTATTCGATTAATGACAAAAAAATTTTTTTTTTTAAAGTTACAGATTCTGATGAAATAGTGGTAGTTTATGTGTTCTCTGACCAAATTGATTAATAATTTAATTTTTTTATGATTATTATTTATTTATTTTCATTATTAATCATTTATTTATTTTCTTTCTCATTTGGCCAATATCTCAGGCACCTTTTGAGCTGGGAAGCTAATATTTGGACATGAGTGACCAAGTGATGTGGCTATCAAGGATATTTTTGATTTATTGATTAATCATTTCATCTATTAATTATTTATTGATTAATCGATTAATTATTTATTGAGTAATCAATTAATTATTTAATTATTTATAAGTGACTTATTTAATTAAATTTCTAAAAGATACATCTTCGGATGAAGCACCAGTGGTTTAGTTATGCGATTAGCCAATTGATTATGAAAATATTTTGTGATAATCTTTTATTGATTTTAATTATACAATTAATCAATCAATTAGTGTACACCTCTCCCTCCCAATGCAGCCTCAATGAGCTGCACTGCGGTATTGCCGGGCGCCAGAGGCGCCCCGGCAATGCCGCGCTGCAGCATATTTAATTATTTGGCATGGGGCGGTGTACTTTGAATGTATGTGTACTTGTTAATTAATCAATTAATCGATTAATTATTTAATTATTCGATTAATGACAAAAAATTTTTTTTTTTTAAAGTTACAGATTCTGATGAAATAGTGGTAGTTTATGTGTTCTCTGACCAAATTGATTAATAATTTAATTTTTTTATGATTATTATTTATTTATTTTCATTATTAATCATTTATTTATTTTCTTTCTCATTTGGCCAATATCTCAGGCACCTTTTGAGCTGGGAAGCTAATATTTGGACATGAGTGACCAAGTGATGTGGCTATCAAGGATATTTTTGATTTATTGATTAATCATTTCATCTATTAAGTATTTATTGATTAATCGATTAATTATTTATTGAGTAATCAATTAATTATTTAATTTTTTATAAATGACTTATTTAATTAAGTTTCTAAAAGATACATCTTCGGATGAAGCACTAGTGCTTTAGGTATGCTATTAGCCAATTGATTAAGAAAATATTTTATGATCATTTATATATTTTAATTTCACAATTAATCAATCAATTATTGTACTCCTCTCCCTCCCAATTCCGTCTCCATGTGGCTGCCATATATACCCCTGTTTGTTTTCTTTCTTGTTTCCTTGGTTGTCCGGACGATATCTCAGCCATCCTTTGAGCTAGGAAGCTGAAATTTCGGCACAATAGTGAGCAAGTCCTTTGTCAAAAACGGCATTTTTTTTTTTTGATTAATCAATAAATTGAAGAGTTATTTAATTATTAGCGATTAATTAAGTACTTATTTAATTAATCAAATTTCCTTTCTCTTCTGACCATTAACTCAGGCACCTTTTGAGTTAGGAAGCTGATATTTGGACATGCCAATGACCAGGTGATTTGGCTGCAAAGGATATTTTTGATTTATTAATGAATCAATTAATCGATTAATTATTTAATTATTCGATTAATGACAAAAAAATGTTTTTTTTTAAAGTTACAGATTCTGATGAAATAGTGGTAGTTTATGTGTTCTCTGACCAAATTGATTAATAATTTAATTTTTTTATGATTATTATTTATTTATTTTCATTATTAATCATTTATTTATTTTCTTTCTCATTTGGCCAATATCTCAGGCACCTTTTGAGCTGGGAAGCTAATATTTGGACATGAGTGACCAAGTGATGTGGCTATCAAGGATATTTTTGATTTATTGATTAATCATTTCATCTATTAATTATTTATTGATTAATCGATTAATTATTTATTGAGTAATCAATTAATTATTTAATCTTTTTATAAATGACTTATTTAATTAAATTTCTAAAAGATACATCTTCGGATGAAGCACTAGTGGTTTAGTTATGCGATTAGCCAATTGATTATGAAAATATTTTGTGATAATCTTTTATTGATTTTAATTATACAATTAATTAATCAATCAATTAGTGTACACTTCTCCCTCCCAATGCAGCCTCAATGAGCTGCACTGCGGTATTGCCGGGCGCCAGAGGCGCCCCGGCAATGCCGCTCTGCAGCATATTTAATTATTTGGCATGGGGCGGTGTACTTTGAATGTATGTGTACTTTTTTCTTTTTTTTTATTGATTAATCGATTAATTATTTATTGAGTAATCAATTAATTATTTATTTATTTATAAATGACTTATTTAATTAAATTTCTAAAAGATACATCTTCGGATGAAGCACTAGTGGTTTAGTTATGCGATTAGCCAATTGATTATGAAAATATTTTGTGATAATCTTTTATTGATTTTAATTATACAATGAATCAATCAATTAGTGTACACCTCTCCCTCCCAATGCAGCCTCAATGAGCTGCACTGCGGTATTGCCGGGCGCCTCTGGCGCCCCGGCAATGCCGCGCGCCTCTG
The DNA here is from genome assembly GCF_964187855.1 of Myxine glutinosa. NCBI lineage: Eukaryota > Metazoa > Chordata > Myxini > Myxiniformes > Myxinidae > Myxine > Myxine glutinosa. The sequence goes on from NC_136273.1 coordinate 105,766,483, forward strand.
GCGCCCCAGCAATGCCGCGCTGCAGCATATTTAATTATCTGGCATGGGGCGGTGTACTTTGAATGTATCTGTACTTGTTTAGCTTTTGTTTTTGTTGAAATTTTGCAAAGTGTGCAAAATAAAGATACTTCTGGAAAACGTACATAAGTTTAACACAGTACTGTCCGTGAATTGAGTTCGATATCAGTTTACATCACTTTCAAGGATCAATTTATTTGCTTCGAAATGTCAAATGTGGTTTTTGTTTCTTTTAAAGGTCACATTAACAAAATCTAGAATAATTTCAACATAATTCCAATGAACTTTTGGTTCTAAGTCATCTTGAAAAGTAAGTTCACCCCCACAAAAAAAATATTCCATTGAAGTGCGGTGCTGTATGCCAAGTCTGTATCTATCCATCCGTCAGTGGCGAGTATATGCGATCCGAGCTATCTATCCATCCGTCAGTGGCGAGTATATGCAATCCGATCTATCTATTCATCTTCATCCGTCAGTGGCGAGTATATGCAATCCGAGCTATCTATCCATCCGTCATTGGCGAGTATATGTGATCCGATCTATCTATCCATCCGTCACTGGCGAGTATATGCGATCCGATCTATCTATCCATCCGTCAGTGGCGAGTATATGCGATCCGATCTATCTATCCATCCGTCAGTGGCGAGTATATGCGATCCGATCTATCTATTCATCTTCATCCGTCAGTGGCGAGTATATGCGATCCGAGCGATCTACATATCCGTCAGTTTACAAGACAAAAAGAATGATTGAATTAATTCAATGATTGATTGATCCGTTAAACACCACACCACCATATTATGAATCGGATCACAGATTCAGATCACAGCCAAGTGCTTGGCTGGTGACACCTTTCCATCCACCAAGCTGTACACGCAGAAGTTGGACCTGTGGCCATGTGACAAGTGGTCTTTGTTTGTACACTGCAAAGCAAACGGTGCAGGCAAGGTGAGCTGGGCAAATCCAGCACTTAAGCACGAGGATTGAGGTACGACGAGTTAGGAATGGTTTGTGAGTGAAAACACACACACACACACACACACACACAAAAATTCATACACACACATACATAGAAGCATACAAACACATACATACACACACACACACACACATACATACAGGCATACACACACACACAAACACATACATACACACACATACATACAAAGACACACACAAACACACACACACAAACATACATACATACATACATACATACATACAGTCACGTGAAAAAGTAAGTACACCCCATGTAAAGTTTTGACTTTTTCAACATATTTTAACATACAGCTATTTGATCTTCATTTCAACAATATTGATAGATAAAGGTGATATAATATAACAAATATCATGAAACATTTACATTTTGTAGTCCATTGTATAATTTAAATAAACATAAATGCAAATTTCGCATGTGGAAAAAGTAAGTACACCCCTTGGCTCTAAAAGGTGGTATTGCCCCCTTTGGCAGAAACAACCTCAAGTAGGCGTTTCTTATAACTGTCTATTAGTCTCTGACCTCTGACATACACTCTCATCTGAGTGAAAGGTTGATGATGGTGAAAATGATGATTGGAAAACTCTTGGTGAACGTCATCTCGGGATATGCTCCGCAGGTTGGTCGGAGCGATGAAGAGAAGGACAAGTTCTGGTGTGCGATAGAGAAGCTGATGGAAAACGTGAAAGATGAGGAAGTTGTGGTTGGAGGAGACCTAAATGGACATGTGGGAAGGAGTATGGACGGTTTTGAGGGAGTTCATGGGGGTTATGGATATGGTGTGAGAAATGGAGAAGTTGAAAGGATTTTGGAGTTTGCTGATGGTGCTGATTTGTTATATTCAGTTCCACAAAAGGGATAATAAGCTTGTTACATACACGTCAGGTGGGTCGACGACAACCGTTGACTACCTGATGTAGTCAGGTTCACGATGTTTTTTCGTTCAAAATCATGGTAGATGAGCAAACCTATACATTTTTGGAAACGTTATTACATGGAAAATCTGAAAATCAATGTTTACATTTGCCAATTCCGACCAATTCGATTCGACCAATTCGACCAATCGACCAATTCCATTCGACCAATTCGACCATTCGACCATTCGACCAATCGCTTCGATCGACCATTCGACAATTCGATTCGATTCGATTTATCGAATTCGATTCGATCGACCATTCGACCAATTCGATTTGCCAATCAATTTGACCGACCTTTGCTTGTGTGGAACGGACTGTGAAAACGTTGCGGACTATATTGTCGGATACGACACACAGGACAGTGATGACGAACTCTAAATGGCATATTCTGTAATCGTGTATGTTTGATGCCATTGACTGCCTGTGTATATTTTGTCATTGACTGCCTGTGTAGATGTGAAGTTATACTGACTGCATGTGTATATATGATTTTGCTGACTGCCTGTGTATGTTTGGTGATATGAATTATTGTGACACATTTTGATGTTATTAACTGCCTGTACAAAATGATAACATGTATTTGATTATGCAACTTATCGCGAATATAAAGACAGTATTTTGCAATTCAAAACCTTTGATTCGTGCCTTACCATTCCCCATAGCACTAATTTGATACTTTCATTGGATTCCTTGTCCCTGAAAATATAGGTTTAGTATATTTTAAAAAGTTTTTAGGGTAATTAGAGGCAGAAATAGAACAAAATATGTATTTTACAGTGGCCATTTTGAAAATCCAAAATGGCCGCCATAGAGGTATCTCTCCAAATGTAAACATTGATTTTTAGTTTCCTTATGCTATACCCTTTCCAAAAATGTATAGGTTTGCTAATCTACCATGATTTTGAACGAAATATAATTTATTGACATAGTGAACCTGACGAATGGTGCGTAGGCGAGATAGGGGGCACCTGCGGGACACAAAGGTGATCCCGGGGGAGGAGGCTGTTTCACAGCACCACTTGGTTGTCTGCAACATAAGGGTGACAGGTGCGAGGAGAGTTCGGCGCGTGAAGTACCAACCGAGAATGAAGGTGTGGAGGTTGAAAGAGGTGACAGTGAGGGAGGCATTAAAAGAGAGGCTGAGTAGGGTAGAGGATGATGTGGTTGAGCTTGAACGTGGTTGGATGTCAATGAAAGATAGTCTGTTGGGAGCGGTTGGTGAGGTATGTGGATGGACAAAAGGACCACCGAGGCACTCGGAAACATGGTGGTGGGATGATGAAGTTGGAAAGAGGATTGACGAGAAGAGGAAGAAGTTCAAGGAGTGGCAGAAGGCGAAGGGTACGGGAGCAGAAAAGGCAGAGCATGAAAGTTCTAAGGCAGCCAAGAAGGCTGCAAAGAAAGAGGTATCAAAGGCGCAGGAGGCATGCAGGAAAATGTTCGGAGAACGCTTGGATTCGGAAGAGGGTCAGAGAGCGGTATTCAGGATTGCAAAGCAGATAGCGAAAGAGAGGTGTGATGTGATGGGGGTGAGTTGCTTGAAGGATGAAGTAGGACAAATCGTTGTGGGCCCAGATGGAATTGAAGGAAGATGGAAAAGATATATGGAAATGCTGTTGAATACAGAGAATGAATGGGATGGCAACATAGAGAGTAACCCAGTTTTAGGACCGGCAGAGAAGATAACTGAGAAGGAAGTTGAGGAAGCGATAAAAGCAATGAAGGGTAGAAAAGCGGGAGGGCCGACGGGAGTTGTGGGAGATATGTTGAAGGCAGCAGGAAGTTGGGGTGTGAAGAGAATGACAGAGATCTGTAATCTGGTGGTGAAAGAAGGCTGCATTCCAGTGGATTGGGCACTGAGTACCCTCGTCCCTCTATACAAGGGGAAAGGTGACCCTCTGGAGTGTGGCTCGTACCGAGCAATAAAGTTATTGGAGCATGGAATGAAGGTATTGGAAAGGGTGTTGGAGAGGAGGATAAGGAAGAAGGTGAAGATCGACGAAATGCAGTTTGGATTTATGCCAGGAAGAGGAATGACAGACGCGCTTTTCATTGTGAGGCAGTTGCAGGAGAAGTACATGGAGAAGAGGAAGAAGTTATTTCTTGGGTTTGTTGATCTGGAAAAAGCATTCGATGGGGTTCCAAGCGAAGTATTGACATGGGCACTGAGGAAGTTAGAAGTGGAGGAATGGTTGATCAGAGTAGTGATGGCAATGTACAAAAGAGCGCACACAGTTGTAAGGACGAAGGACGGGAACAGTGGTGAGTTTGAGGTGAAGGTGGGAGTGCATCAGGGGTCGGTACTAAGTCCACTACTATTTGTAGCTGTGATGTAGGTGCTGGCTCGGAACGTAAAGGAGGGTTTACCGTGGGAGTTGTTGTATGCAGATGATCTGGTGTTGATTGCAGAAAGTATGGATGGACTGAAGGAAAAGATGAACAAGTGGAAGGAATGTATGGAGACAAAAGGTCTGAAGGTGAATATCGGAAAGACGAAGGTGATGGCAAGAGGTAAACCATGCGGTGAGGTGGAGAGAACTGGGAAGTGGCCATGTGCTGTGTGCATGAAGGGTGTCGGAATGAACTCCATTCAATGTACAATGTGCGCTGAGTGGGTTCATCAAAAATGTAGTGGTCTGAGAGGGTCATTAACCAGTGTGGCAGCTACATTCAAATGTAAGGTGTGCACAGAGGGAGCTGTAGATGGAGGAAATGTTGAGTTGGTTCTTGGAGATGGCGTGAAGCTGGAAGGTGTGAAAATATTTTGCTACCTCGGAGACATGCTTAATGGAGAAGGTGGATCAGACTCGGCAACGGTTGCAAGAGTGATATGTGCATGGAAGAAGTTTCGGGAACTGAGTGGCGTGCTGATGAGGAGGGGTGTGTCGTTGAAGCTGAAGGGACAGGTGTATGCTGCATGTGTGAGAAGTGTTATGATTTATGGTAGCGAGACATGGGTCGTGAATGTGGAGCAGCAACGAAGGCTGGAAAGGGTGGAAATGCGAATGGTTCGGTGGATGTGCGAAGTATCGTTGAGAGAGACGAAGACAAATGATGAATTGCGAAAGATGATGGGAATAGAGCCTGTGATTGATGCTGTGAAGAGGAACAGGTTGAGATGGTTTGGTCATGTGTTGAGGAAGGATGAAAGTGACTGGTTGAGAAGAGTGATGGAAATGAATGTAGAAGGAGGTAGAGGACGGGGAAGACCGAGAAAGACTTGGCTAAAGATGGTGGAAGAAGAAATGCGGGCAAAGGGGTTAACAAGGAGAGATGCAGAAAATAGGGCAAAATGGAGAAGATTGTCATGGGGACCGCAAGGCTACCCTCCGCTCTAGCAGGGAAAATGGCCTTAAAATGCCTGTTGTTGTTGTTGTTGTTGTTGTAGTCTCTGACATCGACTGGGGGAAATTTTTGCCCACTCTTCCATGCAGAATTCTTTCAGCTGTGCGATGTTTGAGGGGTTTCTTGCATGCACAGCTCGTTTCAAATCCCCCCACAACATCTCGATGGGATGTAGATCCGGGCTTTGACTTGGCCATTCCAGAACCCTCCATTTCGTTCTTTGCAGCCATTCCTTGGTGGATTTACTGGTATGTTTAGGGTCATTGTCATGTTGCAAAGTCCACGTTTGGTTGAGCTTCAACTTTCCGACAGATGGCCTCACATTATCCTCAAGCACCCTCTGGTACAATGAAGAATTCATAGTGGATTCTATGATGGTGAGCTGCCCAGGCCCTGATGCAGCAAAGCTGCCCCAAACCGTAATATTTCCACCACCATGCTTTACAGTTGGTATCAGGTTCTTGTGGTCAAATGCTGTCTTTGGTTTTCGCCAAACATGTCTTCTGGTATTGTGGCCAAATAGCTCCACCTTTGACTCATCTGTCCAGAGCACATTGTTCCAGAAGTGCTGGTCTTTGCCTAGGTGTTCATTGGCAAACTTTAGTCTTGCCCTGATGTTCTTTCTGAACAGCAAAGGTTTCCTCCTGGCACACCTCCCATGTAGATCTAATTTGTGCAGCCTCTTTCTAATGGTAGACTCGTGCACTTTTACATCAACAGTCGCAAGAGCTACCTGTAGGTCCCGTGATGACATTCTGGGGTTCTTAGAGACTTCTTTCGGCATCTTGCGGTCTGCTCTCGGGCTAAACTTGCTGGGGCGGCCTGGCCTGAACAAGTTGGCAGTTGTTTGGAATCTTCTCCACTTGTAGATGATCTTCCGGACAGTCGAATGATTGATTTCAAATTGTTTAGAGATCTTTTTAAATCCCTTCCCAGACTCGTAGGCATCTGTAACCTTCTTTCTGAAGGCCGCAGAGAGCTCTTTGATCTTGGCCTGGTGATGCTGCACACTTCAACAACAAAGAGCAAACCAAACTAAATGTCTGAGGTTTAAATAAGACAGGTTCCTTCAAGATCCTCTCTGACGATGTTCTAATCATTTGCACCTGAGCTGGTGCACCTGATTGTAATTTTAGGTATTTGAAGTAGTGATAAATGTAGGGGTATACTTACTTTTTCCACATGCGAAATTTGCATTTATGTTTATTTAAATTATACAATGGACTATAAAATGTAAATGTTTCATGATATTTGTTATATTATATCACCTTTATCTATCAATATTGTTGAAGTGAAGATCAAAGAGCTGTGTGTTGAAATATGTTGAAAAAGTCAAAACTTTACATGGAGTGTACTTACTTTTTCACGTGACTGTACATACACACACACAAACACATACATACATATACATACACACACATACATAAAAACATCCACACACACAAACACAACAACACAACATGCATTTTAAGGCCATTTTCCCTGCTAGAGCGGGGGTTAGCCTTGCGGTCCCCATGACAATCTTCTCCATTTTGCCCTATTTTCTGCATCTCCCCTTGTTAACC